>NC_044563.1:19260335-19583159 GCF_007565055.1 Rhinopithecus roxellana | reverse complement strand
GGGGACTTTCACAGAAACTTCAAATGGAGACACATAGATTCTTTTGACCATAAATCCACTTTGGAACCTGGAAATGTCAGTGGATTTTCATCTAGTTTAAGTTGGGGTCAATTCTACCCTAAATAAAATCTCAATATTATTTTTATTGAGGTTATTTTTATCATGGCACCAGTGGCCACCATGGCATGGCAGTCAGCCTAAAGCTCTGCCACCAAATAGCCGCATGACCATGAGTCAGGTTGCTTGTGTGAAATTTTCATTTCTCTATTTGCAAAATAAAAGGTTGGATTCCATAATCTCTGGTGTGTCTGTCAGCTGAATGTTTCATGTGACCATGAATACATCAATCACCCAGGTATACTTAACTCGAAAGAAACGCTTTGTGTGAAATCAGTGAGATCAGTCACCTTTCACTGTCTTGGCAAACGGAAGGAAGGAGTTGTACATGAAAGATTGGCAAGTCACATTTGAACTGGAGGAAAAAGCGTGACATTTTCAGTTGTCATTGTATTTGGCTTAAAACAATATTACAGCAAATTTGGTTCCTCCTGGAACATACTTACCCAATTGACTTTGACATTCTTTCTGATATCATCCAATTGTCTGATTGCCTATAAGGCTGAGAAAGAGACTAGATGGCAAATTAGCAGCCATCATAAAGTCTATGAAGGAGGTGAGTGACCTTTATTTCCATCCTGGCAGAGGACAAAAATAAGAGCATATTTGTAAGAAAACTGAATATGCCCAAAGCAGATAAGTTGATGTATGAAAGGTAAGTCCCATAGACTTTAGGTGTCATGTGAGGAAGCGTCGCGGTTGCCAAGAGATCTGAAAAAATATTTACGTTGGAGAAATCTGGTCCAGGATCTAATTAGGTTTTCAAGTACAGAATCTTGGTCTCAAGGGCAGTTGGATATAGGGGTACTGAATTCAGCCAAAAATATCCAAAATGATACCTAAAAGTCCCTCAAAGCTCTCAAGAGAATGATACTTAAAAGTGGAGTGCCAGGTATCATTAGAAATGTATTTTTCTTAGGCAGGGACACTCACATGGGCCTGATTCATTGTGGCTTCCTGGGAAGAGGTTTTATGGTGGGGGTGCCATATGCTCATTTGAAGCTTGGTTGGTGAACATCACATGGGTAGGGAATATTAGTGGCATCTGGCTTGGCTGCCATAAGATTGACACTGCAGAGTTCTCTAATCCACTACTCCATTTTCTGCTTACTCCTTACTGTGTTTTCAGAGAGTTTTTTTTTTTTTTCTTGTGGTTCCATTCAGCAAACTCCTCTTCTAGTGGATCTGCTCTAATTTAGATAAGGAAATAATTTACTCTTATTGCCATCCGGTGTAATAAAACAGATCTTTCAAAAGCGACTTTGTGTATTGTTGTTCCCAATTATTTTACACTCACTTGTGGTTCTAACTTCAGAATGAGCAATCCTAGTTTCCTTTTATTTCAAAGATTTGTTTTGGGTGGGAGGAGGCTGTCAGGGTGGAGATGAGACATCTTAACTTTCCCTTGTGAACTACCTACAAAACATAAGGTAACATTTGCTACTTGATAAACACTAGAATGATTTAATCGGTAAATGCTAGGTGCAATGATGCTTTTTAAATTTGTCAAGGTTGTTTTTGGTTCTGCAAATCAACTAACAAGGATTTCAGGAGCAAAGCTGTTGTGAGACATTGTGTTCTGAGTTGGTAACAAAGTTCGTAATTAGGATATTAGAAGATCACACAAGAAGAGGAGATACTGTGGCTTGGTCAAGATATTAACATTAACGGCTGAGTGTGAGGTTTTGTGTTACATTTCAGCAGGAAGAGGAAATAATTTGCTGACAGGAAATCAATACAGCTGACCTCTTTGCATGTGGACGTGCTGCCACCTGTTGGTCTTTTCTTGTCATTGACGAGGTTTCAAAGACAGCTGAATCTAGACTTTATTTCAGTTTTCTGCTCCTGGGATCTTAGAAAGTTTCCAGATTTTTTGCACTAGGACGGGAATCAGAAGGAATGGGTTCTAGTTCCAAAAATGCGAGTAACTTGCTTTGTGATTGTGGGCTACTCATAACTATGCTGGATGGTGGTTTTCTCATTTGCAAATAAGCCAAAAATATTGATCATGATAGCCGAAATTATTTTATGATTAAAATATATTTTTAAATACTTCAAATGTGTTATATGACTTAAACCAAACAATTATATCCACTTGCAATTAAGGAAAATGTGGCAAAGAGAGAGCAAGGTATTTGTTAAATGGCAGAGCCGGGATTTGACCATGATGCTAAACATGTTTTGCAAAGTTTCTTCCAGCTCTGGTTTTTCTACTTCTTTTCTAATTGAATTAACTTTAATGATCGCTAACACTTATTGACAACTTGCTATTTGGCAACAAACTAGGATTTTTACATAAGTTCCCTCCTTTAATTATTGTTATAATAGTGTAACACAGATACTGTTACCCTTTCTATATTATAGAACAAGAAAACTAAGGCTTAGATTAACTGATAGCTGACCACTTTAACTAGTGTGTCCCATTCTTTGTTTATCTTCCTGATGCAGCTGACAATAATATGCTACAAAACTTTTAAAAACTGGTATTTGAAAAAAACTATATATATAATTAGTTTTTTTTTTTCTGTTTGCACAAAAAATTATGACAGTCAGTGTAGGGAGGGGGGAATACATAGTTTACTCTAATAAAGATCCAATCCTCAGAAAGAGTTATGACTAATAGAGACCTGTGTCATATGATTTATTGTGTATATTTGTGAGGTCCACAATGAAAAGGGTTCAGTTAAAATATCAGGGATTCCAGTGTTCAGGGAGATGACAGCAGTCATATGCACATGCATTCACACTTAGACATATGTACAAACAAAACTTAGTTCCATTGTAAATGTCAGTGAGAGGAAGTTTATCCTATCGTTGGTGTTTCTGAAGAGAGATTTAGGAAATAAAACATGTAGAACATACAGGAAAACAGTGTACCGATCATGCTAGGTGTCTTCTGCAAAGTGTACTCTAGCACCACTCACAAGGCCATTCCAACATTCAGTTGGCTAGCAGCTTCTAGGTAATGTGGCATGAAGGAAGCCATGTTGATTTTATGGTCATATGCTTATTGTTCCTTTCTCATGGTAAACTATGTCCCTTGGTCTGAGATAATGTTAGATGGAATCCTATGATAATATATTAGACACTCTGTGAGATTTCAAAGTATAATATAGACAAAGCATCTGACATAGTTTGGCTGTGTCCCCACCCAAATCTCATCTTGAATGGTAGTTCCAAGAATCCCCACATGTCATGGGAGGGACCCAGTGGAAGGTAGCTGAATCATGGGAGCAGTTACTCTCATGATGTTCTCATGACAGTGAGTGAGTTCTCATGAGATTGATGGCTTTATAAGGGGCATTTTCCCCTTTGCTTGGCACTTTTCTCTCCTGCCACCATGTGAAGAAGGACGTGTTATCTTTCCTTTATAAATTACTCAGTCTTGGGTATGTCTTTATTAGCAGTGTGAGAATAAATGAATACAGTAATTTGGTACTGGTGGTGTGGGGTGCTGCTATAAGGATACCCAAACTATGGAAGCAACTTTGAAACTGGTAACAGGCAGAGGTTGGAACAGGTTGGAGGGCTCAGAAGAAGACAGGAAAATGTGGGAAAGTTTGGAACTTCCTAGAGATTTGTTGAATGGCTTTAACCAGAAGGCTGACAGTGATATGAACAATGAAGTCCAGACTAAGGCGACGAGGAACTTCTTGGGTACTGTAGCAAAGGTGACTCTTGCTATGCTTCAGCAAAGAGACCAGCGGCATTTTGTCCCTGACTTAGAGATCTGTGGAACTTTGAATTTAAGAGAGATGATTTAGGGTATCTGGTGGAAGAAATTTGTAAGCAGCAAAGCGTTCAAGAGGGAGCAAAGCATACAAGTTTGGAAAATTTGCAGCCCAACAATGCAATAGAAAAGAAAAGTCCATTTTCTGGGGGGAAATGTAAGCCCACTGCAGAAATTTGCATAAGTAACATGGAGCCAAGTATTAATTGCCAAGACAATAGGGAAAATGTCTCCAGGTCATATCAGAGACCTTTACAGCAGCCCCTCCCATCACTGGCCAGGAGACTTAAGAGGGAAAAATGGTTTCATGGCTTGGGTCCCAGGACATCCTGCTCTGTGCAGCCTCAGGACATGATGTCCTGCATTACAACTGTTCGAACCATGGCCAAAAGGGGCCAATATACAGCTCAGACCATTGCTTCAGAGGGTACAAGCCCCAGGCCTTGGTGGTTTACACATGGTATTGGGCCTGCAGACACACAGAAGTCAAGAATTGAGGTTTGGGAACCACTTGCCTAGATTTCAGAGGATGAATGGAAATGCCTGGATGTCCAGATAGACGTTTGCTGTAAGGACAGAGCCCTCATGGAGAAGCTCTGTTAGGGCAATGAGGAAGGGAAACATGGGGTTGGAGCCCCCATACAGAATCCTCACTGGTGCACTGCCTAGTGGAGCTGTGAGAAGAGGGCCACCATCCTCCAGATGCCAGAATAGTAGATTCACCGACGGCTTGCACCATGTGCCTGGAAAAGCTACAGACATGAAATGCCAGCCCATGAAAGCAGCCAGGAGGGGAGCTATACCCTGCAAAGTCCCAGAGGCAGAGCTGCCTAAATCATGAGAGCCCATCTCTTGCATCAGCATGACCTGGATGTGAGATATGGAGTCAAAGGATCGTTTTGGAACTTTAAGGTTTAATGACGGGCCTATTGCAATTCAGACATGCATGGGGCCTGTAGCCCATTTGCTTTGTACAATTTATCCTCTTTTGACTGGGTGTATTTACCGGATGCCTGTGCCCCCATTGTATCTAGGAAGTAACTAACTTGCTTTTGATTTTACAGGCTCATAGGTGAAAGAGGCTTGCCTTGTCTCAGATGAGACTTTAGACTTGGACTTTTGGGTTAAGGCTGGAATGAATTAAGACTTTGGAGGACTGTTGGAAGGGCATGATTATGTTTTGAAATGTGAGGCCATGAGATTTGGGAAGGGCCAGGGCTAAAATGATGTAGTTTGGCTGTGTCCCCGCCCAAATCTCATCTTGAATTGTAGTTTCCATAATCCCCACAAGTAGTGAGAGGAACCTGGTGGGAGGTAATTGAATCTTGGGGGTTCTTACTCTCATGATGTTCCTGTGATAGTGAATGAGTTCTCACGAGATCTGATGGTTTCATAAGGAGCTTTTCTCCCTTTGCTCAGCACTTCTCTCTTCTGCCACCATGTGAAGAAGGGCCTGTTTGCTTCCTTTGTCACCATGGTTGTAAGTTCCCTGACGCCTCCTCAGCCATGCCGAACTGAGTTAATTAAACTGCTGTCTTTAATAAATTACCCAGTTTTAGGCAGTTCTTTATAGCAGTGTGAAAGTGGACCTACACAGCATCATAGACTGGAAGGGCAAATTCATATCTAAAAATTTTGTTAATCCCAGTGAGATCCAAACATTGCTTCTTGCGATGTAGAAGGAGTCTGATATGATCAACTTAACACCTGTGGCTCAGGGGATGGGGTAGTCAAGGGATGGGATTATATTGATGGCCCAGAATCAATCCTTTCTATTACAAGATGAACGTCCAGCAACAGTAACATCAACAGCATTAGTGAGGTTGTTTGATCAACCTTGGCAGGGGACAGCCCACGCCATTGTGTTTCTGTATAGCTTCTATCCCTGCCACCATGGTTATGCTGTTCATGAATCCACTGTGTTAGCACTGAGGTGGTTGAGGAAAAAGGGTGGTTGCCATCAACTGGTTAAGTCATCTTGTCTACCTGTTCAATGACTTCCACAGGGGGGTGATATTTATTGACATTGAGATGAGACAAAACTGTCTGCACCCATTGTGCACATACCCACAGTTATATCCACATACTTCTTATCCAGGTTTCTTTGTCTCATATCTTCCAGTCACTTTTTCCAGATATTTGAGTAACTAGTCGAACTATTTGCAACATCTCAGAAGTTGGAGTGAATTTTTAGTTCAGGCAACTTTTCCTTTCACTAGCATGATGATTTCTTGCAGAATGCCCAGAAAATCAAGCGTGTTTCAAAGTGTACTATATACGAGAAGAAGAAATTTAGAATATCCCTGCAGCAAAACTTAATGTATACTACTATCCTTTCCAGGTGAACATAATATACTTCTATACTGTACCTGATAGAGATTGAAAATAAGTTGAAAAGGAGGGAATACTTGTAAAACATTTTATGAAGCCAGCACTATCCTAATACAAAGCCAGACAGAGGCACTACAAGAAAAGAAAATTACAGGCCGACATTCCTGATGAAGATAGAGGCAAAAACCCTTGACAAACTACTAGCAAACTAAATTCACAGCACATTAAAAAATCATTAAGGTGGCCGGGCGCGGTGGCTCAAGCCTGTAATCCCAGCACTTTGGGAGGCCGAGATGGGCGGATCACGAGGTCAGGAGATCGAGACCATCCTGGCTAACACGGTGAAACCCCGTCTTTACTAAAAATACAAAAACTAGCCGGGCGAGGTGGCGGGCGCCTGTAGTCCCAGCTACTCGGGAGGCTGAGGCAGGAGAATGGCGTAAAGCCGGGAGGCAGAGCTTGCAGTGAGCTGAGATCCGGCCACTGCATTCCAGTCCGGGTGACAGAGCGAGACTCCGCCTAAAAAAAAAAAAAAAAAAAAAAAAAAAAATCATTAAGGTTAAGTCGGCTTTATTCCTGGGGTGCAAGAATGTTTCAACATATATAAATCCATAAATGTAATATATTATATTAAAGTAGAAGTAAAACACCATTTGATTATCTCAATAGATGCAGTAAAGGCATTTGACAAAATTCAACATATTTTCATGACAAGAACTCTAAACAAATCAGATATAGAAGAAATTTACCTCAAAACAATAAAGGCCATACATGAAAAACTCAGAACAAATATCATACTTAATGGTTGAAAATTAAGTTTTTCTCTAAGATCAGGAGCAGGATGAGGATGTCCCTTTCATCTCTTTATTCAATATAATACTAGCGTCCTAGCCAAAAATGTAGGGAAGAAAAAGAAATGAGGCATGAATAAAGGAAAGGAAGAAGTGAAATTGTTTGTTTGCTGACAACATTATCTTGTTTATAGAAAATCCTAAAGACCTCACCAAAAACTGTTGAACTAGTAAATAAATTCAGTAAAGTTGGAGGATACAAAACCAGTATGCAAAAATCAAGAGTGTTTCTATACACTAACAATGAACTATCTGAAAAATAAACTAAGAAAATAATCCCATTTACAATAGCATCAAAAAATACTGAGGAGTAAATTTACCCAAGGAGGTGTAAGATCTCTACAATGAAAATGGAAATATATTGATGAATAAATTAAAAGAGATGCAAGTAAATAGAAAGGTACCTATGTTTTTAAATTGGAAGAATTAATATTGCTAAAATGTCTATACTACACAAATCAATCTACAGATTCAATGCAATGCTCCTCAAATTTTCAATGGCATTTTTCAGATACATGGAAAAAAGTTCTAAAGTTCATATGAAATCACAAAAGATGCCAAATAGACAAAGCAATCTGGAGTAGAGAGAATGAAAGAGGAGGCATCACACTACCTGACTTCAAAATGACAAAGATATAGTAGTCAAAATAACATGGTTCTCGAATAAAAATAGACACATAGACGAGTGAAACAGAATAGAGAGCCCAGAAATCCACACATTTATGACCAACTGATTTTTGACAAAGATGCCAGGAACACGCAATGGGGAAAGGAGGGTCTCTTCGATAAATGTTTTTGGGAAAATTGGATATCCACACACAGAAGAAAGAAATTGGACCTTATACCATATACAAAAATAATGTAAAGTAGATTAAAACTTAAATGTAAGACCTGAAACTGTAAAACTAATAGAATAAAACACAGGGAAAAACATCCACGACATTGATCTTAACAATGATGTCTTTAGATGTGACCCCAGAAACATAGCAACAGTAGCCACAGCAAAAATAGACAAATGAGATTGCATAAAACTAAAAGCTTCTGCATAGTAAAGCAAAAAATTAACAGAGTGAAGACACAACCCACAGATTGAGAGAGAATATTTGCACATCATACATTTGATAAGCAAATAATATCCCAAACGTATAAGGAACTTGACTCAGTGGCAAGAAAACACATATCCCCATTAAAGATGCCCAAAAACTTGAGTAAACATTTTTCGAAAGAAGATGTACAAATGGCTAACAGATATATGAAAAATTGTTCAACATCACTAATCATCTTGGAAATACAACTAAAAACTACAAACAAATATCATCTTATCACTGTTAGAATGACTAGTATCAAAAAGATAAAAGACAACACCTGTTAGAATAACAATTATCAAAAAGATGAAATGTAACAAGTGTTGGCCAAGATGTGGAGCAAAGAGAACAATTGTACACTGTTGGTGAGAATATTAATTAGTACGGCCATTATGGAAGACAGTATGGAGGTTTCTCAAAACACTAAAAATAGAATTGCCATATGATCTAACAATCCTACTTCTGGTATAAATCTCAAGAAACTGAAATCAGTGTATCGAAGAGATATCTGCACTCCCAGGTTCATTGCAGCATTATTCACAATAGCTAAGATATGGAATCAACCTAGGTGTCCATCAGTGTTTGAATGAAGAAAGAAAATGTGACACGTATACACAATATAATACATACAGACTTTGAAAGGAGGAAAATTCTGTCATTTGTGACAACATGAATGTTTGGAAGACATTATGATAAGTATATTTAGCCAGTCACAGAAAGACAAAAACTGTATAATCTTATTTATATGTGAAATTTTAATAAAGTCCAACTCACAGAAGCAAAGTAAAACCGTGGTTTCTGGGCGCTGGGTGTAGAAAAAATGGGGAGATGTTTGTCCAAGTTCAAACTTTAAGTTACAATATGACTAAGTTCTGGGGATCTCATGTACAGCCTGAGTGTGATGGATAGGTTCATTAATTTGATTGCAGTAATTGTTACACAATATATACATATATCAAATCATTGCATTATACATCTTGAATAGACACAATATTTATTTGCCAATTAAATATCTTAAAATAGAAAATAATCTTCATACTTAAATGTGTTTAAAAAAAGAGAAAAGAATAAAGAAAACCTGCAGTTCAAAGTATCATTTGCTTTGTTCAAGGCAAAACATGCTGCAGAAATTTAGAAGAAGGATGGATGATTGTCTGCTACAGTGGTGGGTAAAAATTTCATGCAAGAAGTTAGTGATTATTCACAGTTAACAGAAAAGACATTCCAGGTTGGAGTAAGAAGATGTACAGAGGCAAAGAGAAAGGAACAGTGCAGTTGGTTGGAACGAAGTTTCACTTAGGAGAGAACAAAGTGTGGTATCTGTCATCTTCTTTTCATGTAATATCTTTGTATGAGTTTGGCATCAGAGTAATTCTGGCCGAGAGTCATTTAAGAAATAAGAAACTACCATCAGAGTGAACAGGCAACCTACAGAATGGGAGAAAATTTTTGCAATCTACTCATCTGACAAAGGGCTAATATCCAGAATCTACAAAGAACTCAAACAAATATGCAAGAAAAAAACAAACAACCCCATCAAAAAGTGGGGAAAGGATATGAACAGACATTTCTCAAAGGAAGACATTCATACAGCCAACAGACACATGAAAAAATGCTCATCATCACTCGCCATCAGAGAAATGCAAATCAAAACCACAATGAGATACCATCTCACACCAGTTATAATGGCAATCATTAAAAAATCAGGAAACAACAGGTGTTGGAGAGGATGTGGAGAAATAGGAACACTTTTACACTGTTGGTGGGATTGTAAACTAGTTCAACCATTATGGAAAGCAGTATGGCAATTCCTCAAGGATCTAGAACTAGATGTACCATATGACCCAGCCATCCCACTACTGGGTATATACCCAAAGGATTATAAGTTATTCTACTACAAAGACACATGCACATGTATGTTTATTGCGGCACTATTCACAATAGCAAAGACTTGGAATCAACCCAAATGTCCATCTGTGACAAACTGGATTAAGAAAATGTGGCACATATACACCATGGAATACTATGCAGCCATAAAAAAGGATGAGTTTGCGTCCTTTGTAGGGACATGGATGCAGCTGGAAACCATCATTCTTAGCAAACTATCACAAGAACAGACAACCAAACACCGCATGTTCTCACTCATAGGTGGGAACTGAACAATGAGATCACTTGGACTCGGGAAGGGGAACATCACACACTGGGGCCTATCATGGGGAGCGGGGAGAGGGGAGGGATTGCACTGGGGAGTTATACATGATATAAATGATGAATTGATGGGTGCTGACGAGTTGATGGGTGCAGCACACCAACATGGCACAAATATACATATGTAACAAACCTGCACGTTATGCACATGTACCCTAGAACTTAAAGTATAATTAAAAAAAAAAAAAAGAAAGAAAGAAATATTCCTTTTCTAATGGTGGTGGTTAGTGTTACAAACTTCCCTCTAAGTGCTGCTTTACTGGGTTTCCACTAATTTTTGATTCGTTGTGTTTTCATCTTCCATCCATTAAAAATAATTTATCTAGTTATTTTTGCTCCTTTTTTTCACTCAGATTATTTAGAATTATTTTATTTATTTTCAGACTATTTAGGAATTTTCCAGAGAGCTTTCTATTTATCATTGGTCTCTCATTCAGTTACACTGAGTTAGAGAACATACTTTCCATGGCTTGGATTCTTTTAAATTTATTGAGGCTTTTTACTGAGATCAAATATAATCTATTTTGGCTAGTATTCTAAGTGTATTTAAAAACAATTGTGTTTTCTGCTACTCATTGAAGTGTTCTACAAATGATAATGTTTATTTTGATAGTGTTGTCTAAGTCTTTTATATCAATACTGATATTTTATTGACTTGTTCTATCAATTTTTAGAGAACAATGTTGAAATTTCCATCTTTAGTTGTGGATTTATTCATTTCTCCTAACATTTCTGTCAGTATTTGCTTCATATATTTTGAAGCTCTGCTATTAGGTGCATAAATGCTTAGGATTGTTGTGTCTTCTTGATAAATTGGTTCTTCTGTTAATATGGATTACCATCGTTATCCCTGGTCATTTTCTTTGTTGTAGCATTTAATTAGTCTGATGTTAAGGCAGCTGTGCCAGCTCTCCTTTGCTTACTTTTAGTAAGGCTTATCTTTTCCCAGCCTTTTAACTTTAACTTATTTGTCCCTTAATATTTAAAGTAAGTTTCTTTTAGAAGGTATGTTTTTGATCTTGCTTTATTCATAATAATATACATTTTACATTTTAATTGGGGGTATTTAGAACACTTACATTTAGAGTGATTATTGATATGCTTGCACATAAATCTACAGTCTTTCTTTTGTTTCCTTTTATCCTATTAGTTATTTTTTCACTTTTGCTTCATTTTCTCATTTTTTGAGTAAGTTTTTGGTTGAAAGTTGCTCTTTGGGAGTGTTAAATTTTTTAACACTTTTGGCTTGCTGGGTGTTGGAAAAGTAGTGGGAAGATAATCCTCAGATAAAGAAATGTAGATGGCATCAAGAAAGTTGGCTAGTGTGCACTGAAATAAGGGTGAGGCACAGGGTTTGCCACATTAACTGTTGTAAGAAAGGGAAGCAGTATGTAGACTACACTTTCAGAAGTTGCTGAAATGTAACTAATATCTGCCTTTCTTTTTATTTTGTCTATTACATGTTTTACTTTAGATTCCTGGGGATACATGTGCAGGTTTGTTAAAAGGTATATTGCATGATGCCGATGATATAATTTGGGTGTCCGTCTCCTCCAAATCTGATGATGAATATGATTCCACATGTTGGAGGTGGGGACTTGCAGGGGACACTTGGGTCACGGGGGTGGATCCATGAATGGCCTGGGTCGGTCCTCATGATAGTTAAAGAGTGAGTTTTCACAAGATCTGATTGTTTAAAAGTATGTGACTCTTCCCCCACATCTCCTGCTCCTACTTATGCTATGTGACATTGCCTACTTTCCCTTCACCTTCTGCCATGATTGTGACCTCCCGAGTCCTCACCAGAATCAGATGCTGGTGCCATGCTTCTTGTACAGCCTGCAGAACTGTGAGACAATTAAACCTCTTTTTTTGTTTATAACTTATCTAACCTCAGGTATTTATAGCAGTGCAAAAATGGACTAACATAACCAAGAAGTGAAGACAGTAGCCAACAGGTAATTTTTCAGCCCTTGACCCCCTCCCTTCCTCCTCCTCCTTGTATTTTCCAGTGTCTATTTTTCCCATCTTTATGTCAATGTGTACCCAATGTTTAGGTCGCACTTATAAGTGGGAACATATGGTATTTGTTTTTCTATTATTTTCTTTAGGAAAATGGCCTCCTGCTGCATCTGTGTTACTGCAAAGAACATAATTTTATTCTTTACTCTTTTTTTTTTTTTTTTTTTTTGAGACATAGTCTTGCTCTGTCCCCCAGGCTGGAGTGCAGTGGCGCATCTCAGCTCACTGCAAGCTCCACCTCCCAGGTTCACGCCATTCTCCTGCCTCAGCCTCTAGACTAGCTGGGTCTACAGGCGCCCGCCACCACACCCAGCTAATTTTTTGTGTTTTTAGTAGAGACGGGGTTTCACCGTGTTAGACAGGATGGTCTGGATCTCCTGACCTCGTGATCTGCCTGTCTCAGCCTCCCAAAGTGCTGGGATTACAGGCATGAGCCACCGCGCCCGGCTCATAATTTTATTCTTATTTATGGATGGATAATAGTTAATGGTGCATATATATCATATTTTCTTTATCCAATCAACTATTGATGGACACCTAGGTTTATTCCATATTTTTGCACTTGTGAATAGTGCTGTGATGAACATACAGGTGGAGGTGTCTGTTTGTTAGAAAAATTTATATTCCTTCAGGTATATACCTACTAATGGGATAGCTGGTTCAACTCAGTCCTTTGAGAAATTGCCAAACTGCTCTCTACAGTGAAGGAACTAATTTACATTCCCACCAATAGCACGTAAGCATTTTCTTTACTGCTTGGCCAACACCTGTTTTTTTTTTTTGTTTTTTGTTTGTTTGTTTGACTTTTTAACAAAAACTGTTCTGACTGGTGTGAGATGGTGTCTCATGTAGTTTTGATTTGCATTTCTTTGATGACTGGTGATGATAAGCATTTTTTTTTCATATGTTTGTTGGCTGCATGGTTTTCTTCTTGTGAGAAGTGTCTGTTCATGTTCTTTGCCCACTTTGTAATGAGATTTATTTTTTGCTTGCTGATTTTTAAAAGTTGCTTATACATTCTGAACATTAGGCCTTTGTCAGATGCATAGTTTGTAAATATTTTCTCCCATTCCGTAGGATGCCTGTTTACTCTGTTGATAGTTTCTTTTGCTGTGCAGAAGCTGTTTAGTTTAGTTAGGTCCCACTTGTTAATTATTGTTTTTGTTGCAATTGTTTTTGGGGGCTTAGTCAAACATTCTTTGCCAAGGTTCATGTCAAGAAGAGTACTTTCCAAGTTTTCTTCTAAGATTTTTTTTTTTTTTTTTTTTTTTTTGAGGCGGAGTCTCGCTCTGTCGCCCGGACTGGAGTGCAGTGGCCAGATCTCAGCTCACTGCAAGCTCCGCCTCCCGGGTTTACGCCATTCTCCTGCCTCAGCCTCCCGAGTAGCTGGGACCACAGGCGCCCGCCACCTCGCCTGGCTAGTTTTTTTTTGTTTTTTTAGTAGAGACGGGGTTTCACCGTGTTAGCCAGGATGGTCTCGATCTCCTGACCTCGTGATCCGCCCGTCTCGGCCTCCCAAAGTGCTGGGATTACAGGCTTGAGCCACCGCGCCCGGCCTCTTCTAAGATTTTAATAGTTTGAGGTTTTAAACTGAAGTCTTTAATCCATCTTATATTAATTTTTGTATATCGTTAAAGATAGGGGCCCAATTTTATTCTTTTGTGTATGGCTAGCCAGTTATCCCATCACCATTTGTTGAACAGAGAGTTCTTTCTCTGTTGCTTATTTTCTTTTTTACTTTGTTGAAGATCAGATGGGTGTAGCTGTGCAGCTTTATTTCTAGCTTCTCTATTCTGTTCCATTGGTCTATGTGACTATTTTTGTATAAGCACCATGCTATTTCGGTTATTGTAGCTTTGGGGTATAATTTGAAGTCAGATAATGTCATGCCCCTAGCTTTGTTCTCTTTGCTTAGGACTGCTTTGGCTATTTGGGTTGTTTTATGATTTAATATTTAATTTTTTTTCAAATTCTGTGAAAAATGTCATTGGTAGCTTGATAGAAATAGCATTGAAGCTGTAAATTGCTTGGACAATATGATAATTTTAATAATATTGATTCTTCCAATTCATGAGCATGGAATTTTTTTCCATTTGTTTGTGTCATCTCTGATTTCTTTGTGCAGTGTTTTTTATTTCTTCTTGTAGACATCTTTCATCTTTTGGTTAGATCTGTTCTTAAGTATGTCATTCTTTTTGTGGATATTGTTTAAAAGGTATTATGCTCTTGATTTGGTTCTTAGTTTGAACATTATTAGTGTATAGAAATGCTACTGATTTTTGTATATTGATTTTGTGTGCTGAAAGTTTACTAAAGTGGTTTATCAGTTTAAGGAGCCTCTTGGCAGAGTCTTTAGGGCTTTCTATGGATTGAATCATATCACCCATGAAAAGAGGTAGCTGATTTCTTCTTTTCCTATTTGAATGCCTTTTATTTGTTTCTCTTGCCTCATTGCTTTGACTAGGATGTATAGTACGATGTTGCATAGGATGGTAAGAGTGGGCATCTTTGTCCTGTTCTCAAGGGAATGCTTCCAGCTTTTGTCCATTCTGTGTGATAGGGACTAAGTTTATCATAGGTGGCTCTTAAGAGATGTTCTTTTGATGCCTAGTCTCTTGAGAGTTCTTATCACGAAGAGTTTTGATTTTATGGAAAGCTTTTTCTACATCTATTGAGATGATCGTATAGTTTATTTTTAATTCTGTTTATGTGGTGCATCACTCTTTTTCATTTACACCAACCTTTTTCATTTACACCAAAGGTTCATTTTACCAACCTTGCATCCCAGAAATAAAGCCTACTTGGTCATGGTGAATTAACTTTTTAATCCGTTGGTGGATTTGGTTTGCTAATGTTTTGTTGAGGACTTTTTTGCCTATGTTCATCATGAATATAAGCCTGTAGTTCTCTTTCTTTATTGTGTCTCTGTCAGATTTTGGTATTGGGTGATGTTGGCTTCATAGAATAACTAAGAGAAGAATCCCTGTTTCTCAGTTTTTTGCAATAGTTTCAGTAGGATTGATACCAGCTCTTCTTTGCATGTCAGGTAGAAATTGGCTGTGAATCCTTCTCATCCAGGGCTTTTTTTTGGTTGCTAGTTTTTTTTTTTTTTTTTTTTTTTTTTTATTGATTCATTTTGGAACTTGTTATTGGTCTGTTTAGGGATTTAATTACTACTTGGTTTAAGCTTGGGAATTTGTGCATTTCTAGAAATTCTTTCATTTCCTCTAGATTTTCTAATTTGTGTACATAGAGGTGTTCATAGTAGTCTCTGAGGAGTTTTGTATTTCTGTGAGGTTGGCTATCATGTCATCTTTGTCATTTCTGATTATGCTTTTTTGGATTTCCCTTTTTTCCTTTGTTAGTAGTTTATCAGTGTTGTTTATTCTTTCAAAAAGCCAACTTTTGGCTTCACTCGTCTTTTCTATGGATTTTTGCATATCAGTTTTGTAGATTTCTGTTTTGACTTCAGTTATTTGTTTTCTTCTGCTATCTTTGGGGTTTGATTTTTCTTGTTTTTCTAGTTCCTACAGGTATCATGTTAAATTATTAATTTGATATCTTTCTAACTTCTTGAGGTAGGCATTTAGCACTATAAACTTTCCTCTTAACACTGCTTTAACTGCATCCCAGGGATTTTGGTATGTTGTGTCTCTGTTTTCAATAACTTCAAATAATTTTTTAATTTCTATATCTTTTTTTTTGTTTACCCCGAAGTCATTGAGGAGTAAGTTGTTTAATTTACATGTAATTGTGTGGTGTTGAGAAATCTTCTTGGTATTGATTTATGTTTTTATTGCACTGTGGTCCAAGAGTATGATTGATGTGATTTTGCATCTTTTGGAATTTATTGAGACTTGCTTTAGGGCTGAGCATGTGGTTAATCTTACAGTACGTTCCATGTGAAGTTGAGAAGAATGTATATTCTGTGGTTGCTAGGTGTTGTATTGTGTGGTTTTCTGTTAGGTCCAATGATTCAAGTGTTTAATTTAAGCTCAGGGTTTCTTTGTTAGGTTTCTGCCTCAGGCATCTGTCTAACACCGTTAGTGAGGTGTTAAAGATCTCATTTTTATTTTGTAGCTAAGTTCTTCAAAGGTCTACAAGTACTTATTTTATGAATCTGGGTGCTCCAATGTTGGGTGTATATATATTTATGATAGTTAAATCTTCTTGTTGAATTGAACCCTTTATCTTTATATAATGTCTTTCTTTGTCCTTTGTTGCTGGAAGTCAGGGACCCCAAATGGAGGGATCAGCTGAAGCCTCGGCAGAAGAACACAAATTGTGAAGATTTCATGGACATTCATTAGTTCCCCAAATTAACACTTTTATAATTTCTTTCACCTGTCTTTACTGCAATCTCTGAACATTGTGAAGATTTCATGGACATTTATCACTTCCCCAATCAATACTCTTATAATTTCCTATGCCTGTCTTTAATCTCTTAATCCCATCATCTTTGTAAGCTGAGTATGTATGTTGCTTCAGGACCCTGTGATGATTGCATTATTTGTACAAATTGTTTGTAAAACATGTGTGTTTGAACGATATGAAATCTGGGCATCCTGAAAAAGAATAGGATAACAGTGATTTTCAGGGAACAAGGGAGATAACCATAAGGTCTGACTGCCTGCGGGGCTGGGCAGAACAGTCATATTTCTCTTCTTGGAGAAAGCGAGTAGGAGAAATATCACTGAATTCTTTTCCTAGCAAGAAATAACCCTGGGAAAGGAATGCATTCCCAGGAATGGAGCTATTGACGGCTGCTCTGGGAGTGTCTGTCTTATGCGGTTGAAGATAAGGGATGAAATACACCCTGGTCTCCTGCAGTGCCCTTAGGCATACTAGGATTGGGAAATTCCAGCCTAGTAAATTCTAGTCAGACTGGTTGTCTGCTCTCAAACCCTGTTTTCTGTTAAGATGTTTATCAAGACAATATGTGCCCAGTGGGACATGGAACCTCATCAGTAATTCTAATTTTGCCCTGGTCTTGTGATATTGCTCTGCCCTTCTGCCCTAGTGATCTTTGATTGCCTTTTGCAGCATGTGATCTTTGTGACTTATTTCCTGTTTGTAGACCCCTGCCCTTTTGAAATCCCTAATATAGACTTGCTGGTTTTGTGGCTCAAGGGGCATCATGGAAACTGCCAATATGTGATGTCACCCCTGGAGGCCCAGCTGTAAAATTTCTCTCTTTGTGCTCTTTTTCTTTATTTCTCAGACCAGCCGATACTTAGGGAAAATAGAAAAGAACCTATGTTGAAATACTGGGGCTGGTTCCCCCGATAGTCCTTTTACACTGTTGTTGATTTACAGACTCCTTTAAGAAGAGTAATTTCTGCTCTTTTTTGCTTTCTATTTGCATGATAGATCTTTTTCCATCCCTTTACTTTGAGCCTGTCAGTGTCATTACTTATGAGCTGGGTCTCTTGAAAACTGTTAATGGTTAGGTTTTATTTTTTCTAACTTGTCACTCTGCCAAGCAGTGCATTTCAATCATTTACATTCAAGGTTAATATTGATATGTGAGCTTTTAATCATATCATTTTGTTGTTAGCTGCTTGCTTTGTAAACTCAATTGTGTACCTGCTATAAATACACTGGGGTGTGTTTTTGTGGTAGCAGATATTGTTTTTTGTTTCCATGTTTAGAACTCCCTTAAGGACCTCTTGTAAGGTTAGTCTAGTGGTAACAAATTTCTTTAGTGTTTGCTTGTCTGGAAGAATTTTATTACTCTTTTGCTTATGAGGTTTAGTTTGGTGAAATATGAAATTCTTGGTTGGAATTTCTTTTTTTTAAGGATGCTAAAAATAGACCCCGGATTTCTTCTGGCTTACAAGATTTCTACTGAAAAGTCTGTTGTTAGCCTAATAGAGTTTTTTTTTCTTAAAGTGACCTGACTCTTTTTTTTCTTCTTTTTTTAGCTGCCTTTGAGATTTTTTGTCTTTCATGTTAACTTTGGAGAACATGATGACGATGTGTGTTGGGGATGGTCATTTTGTATAGCATCTTGCAGTGGTTCTCTTCTGAGTTTCCTGAATTTTCATGCCAACCTCTATAGCACTTGGGAAATTTTGTGAGGCCTGTATCTTCCCATATGTTTTCCAAGTTGCTTATTCTTTGTCCTTATTTCTGAAGAATGCCAGTGATTCCTAGGTTTGGTCTCATTACATAATCCCTTATTTCTCAGAGTTTTTAAAGATTTATTCTTTTATTCATCTTTTTTTTTTTTTTTTGTCTGGTTGTGTTAATTTGAATGAATGGTTCGTGAGCTCTGAGATTCTTTCCTCAGCTTGGTCTATTCCATTGTTAATACTTACAACTGTACTGTAAAATTCTTATAGTGAGTTTTTTAACTGCAGAAGTTCAGTTTGGGTCTTTCTAAAAATGAGTATGTCATCTTTAACTCTCAAAGCATGATATAGTTTAAACATTTGTCCTGTCCAAATCTCACATTAAATTGTAACCCCTAATTTGGAGATGGGGCCTGGTGGGAGGTGATTAGATTATGGAGGCAGATCCCTCATGGCTTCATGCTTTTTTAATAATAGTGAGTGAGTATTCATGAGACCTGGTCATTTATAAGTGTATGGCACCTCCCCACCCCCCACTCTCTCTCTTGCTCTGTTTTGCTCCTGACTTCTCCATGTGAAATGACTGCTCCTGCTTCACTTTCTGTCATTAATAAAATCTCCCTGAGGCCTCCCCAGAAGGAGATGTATAGCCTGCAAAACCATGAAACCATGAACGATTTAAACTTATTTTCTTATAAATTATCCAGTCTCAAGTATTTCTTTATAGCAATTAAAGAGTGACCGAATACAGAAAGTTGGTACTGAAAAGCAGGGCATTGTGATAACAACATCTGAAAATGTGAAAGTGACTTTGTAAGTGGGACGAGCTCAGAGGAAGATAGAAAGTTGAAAGAAAGTTTGGAACTTCCTAGAGACAGGTTAAATGGTTGTAATCAAAATGCTGATAGTAACATGGGCAATAAAGTCCAGGCTGATGAGGTCTCAGATAGAAATGAGGAACTTACTGGGAACTGGAGCAAAGATCACACGTGTTATTCCTTAGCAAAGGGCTTGGCTGCATTCTTTGTATGCCCTAGGGATGTGTGGAAGTTTGGACTTGAGAGTGATGATTTAGGGTATCAGGTGAAAACAATTTCTAGAAGCGTTCAAGAAGTGATATGGCTTCTTCTAACAGCCTATGCTCAGATGCAGGAGCAAAAAACTAAAATGGAACTTATAGTTAAAGGGAAGCAGAACATAAAAGTTTGGAAAATCTGCAGCCTGGTCATGTGGCAGGAAAGAAAAAGCTTTTTGGGGAGAAGAATTCAGGCAGGCTGTGGAGCAACCACTTGCTAGAGATATTTGCATAACTGAAAGGGAGCCAAGTGCCACTATCCAAGATAACAGGGGAAAGGCCTGAAAGGCATCTCAGAAACTTTGGCAATAGTCCCTTCCATCGCAGCCCAGAGACTAAGGAGGAAAGAATGGTTTAATGGGAATGGTCAAGGGCCCCATTGCCCTGCAAAGCCTCAGGACGCTGTTCTCTGCATTCTGGCTACTGCAACTCCAGCTCTAGCCAGTGCTCAAAGGGACCCAGCTACAACTTGGGTTGCCACTTTGAGGAATGCAAGTCATAAGCCTTGGTGGCTTCCATGAGGTGTTAAGCTTTAAGGTGCACACAATGTAAGAGTAAAGAACAGTTGGTAGTCTCCACCTAGATTTCAGAGGATTTATGAGGAAGCCTGGGTGCCCAGGCAGAAGCCTTCAACAGGGGTGGAGCCCTCACAGAAAACATCTACTAGGGCAGTGCCAAGGGGAAATGTGGGGTTGGAGCCCCATACAAAGTCCCCAATGGGGCACTGCCTAGTGGAGATGTAAGAAGTGGACCACAGTCCTCTAGATCCTAGAATGGTAGATCCACCAGGAGCTTGCCCACTGCATCTGAAAAAACCACAGGCATTTAACTCCAACCCCTGAAAGCAACCCTGGGGACTGAAACTTACAAAGCCACAGGGGTAGAGCTGCCCAAGACCTGGGAGCTCACTCCCTGCAGCAGTGTGCCCTGGATGTGGGACATGCTTCTTTTGTATTTCAGATGTTTACAGCAGAGCTCTGGGTTGGAGGAGATTTGCAGGGTGAGAATCCAGCCAGCAAACTACCTCATCCCAGCTTGTGCTTACTCCTCAATGCATCATTTTCCACTGATGGATAAGTGGTCTCTCTTTGGCAAGGAGAATCCTAAAAGGGCACACACACACACACAAACACACGTGCACACACACACACACACACACACACACACACAGAGTTTTCTTGGGAATCCTCTCTTTAATATACAATAAGGAGATACCACTTCACCCCAATGCTACTGATACCAGTTTAATTTTGTCCCTTCAGGTGTTAGCTCTTGAGGTTTAAGTTCTTTGGGGACCTGACTCTAAATTGCTGAAAACTCCTTAAAAATGTCCCTTATTTTGTGCAGTATGTGAATGAATGTGTGGGTCAAAAAGTATCTCTTTAACCTAGGCTCATCAATATGAGGGATTTATCTTCCTCATCAAGTACCTGGAAATTCATGCTTCTTGAAAAAGATCACCAGCATGGAGGGAGCTGCATCTTCCATTCTTATTAATAGAAAATGATCATTTGCTTTGAAACAGTTAAAGGAGATACATAAAGAAGTGAGTAAACTGCATTTGGAAAACATAAACTTTTTGGTAGAGAAACCTCAGGATTAGCTTGAACTTTGGGAACATGACCTTCCACCTCAGGTTCTCTAAATAGAGCAGACGCAGACGTTGGCATTTTGTTCACATCTTTGTGAGATGAAACAACTGAATTTCCTGTTTTTTAAAAATAATATGGAGATACTGTTAGTAACAATGTATTATATTCTTAAAAGTTGCTAAGAGAGATTTTAAGTGTTCTCCCAACAGAAAATGATAAATATGTGAGGTAATGCATATGTTAATTAGCTTGATTTAGCCATTTTACAATGAATACAAATTTCAAAGCATCATATTGTACCCAAGAAATAGAAACAATTTTATTTGTAAATTAAAAATAAAATAATTATATAAAATAAAACAATTCTGTAAAATAAAAAATAGAAAGGCACTGTAATGTTCATGAAGAATTCTAAGATCATGGAATGTTAAATATTGAAAGTCAAACAGAACATCCTCTGTATTTTATAGAAAACTCAAAATGACTTACAATCAAATAAATAAATAAGTAGTAATTGGACTAAAACTAGGATCAGTCTGTATACCTCTTAACCCCACACACCAATCTTGGCATATTTGACTATGGATAAAGAGAAACATTTCTGCAATGGATAATACTCTTTTGTATTTATTTTTTATGTTTTTTAAATTATACTTTAAGTTCTAGGGTACATGTGCACAACGTGCAGTTTTGTTACATATGTATACATGTGCCATGTTGGTGTGCTGCACCCATTAACTTGTCATTTACATTAAGTATATCTCCTAATGCTGTCCCTGCCTGCTCTCCCCATGACAGGCTCCGGTGTGTGATGTTCCCCTTCCTATGTCCGAGTGTTCTCACTGTTTAGTTCCCACCTATGTGTGAGAACATGATAATGTAAGCCTAAAATTGTCCTTGTGACTGCTGAAAAGACACTCCACAATAGCATGAAGCAAACAATCATGATAATGATCAAATAATCAAAACTCAGATAGATGCAGTGACTATTAACTGTTTGAGAGTATACACTAAGTTTCACATATTAATTAGTATTTAATTCAAGAATGGTATGCTGTTTATATTTTCTCCACACAGGATATTAATTGAAGTGATGGTGTTGTATAAATCAGGTTCTTTTTTTCATAAATCATCCTACATGATTGTCTTCTTCTAGAAATTTTAAGCAGTTTTATTTGTTGTTTCTTGACAAATGTATCATAAACATAGTATTTTCTTGAAGGTTTTCCCTGTATAAAGTATTAAGCATTTGACATTTCACATATTATAACTATAATTGATATTGCCTCACAAACTCCAGGATAAGTGCCTTAAAAATATGTACATAAAATATAGGAAAGCATGTAAAATAATTATGTGTTGTTTTAGCTCAGCAGATGCTTAATTTTCCGTATAATTTCCATCACAAGTTGCTGTACAACATTTGTCAGATCACTTGATCTCAAAGGCAGGGAGGGTCTCTCGGTTCCTCCCATGGCATCATCTTCCTTTATTGGAATTACAAGGTTGAGAGAAATTTCTAGCCCTTGCCATTCCTTCTCAATCTATCATCTTATATTCTTGATTCCTGACGCCTCTTTTGACCTCAGATCTGTCATAGATCTGAGGGCAGATCTTTATAAACATGAACAACTATCATTTACTTTTACTAATTTTCAATAAACAACCTTTTTGTTTACTGTATTACCCTTTCCACATCCTTATATAAGGGAGAATAGGGAATAGACTGATAAACACACTTACAAATTGTGTCCTCATAACATTAGGATGTTACTAATCATTTAAAAAGAATAAGAACTCCCCTGCTTGTTCTTTCCCTGACATCTAATGTTAGGATCTGAACATGTCATTGGTTTTCACTTTGCATCTTTAGGGTATTCCTAAGTGGGTTTACGATCTCATTATATGGTGACATGGAGTATGGAGAGTAAAGTGATTTTCATTTCAAATATAATTTTATAATCTGAGGGCATTTTAGATCATATAGTTGGATGACTACTTATTTTCTATTTTTTAGAGACATGATCTCACTCTATCACACAAGCTGGAGTGCAGTGGTGGGATCATAGCTTACAGCAGCCTTGAACACGTGGGCTCAAGCGATCCTCCTTCCTCAGCCTCCTGAGTAGCTGGGACTACAGATGTGAGCCACAATTGGATGGCTCTTGGTGGGAGAGTGCACAGAATCCAAAGAGATCAAGGGTAAATTGTTCACATTTACACAAGATTCTTGCACAACTGCTCACATCTAGTATCTAGGAGTATCTCCCAGATCAACACTATTTCACAATTGTCTCTTATAACCCTGTTTGAAACAATCTGTCATTAGCTTCAAATACTATATGTAGCTATTAATCATTGATTTTGTTTGTAATAAAAATAATTTCTCATTCTTATGATAGATTACAATGAACCAATGGAACTAGTGGAACCAATGGAAGACAAGAACCAGACAGTAGTGACTGAATTTATTTTATTGGGCCTCACGGATCATCCCTATCAGAAGATTGTTCTCTTCTTCATGTTTCTCTTTGTTTATCTTATCACCCTGGGAGGTAACAGGGATTATCACTCTCATATGGATTGATCCCAGACTCCACACTCCTATGTACTTTTTTCTTAGCCACTTGTCCTTTGTAGATATTTGTTCCTCTTCTTCCATTGCCCCTAAGATGCTGTGTAATATCTTTGCAGAGAAAAAAGGCATCACTTTTCTGGGTTGTGCTGCACAGATGTGGTTCTTTGGTCTCTTTGAGGCAACTGAGTGTTTTCTCCTGGCTGCCATGGCATATGACCGGTATGTGGTCATCTGCAAGCCCTTGTTGTATACACTCATTATGTCTCAGCAGGTCTGCATGCAGCTGGTGGTAGGGCCTTATGCCATGGCTCTTATAAGCACCATGACTCATACAATTTTCACTTTTTGCCTACCTTTTTGTAGTTCAAATATTATCAATCACTTTTTCTGTGATATTTTTCCACTGCTTTCCCTAGCATGTGCAGGCACCTGGATGAATAAATTTGTACTGTTTGTCTTGGCTGGAGCTATAGGAGTACTCAGTGGTCTGATCATCATGGTCTCCTATATTTGCATCCTGATGACCGTCTTGAAGATCCAGACTGCTAATGGGAAGCAGAAAGCCTTTTCCACCTGTTTTTCTCACCTTGCAGCCGTCTCCATCCTGTATGGCACTCTTTTCTTGATTTATGTTCGGCCAAGTTCAAGTTCCTCCCTGGGTATCAATAAAGTGATTTCTCTGTTTTATACTGTGGTAATCCCCATGGTTAACCCCCTTATTTATAGCTTGAGGAATAAGGAGGTGAAAGATGCATTCAGAAGAAAATTTGAAAGGAAAAAATTTCTTATAGGGAGGTAAAAGAGAATTCTATTTGTGTTGTATCATAGATGCTGGTGCAAAATATGTAATAAAAACAAAACTGTACTGAGAACCAGAAGCTGCATGTCAGTACTGATTCTGACAGGTCATAGATTATTTAAAAAAGGATAAGCTTTAAAATATTTTTCTGCCTCAGTCTTATTTTCTGTGACATAATGAGAATCTCAGAATAATATAGAGATGAACTGAGAATATAAATGTAAAAATATACTAGAAGAAAATGTAAGTGAACATTTGAAAAATCTTGAGTGTGTGAATATTTTTAAATCCAGATGTAAGAATGAAAAGTTATAAAGAAAAAATCAAAGCACTACACACAATGTTAAAAGACAAATAATAAAATGAGAGAAAATAGTTGTGTACCCATACCAAGCAATCAATATCCCTAATATCCAAAGAACATCCCCAAATTCACAATTGATCAAAGAGAAAAACAATAGATAAATGGGCCAACTCATGAATAAGCAATTCACAAAAATGAGAATGCAAATTGCTAAGAATATATATTTAGGATGGTGCAAAAGTAATTGTGGTTTTGAACTGTGAATTTTGAATTATTATGACTAGGCCCAAACAAAATCTCATTAATCAAAATAGGAAACATTGCAATTAACATACTTTTTGCCAATGAAAAATAAGGTTGTTTATTCCTGTAGCATAAAAATCTGTGCTTTGAGCAGGCATGGTGGTTCACACCTGTAATCCCAGCACTTTGAGAGTCTGAGGTGGGCATATTATGAGGTCAGGAGATCCAGGTCATCCTGGATAACATGGTGAAACCCTGTCTCTGCTACAAATTCAAAAAGTTTGCCAGGCATGGTGGCACACACCTGTAGTCCCAGCTACTCGGGAGCCTGAGGCAGGAGAATCACTTGAACCTGGGAGGTGGTGGTTACAGCCAGCTGAGATCACACCACTGCATTCCAGCCTGGGCAACAGAGCAAGACTTCATCTCAAAAAAAAAAAAAAAAAAAAAAAATCTGCTTCGAGATTCAACAAACTTTTGTAAAGTATTTTCTGCATCTTGCTTGTTGTGGAAGTGTTTTTCCTGCAAAAAGTTTTCAAGATGCTTGAAGAAGTGGTAGTTGGTTGGCGAGAGCTCAGGTGAATATGGTGGATGAGGCAAAACTTTGTAGCCAAATTCAAGTTTTGAAGCACTGGCTGTACAACATGTGGTTGGCATTGTTGTGGAAAAGAATTGGGCCCTTTTTGTTGATCAGTGCCAGCTGCAGGCATTGCAGTTTTCATTGTATCTCATTGATTTGCTGAACCTACTTCTCAGCATGTAAATGTTTCACCAGGATTCAGAAAGCTGTGGTGGATCTGACTGGTGACAGACCACATAACAGCAGCTGTAGTAAGAATTAAAGAAACAGGAGAGAAACACAAAGGGTGGCTTAACAGTTAACAGGTTTATTTCGGAAAACAAATCTGGGAGGGATTTCTGACTGAGTTAGGTCAGAAGCCACACTCTCTTACAGACTAAGGGTTTTTAAGGATTCAGGGTGGGAAAGTTTATTAGAGGCTCGGACTGCTTCTGTGTCTCTTTGTCGTGCTTATCTGGGAGGGAGAGTTGTGTGTCTGTTCCCATACATCTTTCTGCAGCTGCAAGCATATCCCCCGCGTCTGCCTTTAGCTTCCCTAACTTAGTGCACCTGAAAGGAAAGGAATGTGCTTATTAAGACCCACTGTTTTACTGGGGCCTCATTGTATGAGGGTGAAGTTTGGCAGTGAGCCAAGAAACTTCCTCCCCCACCCTCCTCTGCACCTGAGCTATCTTATCTGTGTTTTACTGTCTGCTCTTTTCCGGCTGCTTGCAGTTAGAAGAGAAGTTATTCCTTGAAATCCATGAAGCTAGAAAGGGAGCTGGAACTTAAAGTAGCAGTGTCTGTCTGAGATGACAGTGCTCTTGCCCCGTCAACCATGACCTTTTTTGGGTGCAAATTTAGTTTTGGGAAGTGCTTTAGAGCTTCTTCTCAGTCCAGCCACTGAGCTGGTCATTGCCAACTGATGTATAAATTCCACTTTTTGTTGCACCTCACAATCCGATTGAGAAATGGTTTGTTGTTGCGTAGAATAAGAGAAGACGACACTTCAAAATGACATTTTTTAAAAAAAATTTTTGCTTGGCTCATGAGGCACCCATGTATTGAGCTTGTTTACCTTTCCAATCTGCTTCAAATGCTGAATGACTGTAGAATGGTTGACATCGAGTTTTTTGGCAACTTCTTGTGTAGTTGTAAGAAGATCAGCATTGATGATTGCTCTCATTTGGTGATTGTCAACTTCCAATGGCCGGCCACTGTGCTCCTCATCTTCAAGGCTCTTGTCTCCTTTGCAAAATTTCTCAAAGCACTGCTGCACTGTACATCTGTTAGCAGTTCCTGGGCCAGATGCATTGCTGGTGTTGAGAGTTGTCTCTGTTGCTTTACAACCCATTTTGAACTCGAATAAGATAATCACTCAAATTTGCTTTTTGTCTAACATCATTTCCATAGTCTAAAATAACATAAAATAAATGGCAAATAATAAGTCATTAGCAAAAAAACGTAAGGTGAGAAATGTCCATTAAAAGGATGTATAATATAAACACATTTATTTAAGAATGAATTCAAATGTCAGTTGGCAAATTCCCACTGAGTCTTGTGACAAGCTCCATACTGCTTCTTTTCCCACTACTACAACCTTCAGCATCATAACAACTGTTGTACATCATGTGGCTCAGTGGCAGGGCTGCTTGGACTGCAACTGGGATCTGCTGCAGAGCCCTTTCCTGCAGCAGATTTCAGTTAACACTAGCAGCCTTTGTGCCACTTGGTATAGGGGCTGGAGCAATATTCTTAGCTGTGGAATAGGTTGCCTCCAAAACCCAGGGTCCTACCAAGATAGTGCCTCTGTGATTTTCACTTCAAAGGAGGTATTCTAGTATTCCCCTAAGCACTGAACCTGCAAAAGCTTTCCCTAAGTGTCCAAATTCCCAAATCTTAATACAGTTTATCTCATACCCTCTGTAGCACATGTGCTTTACCAAGATCTCCAATATTCTAGTAGCTGCTTGTGTAACTTGCTCTGTCATTATGATGTTATCAATGTAATGAATCCGTATGATGTTTTGAGAAATGCTTAGGTGGACAATATCTTCAGTCTATATTTCCTTGGGCAGGAAAATTAACATAGTCTTGAGATATAACTGAAAATGAATACAGTATCGTTCATCTCACATGAATGTAAGTCATTTCTGATCCTCTTTTCTAACCGTAATAGAAAATAATACATTCCCCAAATCACTGACTGTATCATGTACTGGAGACCTTTTAAATGATCCTATGCTTAGTACAACACTGCTATTGGGGCTACTACTTGGTTGAACTTGAGGCAGTCTGCATTCATTCTCTAGAAAACATATAGGTCTTCAGGGTCCAGGTTGATGAATTAAATAGAGAGGGAAGAGAGACAGCCGCTGCTACATCTTTTATGCCTTTAGTGGTGGCATTAATTTCCAATTCAAGTGTTCTGAAATCTTATCATCTCCATTGACTCTAGGAAGCCTAGATTCACAGCAGCATCTCAAACCACTGAGCTTTTCACCAAGCTGGTGGCTCTCTAGTGCTTCTTTTTATTGCTTTAGTGGAAAAAGTGTCCTTTGGGTCTTCTCAGGAACATATGCATCTGCAGCTTCTTTGGTCTTGTGTAATAAATCCTTTTTAAGCATCTCTACCTCTTTAAGCATTTGGGCCTTTTCTTCAACACTCTGCCATGGCAATAGTGGCATCCCTACCTCTTTTACTGCATACTGTTATGTTTTCCAAAATTCAAGGAGCCATCCTAACAGTGCATTAGAATTAGCTTCTGGTGTCTTGCCTGCAAGCTAATTTCTGAGTCACTGAGGTTCTCCTACATCAGAAAACTCTCCCCTACTCAGCTTTTTATTTCCCCAGTCCTAGAATTACCCTCAAGATATTAATATATGCTTTCACATGTTCTCTTTGTTCTTCTGGCACATTTTAGCCAATTCTTTTAACTCCTGGTGGATAATTATTTTCCTCTTAAAGCAGAGCCAATTCTCCTTAGTCATCAGACCTCATCATTCTAAGCCTTGTCCCTGGTTGCTAAGTCTGAGAGCCATGAGGGGAAGCAAGACTACATCCTGAGAAACGAAATTACTTTCTTGTGAAGCCTCTGATTCACGTGAGGCCTCTTTTATCTAAGCAAAGGAAGGCTGTTGCCTTCTGGCAAGGGGAACAGGATTACTTCTGCAGGTTTGACGGTTCAAGGATACTGGAAAATCTCAAGCACATTCACACCCATGTCTTAATCCCAATTCTCAGTGTTCAACTTTTCCCCTGTCAGAGTTCTGTGGCTTTAAAGAGGCTTTCAATTTAGCTTTTTAATTATTACTTCTTGCAATCTGGTACAAGATGTATAACATCTATAATATACAAATCTGATTGAGTTCTCATGCAGTCTGGGTTGAGTTTTCATGCAGTCTGGTTTCTAATTGCAGATGAAGGCTTTTTGAACACTGCCTTTCTGACTTTGACACCATGCCTGAGTTGAAAATTGTCCTATGTGAGTCTATTTTCATCATTGAGCATGTTAATGGCATTTAACATAAATTAATTTCATAGTTTAATAATTATAATGGCTCCCCATATTTCTCATGTTGCATAAGTCAACACACATCTCTCACTTGTACCCTATCCCAATTCGCTGCAGGTGAGTCTTGGTAACTGAGATGCTAAGGCATGCCCATGGTTATGGCCATTCCGTTCCATCAGCAGTGGGTATTGTCGCCATCTTTCCAGTGAGTAATTTGATTCCAGAACTACATCCCAATAATCTGCACCTTAAGGGTCACCCTGGTATGAGGCATCTTAGTTTGAGTTTTCCAGGAAACAAACCTTGCGAAAAAGATTCAAGTGCAAGTATTGGTTGATAATAGTTTATATTTGGGAAGCAACTAAAACACTGATAGAGAAGTTAGACGTGAGATAATGAATGGAAATAAATTAATACTCTCTGGTAGGAGTTTCCTATATTTATTTTGGGAGTGACGGTATAAGGGTGTGTATTAATTTTGGTGATTTAGGAACATGGTAATCAGTTTTTATCTCTTTTAGTGGTTACCTTTTGGATTATATATAGTATATATCTGTTTATTGAGCTATTTAAGGTGTTAATGAGAAGATCACTGCAGTGGTCAACTGAGTACTGCCGATGCTAGAGATCTCTGGGTGCCAGTGCATGAAACACAGGAATCAGAGTAATCTCACCTGAGAGGGCCTGAGTCAAGAAATGTGTACATAAGCCAGTCTTTGGTTGACAGCTGCTTCTGGAAAGTGTTCATTTTCTGCCACTTCTGGCTTGTTGGGCGGGTAGAAAAGTGGCGGGAAGAGAAATCCACACACACACACACACACACACACACACACACACACACACACACACACAAATCCACACACAAAAACCTTCGGTGTTAGCAGTTGAAGATGGAACTGAAGTGCACTGAAATGATAAGAGAGAGGCACAAACAGAGTTTGCTATATTGATCATTGTGATAAATGGAAATAGCTTTAGTCTGTACTTTATCTAGGGCCTATCATTTAGTCAGGAGCTGATTTTAACCTTCTTTTTCTCTGCTAGTAATTGGAGGAAAAATTACACCATGCACTGACCCTGCCCAGTGAGAAAGTAGCCACCTTTCACAAATGAGTGTGTGGGGGTCAGGAGAACATACAAAGCTGATTCAGATAAACTGCTGGGAATATCGATATTCATATTTTGGCTAAAAGAAATGAGTTTCTTCTTGTTCCGTGGTTGGGGAATAGTATTATTACTTATGTTTTTGCAAAAGAGTGGCAGTAAAGAGAATTTAAAAGTTTGGAGAAGACATTCATAAAATAGAAGTTTTGGTCCTAATTTGTGAATCTTTTCTGTGAATGGCCATACTATACATGCTATTTAAAGTGTACTTTTATAATACAGTATGATTGCACATGGTACAAAATTCAAATAGTACACTAGGAAATGTAAACAAGATAAGCTTCCTATCCATTCCAAACAGAATTTATGTTGTATTTTTTGAGAACTGTTTTTGCATATAGAAACGTGTATAAGTGTAGGTGCATGTGTAGACTCTGAAAAGTTACACAAATGAGAGAGTGGACTTCCACTGAAGTTATAGCATGCTTGAATGATCTATTGCACCAATACTTGCTTATGGAAATAAAGGGAAGTGACAGGGGAAAGAAGTAGAGGAGTGGAGGAGGGGACTGAGGCCAAAGGGGGGCTCTGACCACATACAGATATTGCACAGACTATTTACAGATTGTTTGGTTTACATTGAGAGCTATAGCTCCACTTTTGTGTAGCAGAAAAAAATGAGATTTCAATAATTCTTTTGGTATTTTTGGTTTTTATTATGTATTCTCCTTATCAATGGACAGAGACTAGCTAATTTGGCCATGAGAAGAAAATTGCAGAGACAGAACTGCCCTCAGAGGAGATATATGCATCTCTCTTTACAAGTACCATTCCCCTGAGATCTCTGTAGTTAACTTTACTGGGTCTACTAGAGGAAGAAGAGGAGTGAAGGAAAAATATCCAATCACCCAAAAAAACTTTATAATGACAACAGTGTGATTGCTTAGAAGTTCCTGTACAAAAAATTAAAAGCAACTGGGATGTTTTATTCATTTCACGGTATTTTTTTTCCCTCATTTCTCTTTAGAGGGAAAATAACATAAATTCAAAAAGATTCCAGTCTGAAGCACAAATATCGCCTGCATAACAAAAACATCTTAACTTTTTCTGCACATTATTATTCTCTTATGAGTTAAAAAGAAAGAATTTTTTATTTTTCTTAGAACTCTGTAATGGCAAATGTGCAAGAATTTTAAATTTTTCTTTTATATTCCTATGATTCTTCAAAGTATTAACTTTGTATATATTTGAGTTATTTTCTAAAAGCTGCTCAATCTGAAATCAATTACATTGGCTATTTGGCTTTGCACAATAGGGAGAAAATAATTGGTTTGTTTACTATATAGAGAGACTAAGAAAAAAGCTAATATTAATTGCTACCAATTCTATGATAGGCTTTAATATTTATGAAGGTATGATCTTTTAGTTTTATGAGTAATATTCGTTTGAATTTGTAAAAGAAAGCATAAATCTTAATTGTAGTTAATTTCATCTTAAAATGAAACTATACATTTTTGGATCTTGTTTTCATCACATAATAGAAACCAATATTTATTTTCTTTGAAGTACTTTTATGACCTTGAGTATTTTGTATAGATACTTTCTTAAAATTCCTGCTTAAAGTTAACATCTAAAACAGTTATGCCAATGAAGTCTTACTCCAGGTAATATCTGTATCTAAAAGATGAGTGCTCACCATTCCAGTAGCTTTGTTTTGGTGCTGTTCATCCTGTGATGCTGAGACAAATATATAAAAAAAAAAGTAGAAGGAATTCAGGGATATGATTACCCAAAAGGGAAACTTTTCTGTCTCAATTTGAATTGTGTTGATAACGAGGTGTTTGCAAGATGTTAAGTATGCTCATATTTTGTATGCTACTAGATCTGGTAAACAACTTCAGCACTTTCAGGCTACAAAATCAATGTGCAAAAATCAGTAGCATTTCTAAACACCAATAACATCTAAGTTGAGAGCCAAACTAAGAATGCAGTCCCATTCATAATAGCCACAAAAGGAATAAAATACCTAGAAATACAGCTAACCAGGGAGGTGAAAGATCTCTACAATGAGAACTGCAAAATGCTACTGAAAGAAATCAAAGACTACACAAACAAATGGTAAGGCATTCCATGCTCGTGGATAGAAAGAATAATATTGTTAAAATCACCATACTACCCAAAGGTATTTACAGATTCAATGCTATTCCTATCAAGCTACAAATGACATTTTTCATAGAATTAGAAAAAAAAAAGATTCTAAAATGTATTTGGAACCCAAAAATAGCCCAAATGGCCAAAGCAATTCTAAGCAAAAAGAACAAAGCTGGAGGCATCACATTACCTGACTTTAAACTATACAACAAGGCATTAGTAACTAAAACAACATGGTACTGATACAAAAAACAGACACATAGCAGATGGAATAGGTTAGCAAAACCAGAATTAAAGCCACACACCTATAACAAACTAATCTCAATGAAGTAAAAAATAATAAGGAATAAGGAAACGACTGTGTTCAATAAATGGTGCCGGGATAACTGGCTAGTCATATGCAGAAGATTAAAACTAGACCCCTACATTTCAGAATATATAAAATCAACTCAAATATGGATTAAAGACATAAATAGAAAACCTCAAACTATAAAAATCCAAGAAGAAAACCTAGGAAATATCATTTTCAACATCAACCTGAGCAAAAACTTCCTGATGAAGATTCCAAGCTTCAGATTCAGGTGGTTGGTGCCAATTTACTGAAAAACTCTTTAGGGAAATCTCTCCTGTGTGCTTTGCAAAATTGAGTCAATGAACTCTTTTTTTTTTTTTTTTTTTTTTTGAGACGGAGTCTCGCTCTGTCACCCAAGCTGGAGTGCACTGGCCAGATCTCAGCTCACTGCAAGCTCCGCCTCCCGGGTTCACGCCATTCTCCTGCCTCAGCCTCCCGAGTAGCTGGGACTACAGGCGCCCGCCACCTCGCCCGGCTAGTTTTTTGTATTTTCTAGTAGAGACGGGGTTTCACCGTGTTAGCCAGGATGGTCTCGATCTCCTGACCTTGTGATCCGCCCGCCTCGGCCTCCCAAAGTGCTGGGATTGCAGGCTTGAGCCACCGCGCCCGGCCAATGAACTCTTTTTTAAAAGTGCTATTCGAAGGTTCAGTTTTGTTGCCCAGGCTGGAGTGCAGTGGCCCCATCTCGGCTCACGGCAACCTCTGCCTCCTGGGTTGAAGCAGTTCTCCTTCCTCAGCCTCCTGAGTAGCTGGGACTACAGGCGACTGCCACCACCACGCCTGGCTAATTGTGTATTTCTTTAGCAGAGATGGGGTTTCTCCATGCTGGTCAGGCTGGTCTCTAACTCCCGATCCCAGGTGATCTGCCCACCTCGGCCTCCCAAAGAGCTGGGATTACAGGCATGAGCCACTGTGCCCGGCCTCAAAAATGGTAATTTTTTTTTTTTTTTTTTTTTTTGAGACGGAGTCTGGCTCTGTCGCCCAGGCTGGAGTGCAGTGGCCGGATCTCAGCTCACTGCAAGCTCCGCCTCCCGGGTTCACACCATTCTCCTGCCTCAGCCTCCCAAGTAGCTGGGACTACAGACGCCCGCCACCTCGCCCGGCTAGTTTTTTGTATTTTTTTTAGTAGAGATGGGGTTTCACCGTGTTAGCCAGGATGGTCTCAATCTCCTGACCTCGTGATCCGCCCGTCTCGGCCTCCCAAAGTGCTGGGATTACAGGCTTGAGCCACCGCGCCCGGCCAAAAAATGGTAATTTTTAAAGAGAAAAAGAGTGACATTTTTCTTTATGATTTTTTTTCTTTATGGTTCCATTTGTCACTACATAGCAGTTCTAGTGATATAATTTCTATTTGACTTTCTGGTAAAGCATCATATTTTTCCATTTTTTTCCCTGTAATATGTACTTGTTTCTTCGGTTACAGACATCCATTTACTCTGTGTTTACAATGGTACTCTGATTTACCTTTAGAGCATTATCTCTCACCTACAGAATACAGTTTTAGAGGGACCGTGACTGTCATTGCCTTCCCACAGCATGGTATAGACAAATACCTAAGCTAAAATTATTTCTCCCTGGCCTTTGAATTGTAAGCAGAGTGACACAGTAGAAAAATTGTTGAGACTCATTCATTTCAGCTGGGTCCCCTGATTGTACAACCTCTGCCATAGGGACACTAAAAGCTGTCTTGGCTCTTATTCTGTTTATACTCTGTTTCTGTCACCTTCCCACTTATCTTGTGAGCTACCCAGTATTCTTGCAATGAATTTCCTATTTATGCTGCTTGCAGTTCAAGAAATCTGACATATTGCCCAATATTTCTTTGCTTATGAAAGTATTCTATGCGCAGTTAAATTTTCTTTAATGATTTTTAAATCGATTCTAAAGTTAGAATTTACTATTTAGCATACCTTAGGAGTTGATTAAATTGTAAATTTATTCTATTTAGGTGTTACTTGCAGATCAAAGCATTTCTTTTTTTTTTGTTTTTGAGATGGAGTCTCATTCTTGTCACCCAGGCTGGTGTGCAGTGGCACGATCTCAGCTTACTGCAACCTCCGCCTCCTGGGTTCAAGCAATTCTCCTGTCTCAGCCTCCTGAGTAGTCAGGATTACAGTTGCCCACCACCACGCCCAGCTAATTTTTGTATTTTTGGTAGAGACTGGGTTTCACCATGTTGGCCAGGCTGGTCTCGAACTCCTGACCTCAGGTGATCTGCTTGCCTCAGTCTCCCAAAGTACTGGGATTACAGGTGTGAGTCACTGCACCAGCCCAAAGCATTCTTAAAGTATGCTTCTTAGATGATCAGTTAACCCGATTCCATTTGTTGAATAATTTCATTAATAATTATCATTAATTGAAACTCCTTGATGTACCAGAGGACCTGATTTAACTAAAGAATATCTGCACAGCAAAAGAAACTACTGACAGATTAAACAACAATTTACAGGATGGGAGAAGATGTTTGCAAACTATGCATCTGACAAAAACCTAATATCCATAATATATATGGAACTTAAATCAACAAGTGAAAAACAAATAGCCCTATTAAAAAGTGAACGAAGGACGTGACAGACACTTTCTCAAAAGAAGACATACAAACAACCAACAAACATATAAAAAATGCTCAGTGTTTTTCTTCAGAGTAATGCAAATCAAAACCACAATGAGATACCATCTCATACCAATTAGAATGATTATTATTAAAAAGTTAGGCCTGGCATGATGGCTCATGCCTATAATCCCAGCACTGTGGGAGGCCAAGGTGGGTGGATCATTTAAGCTCAGGAGTTTGAGATGAGCCTGGGCAACATGGCGAAAACTTACCTCTACAAAACCAAATCCAAAAACTAACCAGGTATGGTGGCACCTGTCCCTGTCTGTAGTCCCAGTTTCTTGGGAAGCAGAGGCACGAGGATCACTTGAGCCTGGGAGGTTGAAGCTGCAGCGAGCTGTGTGTTCAAGACACTGCATTCCAGCCTGGGAGATCGAGTGACAGCCTATCTCAAAAAAAAAAGAAAAGAAAAAAAAAAGTCTAAAACAACAGATGCTGGCAAAGCTGTGGAGAAAAGGGAATGCTGCTACACTATTGGTGGGAATGTAAGTTAGTTAGTTCAGCTACTGTGGAAAGCAGTGTGAAGATTTCTCAAAGAACTTAAAACAGAGTTACCTTGTGACTTAGCAATCCCATTGCTGGGTATATATCCAAAGGAAAATGAATCGTTCTACCAAAAAGTCACACACACTCATATATTCATTGTAGCAAAATTCACAAGAACAAAGACACAGAATCAACCTAGGTACCCATCAGTGGTAAGTTGGATAAAGAAAATGTGGCACATATACACCATGGAGTACTACACAGCCATAAAAAATGAAATTATGTTCTTTGCGGCAGCATGAATGGAACTGGAGAGCATAATCCTAAGCAAATTAATGTAGGAATAGAAAGCCAAAAGCACATGGTCTCCTGTGTAAGTGGAAGCTAAATATTGAGCACACATGGACATCAATATGGGAACAATAGACGCTGTGGACTACTAAAAGGGGGCAGGGAGGTCTGGGAGCATGGGTTGAAAACTACCTATTGGGTGTTATGTTCATGACCTGGGTGACCAGATCCATACCCCAAACCTCAGTATCAGGCAATATTCTCATGTAAAACACCTGCACATGTACACCTTGTATCTAAAATAAAAGTTGAAATTAAAATAAAATAAAATGCATTTTATTTTAATAAAATAAATAAAATAAAATAAAAAAGACAATGCTGTATAATCCAGAGGATTAGAAGTTCAGGTTTTGAGCATTTAATGTGATGGGTAAGATTTCTCTCTACTGATATCAAATTCCACTAGGTGAATACCCTATGGGTTGATTAATCCTCTATTCTCATTCAAGGATAAGGAAAGAAAAAACAAATTATACACAGTTGTGAAATAATACCTCATAATCAGAGAAAAAGCAGGATACTGTATTTGGAAAAGAATCTAATGTGCAAATTATTTAAAAATAAGAAAAAATGTGTTTGTGTGCGTTTGTACGCTTTTTTTTTTTCTACTGAAGCAAGAGAAGAGGATGAATGAAGAACCAGTAGCGACTTACAGTGCACATGTGTTGTGATGATGGTTAAGTTTCAGTACACATTACGTGAATGAAAAAAAATAAATGAAAGAAAGAGAATACTTAAGTTGAGAGAACATTTTCCCAAGGACATTGGTGTCTAAAAAGGGTGAGATGATTGAGCAGTCATGAATGAATTGATAAAAATTTTTGAAGGCAAAGGTTGAAAATGACTGAAATTATACTTGATTTGACTTCTTCCTCAGCATTATGACATTACACCTTATGTAAATGTTTCCATCTATATTCCTTTCTTTTGGTTGCAGAGTTTTTAGAAGCGGGGCATTTGGGAAGTGAGGGTCTAAGGTATACTTGTGGCTAATCCTCTAGTGTAGTATGCTTTGGCGGAGCAGTTGCAAAAATTTTGCAGTACTTCTTGCTGGGAAATTTTAGCAGTTGTTACATCATTGTGATTTGTTGAGGAGGGAGGTAGAATACAAGTTTAAAAGGAGTACAGTTGCTACTCCATTTTAATTTTAATCCTTTTTGTCATCTTCAAAGAAGAAAAGATTTCATTAGAATGAAAGTTTAGGTCAGTTTTAAATTCCATTTCTGTCTCTCTGTTTACTCTTTGAGAACACAAAAATGAATGAAATGTATGTATAGAAAAATGAAAATGATTGACATCTAAACCGTGACACGGAGGAATATCCATTGTCAGATCTTAACTGGTTAGAATACTGCATTAAAATCTAGCAAAAAGTAATGTGAAATCTTGTAAGATGCACAAAGAGGCTATGATCAAGTTAAATTCGTCTTCAAGTCCAAAGAACTTTATTCTTCTCCTTAGTCCACATTTATAGATGACTGTGCCCTGAGCAGGAGAAAGGTTCTGCACCCCTTCTGGGGGTGGCGTCATCAGTATGGAACACTGCATCACAACAAAGGCGTGAGGTGTGAACGGGAATGACTATAAATAAGCGCATAATTTGCAGGTGTTTGAGAGCTGCTGTATTTAAGCTAACTTGGACCTTACACAAAATTTATCTGGAATCTCATTGCTTTCTTTGTAGTAGCCTCTTTACTGTTAAATGTGCATTTGAATTGATGGATTCGATACTTCAGAAACAGTATACAGGATTGAATTGGGACATTGAAAGATCTCCTATTATTATTGTAATGTCCCGACGGAATACCATGATAGTAAAGTAATAATGGAGGCTCTAAATTCAGATATGGCAATATCTTAATCTCCGCACCCTAAGGAAGTAGCAATTCTAGGACTGCTTCATCATCTTCCACAGAGTTTTGATTTCTGGTCTATAAAATGAGGACCACCAAATATTTCTTATCCCTGCTTGGGTGGAAATCAAATGTATGGTCATTTGTAAAGAACTTGAGGCAGAGTCTGGTAAGTCCTGAATACTTCGCAATTGTTGTTGTCTAATATTCACTGTAGCTTCAAATTTATTGTATCATGAAGCCAGTCACACCCAGTCGTTAGCACTTCCTGGTGGAAAGTGATTTTGTGCTTGCCACCATTTCTATAGTCTTATGTCAGACATCTTGGAGTCTCACTTATTTATAAAGGATGAGGGTGGGGCTCTCTTAGCTTCTTTGAATTTTAGAAATCTAGAACTCTAAATGCATATTTTGAAATTGTTTCTCATCCTTTACCTTCTGGGTTTTACACATTTCTTGCTTCTTGTTTTTATGCTAGACTGTAGTTATTTTCTATTTTAATTGCTGAAATACTTGAAGGAACTGCTTTTGAATTTTATTATTTTTAGTCAGGTTTTAGATTATTTTAAATTACAAACATAGTGCATGGAAAGTTCCCTGTTGAACATGGATGGGTTTGAACTCTGCAGATCCAATTTTTACATGGATTTTTTAAAACAAAAATTACACCCGGTATGCCTGCCTCTCCTGCCTCCTCTTCCGTCTACTCCACCTCTTCTGCCTCTGCCACCCCTAAGACAGAAAGACCAAATCCTCCTCTTCCTATTCCTTCTTAGCCTACTCAACATGAAGACAAGAGTAAAGACCTTTAAAATGATCCACTTCTATTTAATGAATAATACATACATATTCTCTTTCTTAAGATTTTTAATACTATTTATTTTCTCTAGCTTATGTTATTGCAAGAATACAGTACATAACACATATGCAAAATATGTGTTAATTGACTGTGTTAGCATCAGTAAGGCTTCCAGTGAACAATAGGATATCAGTAGTTAAGTTTCCGGGGAGTCAAACGTTATGCATGGATTTTCAATTGTGTAGAGGGTTTGTGCCCCTGACTCCTGCGTGGTTTGAGGATCAACTGTATATTTTCTCTTTGTAACAAAATCTTAAAATTGTAAGTAGGGCTAGCTTTGGTTACTCACTCAAATAGGGTTTCCTGGCCCTTTGTTCTCAGAGCTAATGACTGCTCATGTGGTGTATATCCTTCCAGACACTTTTATATGTTCTTTTTTATTCCCATAGGTTATTAGGAAACAGGTGGTGTTTGTTAAAGTTCTTTAGTGGTGATTTTTTGAGATTTTGGGGCACCCATCACCTGAGCAGTATACAATGCATCCTATTTGTAGTCTTTCACCCCTCACCCGCTTCCCACCTTGGATTCTTATGCCTTTGCATCCTCATAGCTTAGCTCCCACTTGTGAGTGAGAACATAGTGATGTTTGGTTTTCCATTCCTGCATTAGAATGATAGTCTCCAGTCTCATTCAGGTTGCTGTGAATGCCATTAACTAAATCACAAAAATTACATAATTTTTTTTTCTTTTATGTGTTAAGTTATTTATTTATTTTTTAGCTCCAACACATGAGTGAGAACATTGATGTTTGACTTTCTGTGCTTGGCTCATTTCACTTAACATGATGTCCTCCAGCTACCTCCATGTTGCTGCAAATGACAGGATTTCATTCTGTGTATGGCTGAGTAATATTTTGTTGTGTATATGTACTACATTTTCTTCATTCATCTGCTTATGAACACTTAGGTTGATTCCATCTCTTGGCTATTATGACTAGTGCTGCAATAAACATGGGAGTGCAGACAGCTCTATGACATACAAATATCTTTTCTTTTGGGTATGTACCCAGCAGTGGAATTGCTGAATCATATGGTAGTTCTATTTGTGTTTTTTTGAGGAACCTCTATACTGTTTTCCATAGTAGCTGTACTAATTTACATTCCTACCAAAAGAGTATGAGTGTTCCCCTTTCTCCAGATCCTCACCAGCACACATTATTGCATGACTTTTTGATAAAAGGCATTTTAACCAGAGTGAGGGGATACCTCATTGCAGTTTTGGTTTGCATTTCTCTGATGATTAGTGATGTTGAGCAGTTTTTTTCGTACAACTGTTTGCCATTTGTATATCTTCTTTTGAGAGATATCTATACAGAGCTTTTGCCCATTTTCAAATATGATTATTCTTATGATTACTTGCTAAAAAGTTGTTTGAGTTCCTTATAGACCATTTATTAGGCCACAAAAATTCAAAAGTCTCAAAAAATTAAAAAACAATTGAAATAATATCACATGTATTTTTCTGACCACAATAGAATAAAACTAGAAATCAGTACAAGAGGAACTTTGGGAACTATGCAAATACATGAAAATTAAACAATATGCTTCTGAATTACCATTGGGCCAATGAAGAAGTTAAGAAGAATTTGTTTTTTTTAAAAGGAGACAGTTCAAATGAAAACACTACATACCAAACGTATGCAGTAGAGAAAAAAGCAGTACTAAAGGGGAAGTTTATAATAAAAGCCTACATCATAAAAGTAGGAAGACTTTAAGTAAATCATTGACGCAGCTTAAAGAATTGTCAGAGCAAACCATTTACTTAAACTTATAGTAAAATTTATCTATTTAAAAAATTTTAAATGACTTTTATGTACTATTTAAGAAGACCATTCTTACAAGAAAATCATAATACTCTATTATATCGTCACATATTTATAGTTAGAATTATTTACTTTAGATAGTGTAGGGTAGAGTTTCAATATTGGTTGTTTTTTCAAATGCATTCAAATATCATAATACATTTTATGTTTAATTCATCATTATTTTCCCAATTTGAAATAGACATTTCTATTAAATGGGCACATGCTCATGAATCTGCTCTTGGCTCTTCTATGCATATTTCTGTCTAGTCTAGGAACAACACCTGTTGTTATAATTATGGTAGGTTTATAATCTATGCAGATACCTGGCATAACACATCCCCTGTGTATGGTTTACTTTTTCAAAATTGTGTTGGCTATTGTCGAACATTTTTCTTTTTTTACGCATTTTAAAATCCAATTGCTTTATTAAAGTATGTTTAGATTTTGGTTGGAGCTACATTAAATTTGTAAAATAATTTGGTGAGTATCTTAACCCAAATAGCCTAAGAAAACCAGGAGCAAGCTTTTTTCCCTCCAAATCACCTTTACTGATCCATCACGAGGGAGACCACACAGCTTATAAACTATGGATGTCTCATTAAATGAAGGAAAGATAGTTCTTATAGGATCATTGAGAAGGGCTGAGTTTAGGTAAAATTTATACTAAGCGAATTTTTGACATACACAAAGCGAAGTGGAGTTGTCGATAAAGGAGTCAACATCAGTTTCAAATTACAAAGCAGACACAGGGTTCTTCTTCCTTGGGAATTACAAAGTTAAGATAAATGTGGAATATTGCATCTTGAAGCCCCTTGTTTGATGTTTTGTATCTGTGTTGGAAACTAGACTGCTTTGCTATGTCAAGGTGACTTAGATCTTCTAGAAGAGAGTAAGATGTTTTATCTACTAATATAATTTAAAAGAAAATTAGAGAGCCTACTATTTTAGAATAGGAAATCATTTTTGAGTAATAAAATAGTAATCACTCAAAGAAAAGGATTGTTGGGACACTTTACAGCTGCGGAATATTCCATGGAGAAATCTTGTTTCCTGTAGACTCTACAGTTGGATTTATCTAAGTCTGTTAGTCCAGTGTGAAGAATGGCCAGTTAGGTTTTTACTTTCCCACTGGGAGCTAATTTATTTTTTTTTCAAGAGAAAAAGACCCTTTATGACTAAGTCATTTGATCCAGAAGAGATCAAAAAGCAAAAATATTATGTTTTTCTGGCTTATTTTGTTGTTTTTTCTTTTATTTCAGTAAAGTTCCATAATTTGTATTTTTCTTCATAGAAATCTTAAAAATTCTTTGTTAGACTTACTTATGCTTTTTTAAAATCAATTCCAATGTGGCTGGAGCTGCACTAGTTGTCAGTAGCCTGACCATTATAATCTCCTATTTTTACATCCTTACTGCCATTCTGAGGATTGCTCTGCTGATGGGAGGAAGAAAACCCTTTCCATCTGCTCTTCCCACTTAACAGCTGTTTCCATCTGTTATGGGACTCTCTTCTTTATCTACATTAGACCAGGTGCAACATTTTTCCTGGACCTCAATAAAATAGTGTCGGCATTCTTCACAGCATTTTTTCCCTGGACCTCAATAAAATAGTGTCAGTGTTCTATACGACATCCCCATGTTGAATCCTCTCATCTACAGCTTGATAAATAAAGAAATGAAAGCTGCTGTGGAGAGGATGATCACCAAGAAGTTTTTTTAAAGAAAGTTAAAATTTTAATTCTCATCAAGAACAAAAAATAGATAAAAGGAAAAGCTTCCAGATGGGTTAGACTTCCTGGTCATCATCCCCAAATACTAAGCCATTTGCAAAATTTAAGGGATGGCATCTGTCTATACTTCCATCTGACTTTTATTTTACTACTTACTTTTGGAAAAACCTCCATTTCATCATCTTTCTATAAATGATAAAAATTCTTAGTTACCTACAGAGTCAGAACAATTATATGTCTCCCAAAAATCTTCATTACCAGGAATATGATAAAATCTAATGAATGTTAGAACCATCTAGCTCCTATTACTAGCACACTAGCTATATTTAATAATGTAAATGTGCAGACCAGGAGTGATTTATTGGAAAAAAAAAAAACATGTGTTCCCATTCCTATCTACAGAATTGAAAATATAAAAGGTTACTTTGTTTAAAAATAATTTTTTAAATTAAAGGAATTCTTATTATAGTCCTTTGAATTTATTTTATGCCTATTTTCTTTATTTTTGTATTCTAAAAACAAAATAAATCATCATTATTACAGAAAATATAAAAATATAAATAAGCAAAAGAGGAGTGACAATAAAAATGAAAACCCTAGACTCTTACCATTTCACACAGAGACAAATCCTGGTAATAATTCTCAGATGACTCTTTGTGTATTTGACTCTTAAGTCGTTTCAACTATTACTTTATTTGTTGATATTTAGTTTTTTTCCTAGTTCTTTTAGGTAAAAATAAATGGGAATAGCTTATTGTAGAAACCAGAATTAAATGCAAGAAAGTGAATGAGTAAAACAGAAAAATTTTTAAATTTCAGAGGTACTGGGTATGGAAAAGTTAGAAGTAAATTAAAATACAGAAAATTTACAGCCTATTTTCATGTTACCCTTTTTTGTTGTTTCCAAATTGAAAAAGAAATATAATAGATAAAATTTTAAAATAGTTTTAGAATCTTCTTGTTTCTTTGAAATTAAGGAAGGTTTCTGGTCAGAAAAGTGAATGCAGAGCTGATCCCATGCATCTAAAATAACTCTTCATACAGAACCCCAACTTCAGAATGAATCAGGTGCTATCAGGTCTTCTCCAGGTATTTACAAACTTCCCTGGAACACATTGGGATGATATGTGTGGACACGCTACCTTTCCCAAGGCTCTCAATATTTCATGGGTATCTCACTGAAGGAGTGACCGACCAATAGACACATCCAGATGGAAGCGGGTCTTGTCTGGACTAAGAACAATGGGTCAGTAACTGCAATCCCCTTGAATTGCACTTGAGCAATTCCAATGCCAAAAATAATGTGTTTGAAGGCAAATCTAATGATGCTGACAGAAAACAGGCTGTCTGTAGCCTGAGTGTGATTTGAGACTTTGCACCCTTTTAGAGATTTCAGAAATCACTTTTTCCAACCACAGTTTTTACCATGTTTTAAAAGTAGTAAACAAAAATTTTCTTGAAATAAGAAAATGGTTCCACTTTATTTAATACATTAATCGAAGCAAAATGTTTTTGGTCAAATAAGAATATAAAATATATGTGCCTAAATTAAAAAAAATTTTCTCTTGTTACCTAGGAAAACCAATAAATACATACTTTTAGAGATCTAAAATTATTATAGAATGTTTGGAAAGCAGAACACAAAGAAAGTAAAACTCATGTAATTTCACTACTCACATATGAAAACAATGGTAATATACATAAAAATAGATATATTTATTTCTATTATTTAAAATTTATATGTTTGTACTATATATATAGTATTCTGAAATCAATAAGTGCAGATAGTCTATTTTACAATACAATGGGATCTAGAAAAACATATGTTCTTGTCATTTTTTCTAGTATAAATAATCTATGCTAAATCGATTGTTTACATTCTTCCAGCATTTTCTTATATGTAGGTATATTTATTTTTACAGGAGTTTATATTAAATGTTATTTTTAGCTTGCTTTTAACTAAATAAATCCTAAATATTTTAAAATAAATTATGTGCTATTGGATATCCTTCACAACAGGATTTATAGTTGTCAAAATTAAGTTAAAAAATATGTTTATGGTGACTCCTGATTATCAACAGGCATTATTCCAAGTCCTGAGGATACAGCAGTAAATGAGATAGGAAAAGTCCTTTTCTCCTTTGGAGGGAGAGAAGCATGCACATAAAGGCAAACCAGCTAGGGATTAGTATTACTACAAATAAAGAAGAGGTAGGGATCAGCCCTATTACAAAAAAAGAAGAGCTAGGAATCATTACTCTACAAAAAAAGAAGGATCAAATATATCTCATGATGGTGACAGGATCGTACAGTTTATTTATAGTGGGGTTGGGATTCTAACTCAGGTCCTCAGACAGCAAAACTTGTGCTTTTAGCTATTATACAAATGCCATCACGATAGGAAGATCATCTAAGGGGAAAAAATGGCTAAGAAGAAAAGAAGCCAAATAAATTACATTTACCTCTGTAGCAAATACTACTAAAGAGGAATTCCATCTTTCATTCTCCTTTTGTTCAATGGAAGCCCCATTTTTAGCTGGGCACATTGCAACCAAGGTAGAACACTACATTTTCCAGTCTCCTTTGTAGGTGACTGTTGCCATGTGACAAAGTACTGAAATGTAAGAGGAAAATTTGTGAGGTTATGCTGGGAAGTCTCCTTAGATGTTCAGGTTAGCATTCTTCCTGTCACCTGTCTCCTTTTTGTGACCTAAATGTAGATTCAATGGCAGTCATTTTCTACCATGGGGAAACATTTGGGCTCCTGACACTGTATAGCAGCCATATCTGCCCTACATTGGCTACTTACTTACTCATTTTATGAGAAGGAAAAATAAAGTTTAAACCACTTGTTTAAGTTACTGCTATTTTAAATTTCCTATCACATGTAGGCAAACCTAATCTGATTGGATGAAATCCCTCTTTTGGGGGTAAGTAGAGAAAGAACATCCACATAACACCTTTGGTTGACTATTGGTTTGGCTTTTAAGTTTTAGTGCATTAAAGGAAAATAAAATTGGGACAATGTAATTGGGAGAAGTTTTCTACTCATTTCTTTTCTGTCACTATTTGACACCATGCAAAAGAAATAAAAAGTGTTTTTGATTGACCCATTTTTTTTTTTTTTTTAACTTACCTGGTAGCTGTGTCCAGAGTACTGGTGTCCTCCAACTGACTTATTATCCTGGATCAGGGCCTTACCTTTGTGGTTTTGAAGATTTAGGGCCTCATGGTTGACAATCACACCAGGTGTGGGAGGGACAAGTTATCTTAGAACCACTAAAGAGTGGTTCTGTTGCCAAAAGAAGAGAAAAGGGACATCTGATTGGGAAGACAAACATATTTAAAATGGAACTTTGAGGAAAGAAAGGAAAAAAATTTAAAGATGTTTTGAAGAAAGAGAGAGGAAAAGATTATTTTTAACACTATTAGATTCAGGGATGTGTGTGCATGGTGTGAGTGTGTGAGAGGGAGAAAGAGAGCGAGGGTGTGATGGTCAATTGTAGGTGTCAAGTTGGTTGGATTAAGGGATGCCTAGAAAGCTGGTAAAGAATTATTTCTGGGTGTGTCTGAGAGGGTGTTTCCAGAAGAGATTGGCATGTGAGTAGGTAGACTGAGGTGGGAAAATCGTCCCTCACTCAATGGAGACAGGCACCACCCAATCATCTTGGGGTCTGGATGAAACAAAAAGATAGAAGAAAGGCAATTTCTATTTTTGTCTCTCTCTCATAGTGTTGGGACATTCTTCTTTTCTTGTCCTTGGACATCACAACTTCAGGCTCTCCAGCTTTTAGACTCCAGGACTTGCACCAGTGGTCCCAGGTTCTCAGTCCTCAAGCCTCAGATTTAGGGTTATATCATCAGCTTCTCTGTTTTTGAGGCCTTTAGGCTTGGACTGAGCCATGCTACTGGCATCCTAAGGCCTCTAGTTTGCAGATTATCTGTCTGGGACTTAACCTCCATAATCATGAACCAATTCCCCTCATAAATCCCCTCTTATGCATCTATATCTCTGTCTGTGTCTACATCTATCTATCTCTGATAGGTTCTGTCTCTCTGGAGAACCTAATACATTGTATTACATTATATTATATTACATATAAATTTAAATATGAATGGCATAACTATGTTAAGGTTATATAAGTGAGGCTACATATTGCAAAATTCAAAATAAAATCAGTATCCAAAATTACACAAAATGTATAGAGATTTTTTTGTATTCTTAGCTATAAAATGGGGATAACATTATCTAAGGCATTGTATTACTATCAAAATTAAATAAAATGTTGCAGGTGAGTACTCAGAAGTATTGGCTGATGTTTCTATTATTGTTATTGATATTCTTTTTCTTCTTATTATTGATATTCATATGGTCATCTTTATGGCTATTAGAAAGGCATGGGACATTATCTGCTCCTGATTAAAACACAGTTTTATTTACCTAGAAATAGAAGAATTCTTCCTAATCTTATGTCCTGAGGAACTACTACTTGTTTGTCATGAGAGACTTGTACAGTGTCTGGCACAGAGCAGTTATTCAATAAAAGGTTGTTAAACCCAACTGAGCATAACAGGCTTTTATTTTCTTCAGATCCATTTGGAAAGAAACGCAAGGAAGGATTAACTATTAATGTTGATTCATCTTTCTCCAATTTCTCTGCTAGTAAAGATTTCCTCAAAATGAACTTACATCCTGAGTTTTCAAAACCTAGTTTCAAATTTTAGTTCAATTTCCCAGTGTGAGGATTAAATTTTGCTTTTATAATGTCTGCTTTCGGTACTCATGAAATATAAAATTTCATATTCTTCATGAAACATCCTTTTCCCCTTCCTTTTAGTAATATTAGGTAAGAAATTGTGAAGGGAAAGAAATAACTAATTCAACTGAGTAACTCCAGTGACACAACTTTCTATAGAACTTTTTTCCTGAGAAATTACCAGATTTGTACAAGGATGATATTTGTCTTTTTTTTTTTTTTTTTTTTTTTGAGGCGGAGTCTCGCTCTGTCGCCCGGGCTGGAGTGCAGTGGCGGGATCTCAGCTCACTGCAAGCTCCGTCCCCCGGGTTTACGCCATTCTCCTGCCTCAGCCTCCCGAGTAGCTGGGACTACAGGCGCCCGCCACCTCTCCCGGCTAGTTTTTGTATTTTTTTTTTTTTAGTAGAGACGAGGTTTCACCGTGTCAGCCAGGATGGTCTCGATCTCCTGACCTCGTGATCCGCCCGTCTCGGCCTCCCAAAGTGCTGGGATTACAGGCTTGAGTCACCGCGCCCGGCCGGATGATATTTTTCAAAACTAAATTTTAATTAAAAATTACTCTAAGTTTATACAAAATATTTCACTAAGAAATATATTGTATGTCTTTAACTCCTAAGTCAACTCTTGTTAACATGGCCTCAGCGAATACGGAATACATTTAAAGGTAAACAGCATTCCTAGCAAAATAACACGGTCGTGGTTTCTTCTTAAGTTGTTAAGCATTGCCACTAGATGGCAGCATCAACTTACCAATTAAGATAACAAACTTGTCTCATGTTTCGTTTATTAACTGAAAGCACCGCTAAGATGTTAGGCTTGGAATTTTGGAGGGCCGTGAAGTCCAAAGTTTGTGTGTTAATGTCTATGCACATTTATTCCACAGGAAAGGACCGGAGTTTTCATTAGATTCTCCAAGTTAATGGCACATCAATCTTTAAAATCGCTGATATACTTTGACATTCGTATCTTTTGATTTGTGAAACTAAAACATAAAAGAAGAAAATAATTTCTCTATGATATGTAACAGAAGTATGGCATATCTTTTCTAGAAACACATAGTTAAGAGCTTTTGACCCCATCATTGAACATTCTTAATAGCTCCTTATATCATCATAACGATCATAAATAAAAAGGCATAACATTAGCTGAAAATACTTTCTAGTCTGTCATTTGCTACTTCTCAAATAAATGAAAGTGAGTAAAATATGTATATTTTTAAAATTACTGCTTCCATCTTTTAATATCAACTACAGACTAGAATGTTTGGCAAGTATTTATTTATATGTTCCTGTAGTAACGTATTTGTATTTTACTCTAATTACTCAATAATTTAAAAATATCTAAAAAGTGATCTCCTTTCTTTTCATGGGGTGGTACTTACATATTAATAATAATGGTAACTGTAAAATGCTAATGTTAATTGGGCTACTGCAACACTCTTTAAGAGCAAATAATATAAAACCTTTTAGCAACAGGTGATGTAAGCCCTTTAAAAATTATTTTGTTAAAAAAAAACTCTGTAAAGTGGAAATTATTCTCATTCCAGAGATAAGAAATCCTGAGGTTCATAGGAGTGGAGTGACTTTCCTGAAGCTACATGGGAGGAAATGGCAGACACAGATGTCAAATTAAATTCTGCTTGGTTCCCAAGCTCTTTTTGCTCTTTACTGAAATGCTCACAGCTTTCCTGGCTAGGGGAGGGAGTTCCCCAACCCCTTTCGCTTCCCAGGTGAGACGACACCCCACTCTGTTTATGATCGCCCTCCCCGGGCTTCACCCACTGTCTAACCAGTCCCAGTGAGACGAGCCAGGTACTTCAGTTGGAAATGCAGAAATCACCCGCCTTCTGCATTGGTCTTGCTGGGAGCTGCAGACCAGAGCTGTTCCTATTCTTCCATCTTGCCCGGGAATCTAGTGCTTCTTAATTGTCAGCTTGTATTTAATATTGGGGCAACTTAAGACTGTTTAGAAAGAATGGGTATCTGAGTGAAGATTGTACATTTTAGTTTTCACGGTAGAGTGACTCACTGGGCCACTTCAATGAGGAATGCTCAAAGTCAGCATCCTAGTTCCTCTTTACACTTGCATTGAAATCTATAATCAAATATGGGCAAATGTTTAAAAACCAGAGCTTTCATATAATGAAAGGTATACCTTTCTTTAATCTCAGTATTTTCAAAATGGACTCTTGAGGTGAAGCGTTTTCAGTGAGTTCAGATTTAGATACTGTTTCCATAACATTTTCAAAATATCTGTTATCTGTTGGAATATTCTAGGTTATTCTGTAATGAACAACCATCTTCCAATTTCTGAGCCTTTAGCTAATTAAGAAATACATTTATTTTCTTCTGTGAAGTACTTTCTCATTTCATGTTGGTGTATTCCGTGCGCAAACTCTTCAGGTAGTTGTACACTCCACCATCTGGAACTTTCCTCCTCAGTTTGGGAGGAAAGAGAGTACAGGGGCTCTTCTTTGCATCTTCCCAAGAGTAACACATGCCTCTTCTGTTCAAATTGCAATGATCAAAGGAAGTTTTATGGCTGTGCCTACTTCCAATGGAGTGAGGAAAAGCAATACTTTGTAATGCTGTGATATCAAGGGGATAGGCATATCACATACTTATTTAGCATTATGAATGATTTCTCTTCATTAGTTTGTTTGGGACATATTTGCAGCTCAAGCCTTTACCTTCAGAGAGTGTAACTAGAGCTATTAACTCTTCTCTGTTATTAATGTCTATAGATTCCTCAAGCACTGTAAGGAAGCAATTTTGATATAATAATCTTTTGAATTAGTGTTATCTCCATCTTAGCAGGTATATTGTCAATTTGTCTGCTCACATTATTTTCTGCTTGTTTTATCTTATTGATTCTCAAATATAATGTTGATGGTAAAATATAAAATCTGCTATTGTGTAAAGCATTTCTTTTTTCTTTTTTCTTTTTTTTTTTTTTTTTGAGATGGAGTCTCGCTCTGTCCCCAGGCTGGAGTGCAATGGCCGGATCTCAGCTCACTGCAAGCTCCGCCTCCCAGGTTCATGCCATTCTCCTGCTTCAGCCTCCTGAGTAGCTGGGACTACAGGCACCTGCCACCTTGCCCAGCTAGTTTTTTGTATTTTTTAGTAGAGACGGGGTTTCACCGTGTTAGCCCGGATGGTCTCCATCTCCTGACCTCGTGATCCACCCGTCTCAGCCTCCCAAAGTGCTGGGATTACAGGCTTGAGCCACCGTGCCCGGCCTGTGTAAAGCATTTTTGCTTTAGCTATTGATTGCATGAATTTGCAACACGGTTTTCAGAATCAATCTGATACAAGTATAAAAAACTAATAACATAACTTCTTAAAAAAATTTTACCCTCACTTTCAACTAAAAATGTGCAAATCTTTGATGGCATAAGGTGAATATTCTGTGGTAAGACCTGGCATGGTTTGTACCTTTCCTTCTTTTGCCAGCTGTTTCTTGCCCAGTGATATGGTTTGGCTGTGTCCCCACCCAAATCTGATATTGAATTGTAGCTCCCATAATTCCCATATGTTGTGGGAGAGACCCAGTGGGAGGTCATTGGATCATGGGGCAATTTCCCCCATACGGTTCTCATGGTAGAGAATAAGTCTCGCAAGATCTGATGGTTTTATAAGGCATTTTCCTTTTCACTTGTCTCTCATTTGCTCTCTTGCCTGCTACCATGTAGCTTTTTGTCTTCTACCATAATTGTGAGGCCTCCCCAGTCACGTGGAACTGTGAGTCCAATAAACCTCTTTTTCTTTATAAATCACCCAGTCTCGGGTATGTCTTTATCAGCAGTGTGAAAACCAACTAATACAACCAGTAAATCATTCAGATAAAGGAAGAAAATACTTTTTAAAACCACAGACATATACATTGAAAATAAAGCCAATCATCTGTCTTTTCTTTGACATATGGATTTGTTTTGTAAGTTTAACATCTTAACTTTAATCACAAGTAATTATCCCGTTATGGCTAGAAAAGCATTATCTAGAAATTGTCTTTGTGGCTACAGAAAATACATTTTTACAAACACTTAGAAATATAGATTCTAAAGTTTATTCAGCATAGATATACATAAAGAAATTTAAAATAATTATGTGATATGTAACGTAGGAAGAATTAAAATATTAATATTGATTCTTATTTAAATCAGTAAATACAATTTCAAAACAATTAGAAAATACAAATACTCTCATAGAATAATGAGGGACAGAGATAACTGATAGAATAATGAGGGACAGAGATAACTGAGGTCCTCTGGTGGCCCTCCCTCTCCTGTGCTATGGCAATTTAAAAAAGATACCTTGTAAATGGAGTTTCCTTGCTTAGCATGGAACTAGAGAGAATTGGAGCCACTATATCCTGTTAGAAACAAAACACAAAATTATCAAGAAACAGCTCTCACTGGACTTATTTAGAATAGGAAACAACATTAATTCCACTTTCCCTTAAGCAGCCTCATTCCCAAGATATGGCACACTTTGGGGACAGAGTGCCTTCAATAACAACAGCAAGAAAAAAATCATGCAACTAGGTCAGGGAACTTTTATCTAATTGAAAAAGAATCTGATTATGTTTTATACTGATGTCTTCCACATTTATTTGGAATAAGATAAAAGAATAAAATTAAATGGCTAAAGTAAATTCTGACCCGTTCTCTATGTCAAGGTAGCCATGTGAAGGGGAGGGATGAAACTTAAGACAGGGCTTAGTTCCTTTTGTTGTTGAAGTAGAGGGAGCCCATTAGAATGTAAGTTGAGAACTTTAAAATAATTTATTTTCGTCGTTATTAAAGAAGGAGCAACTCGTGCTTGCTTCAGCAGCACATATACTAAAATTGGAACAATACAGAGAAGATTATTAGCATTGCCCCTGTGCAAGGATGATACGCAAATTTGTGAAGCGTTCCATATTTTTGTACCAGCCATTGCAACAACATGCCAAAATGTAAAGACCATCGAGGCTAGGAAGAAACTGCATCAACTAATGAGCAAAATAACCAGCTAATGTCACAACGACAGGATCAAGTTCACACATAACAATATTAACCTTAAATGTAAATGGACTAAATGGTCCAATTAAAAGACACAGACTGGCAAACTGGATAAAGAGTCAAGACCCGTCAGGTTGCTGTATTCAGGAGACCCATCTCACATGCAGAGACACACATAGGCGCAAAATAAAGGGATGGAGGAAGATCTACCAAGCAAATAGGAAAACAAAAAAAAGCAGGGGTTACAATCCTAGTCTCTGATAAAACAGACTTTAAACCATCAAAGATCAAAAGAGACAAAGAAGGCCATTACATAATGGTAAAGGGATCAATTCAACAGGAAGAGCTAACTATCCTAAATATATATGCACCCAGTACAGGAGTACCCAGATTCATAAAGCAAGTCCTTTGAGACTTACAAAGAGACTTAGACTCCCATACAATAATAATGGGAGACTTCAACACCCCACTGTCAACATTAGACAGATCAACGAGACAGAAAGTTAACAAGGATATCCAGGAATTGAACTCAACTCTGCACCAAGTGGACCTAATAGACATCTACAGAACTCTCCACCCCAAATCAACAGAATATACATTCTTCTCAGCACCACATCGCACTTATTCCAAAATTGACCACATAGTTGGAAGTAAAGCACTCCTCAGCAAATGTAAAAGAACAGAAATTATAACAAACTGTCTCTCAGACCATAGTGCAATCAAACTAGAACTGTGGATTAAGAAACTCAATGAAAATCGCTCAACTACATGGAAACTGAACAACCTGCTCCTGAATGACTACTGGGTACATAACGAAATGAAGGCAGAAATAAAGATTTTCTTTGAAACCAATGAGAACAAAGATACAAAATACCAGAATCTTGGGGACACATTTAAAGCAGTGTGTAGAGGGAAATTTATAGCACTAAATGCCCACAAGAGAAAGCAAGAAAGATCTAAAATTGACACTCTAACATCACAATTAAAAGAACTAGACAAGCAAGAGCAAACACATTCAAAAGCTAGCAGAAGGCAAGAAATAACTAAGATCAGAGCAGAAGTGAAGGAGATAGAGACACAAAAATCCCTCCAAAAAATCAATGAATCCAGGAAGCTGGTTTTTTAAAAAGATCAACAAAATTGATAGACTGCTAGCAAGACTAATAAAGAAGAAAAGAGAGAAGAATCAAATAGATGCAATTAAAAAATGATAAAGAGGATATCACCACCGATCCCACAGAAATACAAACTACCATCAGAGAATACTGTAAACACTTCTATGCAAATAAACTAGAAAACCTAGAAGAAATGGATAATTTGCTGGACACTTACAGTCTCCCAAGACTAAACCAGGAAAAAGGTGAATCCCTGAATACACCAATAGCAGGTTCTGAAATTGAGGCAATAATTAATAGCCTACCAACCAAAAAAAGTCTAGGACCAGAGGGATTCACAGCTGAATTCTACCAGAGGTACAAGGAGGAGTTGGTACCATTCCTTCTGAAACTATTCCAATCAATAGAAAAAGAGGGAATCCTTTCTAACTCATTTTATGAGGCCAACATCATCCTGATACCAAAGTCTGGCAGAGACACAACAAAAAAAGAGAATTTTAGACCAACATCCCTGATGAACATCGATGCAAAAATCCTCAATAAAATACCGGCAAACCGAATCCAGCAGCACATCAAAAAGCTTATCCACTATGATCAAGTGCGCCTCATCCCTGGGATGCAAGGCTGGTTCAACATATGCAAATCAGTAAACGTAATCCAGCATGTAAACAGAACCAAAGACAAAAACCACATGATTATCTCAATAGATGCAGAAAAGGCCTTTGACAAAATTCAACAGCCCTTCATGCTAAAATCTCTCAATAAATTCGGTATTGATGGAACGTATCTCAAAACAGTAAGAGCTATTTATGACAAACCCACAGCCAATATCATACTGAATGGGCAAAAACTGGAAGCATTCCCTTTGAAAACTGGCACAAGACAGGGATGCCCTCTCTCACCACTCCTATTCAACATAGTGCTGGAAGTTCTGGCTAGGGCAATCAGGCAAGAGAAAGAAATCAAGGGTATTCAGTTAGGAAGAGAAGAAGTCAAATTGTCCCTGTTTGCAGATGACATGATTGTATATTTAGAAAATCCCATTGTCTCAGCCCAAAATCTCCTTAAGCTGATAAGAAACTTCAGCAAAGTCTCAGGATACACAATTAATGTGCAAAAATCACAAGCATTCTTATACACCAGTAACAGACAAACAGAGAGCCAAATCATGAATGAACTCCCATTCACAATAGTTTCAAAGAGTATAAAATACCTAGGAATTTTATACTTACAAGGGATGTTTAGGATCTCTTCAAGGAGAACTACAAACCACTGCTCAGTGAAATAAAAGAGGACACAAACAAATGGAAGAACATACCATGCTCATGGATAGGAAGAATCAATATTGTGAAAATGGCCATACTGTCTAAGGTAATTTATCGATTCAATGCCATCCCCATTTTGCTACCAATGAGTTTCTTCACAGAATTGGAAAAAACTGCTTTAAAGTTCATATGGAACCAAAAAAGACCCTGCATTGCCAAGACAATCCTAAGCCAAAAGAACAAACCTGGGGGCATCACGCTACCTGACTTCAAACTATACTACAAGACTACAGTAACCAAAACAGCATGGTACTGGTACCAAAACAGAGATATAGACCAATGGAACAGAACGGAGCTCTCTGAAATAATACCACACATCTACAGCCATCTGATCTTTGACAAACCTGACAAAAACAAGAAATGGGGAAAGGATTCCCTATTTAATAAATGATGCTGGGAAAATTGGCTAGCCATAAGTACAAAGCTGAAACTAGATCCTTTCCTTACTCCTTATACAAAAATTAATTCAAGATGGATTAGAGATTTAAATGTTAGACCTAAAACCATAAAAACCCTAGAAGAAAACCTAGGGAATACCATTCAGGAGATAGGCATGGGCAAGGACTTCATGTCTAAAACACGAAAAACATCGGCAGCTAAAGCCAAAATTGACAAATGGGATCTAATTAAACTAAAGAGCTTCTGCACAGCAAAAAAACCTACCATCAGAGTGAACAGGCAACCTATGGAATGGGAGAAATTGTTTGCAATCTACTCATCTGACAAAGGGCTAATATCCAGAACCTATAAAGAATTCAAGCAAATTTACAAGAAAAAAACAAACAACCCCATCAAAAAGTGGGCAAAGGTTATGAATAGACACTTCTCAAAAGAAGACATTCATAAAGCCAACAGACACATGAAAAAATGCTTGTCATCACTGGTCATCAGAGAAATGCAAATCAAAACCACAATGAGATACCATCTCACACCAGTTAGAATGGTAATCATTAAAAAATCAGCAAACAACAGGTGCTGGTGAGGATGTGGAGAAATAGGAACACTTTTACACTGTTGGTGGGACTGTAAACTAGTTCAACCATTGTGGAAAACAGTGTGGCGATTCCTCAAGGATCTAGAACTAGAAATACCATTTGACCCAGCCATCCCATTACTGGGGATATACCCAAAGGATTATAAGTCATGCTGCTCTAAAGACACAAGCACACGTATGTTTATTGCAGCACTATTCACAATAGCAAAGACTTGGAATCAACCCAAATGTCCATCAGTGACAGACTGGGTTAAGAAAATGTGGCACATACATACCATGGAATACTATGCAGCCATCAAAAAGGATGAGTTCGTGTCCTTTGTAGGGACATGGATGCAGCTGGAAACCATCATTCTCAGCAAACTATCACAAGAACAGAAAACCAAATACCGCATGTTCTCACTCATAGGTGGGAATTGAACAATGAGATCACTTGGACACAGGAAGGGGAGCATCACACACTGGGTCCTATTGTGGGGAGGAGGTAGGGGGGAGGGATAGCATTAGGAGATATACCTAATGTAAATGAGGAGTTAATGGGTGCAGCACACCAACATGGCACATGTATGTATATGTAACAAACCTGCATGTTGTGCACATGTACCCTAGAACTTAAAGTATAATTTAAAAAAAAAGATTTTCTTTTCTATAATTATATTTGATGAAGAAAGCTGAAGTGCTCTCAGATGTCTTTTATTCAGACTTTATTTTCTCTTTCAGTGAAGCAGGTAGTTAGATGTGTATTTGACAGATTTTTTTTTTACAAGAGGTCTATATTGTCATGATTTTAAAGTATTTCTTTTTCTTTATTTTTATTTTTATTTTTTGAGATAGAATTTTGCTCTTGTCGCCCAGGCTGGAGTGCAGTGGCACGATCTCTGTTCACTGCAACTTCTGCCTCCTGGGTTCAAGCAATTCTCCTGCCTCAGCCTCCCAAGCAGCTGGGAGTGCAGATGCCCACCACCATGTCTGGCTAATATTTGTATTTTTAGTGGAGATGAGGTTTCACCATGTTGACAAGCTGATCCCGAACTGCAGACCTCAGATGATCTGCCTGCCTCGGCTTCCCAAAGTGCTGGAATTACAGGCGTGAGCCACCATGCCCAGCCAAGTGTTTCTTTTTGTATATCAGATAACTCATGGGATAGAAGTTCCTTAAGAGAGGTGAACAAACTATATATATATATATATATATCAATATACTCATTGTCTGATGTACAAATAAACAAACTATATATATATATCAATATACTCGTCTGATGTACAGATAAACAAACTATATACATAAAATATATGTAATATATAATATATATGTGTAAGACATAATATATGTTATATATAACATATATGTAATATATAATATATGTGTAATATATATATAATATTTGATGAATAAATCTGAAGTGTCCTCAAATGTCTTTTATTCAGACTTTATTTTCTCTTTCAGTGAAGCAGGTAGTTAGATGTGTATTTGACAGATTATTATTTTTTTCTAGAGGTCAATATTGTCATGACTTTAAAGTATTTCTTTTTCTTTATGTTTATATATATGTTTTAGGGGAACATACTGTACATTTACATTTATAATTAATATACATTTATATATGTATATTATTCATTTATAATTTATATTTATTATATTGTGTGTGTGTGTGTGTGTGTGTATATATATATATCTATATATCTGAAAAAGTACCAAACTGAATTGCACAGACAGCAGGTGCATTAGGCCTGGAAAGGACTGAGCAATCACTAAGAGTTCAGCTCCTTTTGGCGTGACCACTCCCAGAGTCATCTACTTTAAAAATCCTCCTGATGAAGGAAGCTGTCAGATAGTTGAAGAGGAGAGAGATGAATGTGGGAAGAAGTTTTCTAAGCATGCCTTGATTTCAGGAATGTATGCAGCCAGCTTTAAGTTTATGAATGAATGACAAGTAAATTTAGCTTAAGAAAACTCTTCCTTGTGTATGTGTTTATGTATTTATTCAATGTGTTATGAATTGTATTTAATCATTTTCTTTACAAGGAATCTTTGGAGGAATGATTTCAAAGTTAATATCGAAAATGGCAGAATGGGCCAGGCGTGGTGGCTGATGCCTGTAATCCTGGCACTTTGGGAGGGCAAGGCGGGTAGATCACTTGATACCAGGAGTTTAGGACCAGCCTGGCCAACATAGCAGAAATCAGTCTCTACTGAAAAGACAAAAACTAGTCAGGTCTTATGGCACATGCCTATAGTCCCAGCTACATAGGGGGCTAAGACATGAAAATCACTTGAACCCAGGAAGTGGAGGTTGCAGGGAGCCACAATCATGTCAGTGCACTCCAGGCTGGGCAACTGAGTGAGACTCTGTCTCAAAAAAAAAAAAAAAAAAAAAAAGGAATTAAAAATGGCAGCATGTTTGCTGAAATTTTGATTCATTTGCTTGTCTTTGGATACTACTAATTGTTTATATGAACTATGAGAAATTTTGAGTCAAATCTGTGGTCTGCACAGAGCAGTGAATAGGACACGTTGGCATGCAATAGGTTTTATCCCTGCCTGAATTTTATGTTTAGTTCTGTTTTTTTCTGTTTGCGTCTTCTCAATTTATTTACCTGTGTAAATATGGAAGATGGCTTAATGTTTCTTATGTGTCACACTAAGCCACCTTCAACCATTTTTATTTGTAAAATAATTGAATTATGTATTAATATGTCCATACATTTATACTTATGTTTATTTTATACATTAATAACTATAGATGAAAATGAGAGGCTAGAGAAGAAATGTCTCTTACAATTTTCATTCTCAATTAGAATTTTGGAAACAGATCCAGAAACGGATTACCCACTTTTTCTAAAAGCCACAGAAAGTGTAGTTTCTGCAAAAGAACCACGAAAATCTAGGCAATCGTAGCATGAGCGTAACTGGAGATCCTTGCGAGGTAAAGCAAATATATCTGAGGGATGGATTGCTGAGATGAACAAATCACATAGTTTAGGGAATGCGATGCATAGGTTTAACTTCTAATTTTCAAAGTGCTTTCTCACATCTGTAATGTCATAAAGTCCTGTTGAACTAAGAAAGGCAGGTAAGAAAAAAAGAGTTCTGGAGGTGTTCAATTTCTTCAATATTGGCTGCAGCCCACTAAATTCAGAATCCAGGTCTCCTGATTCTTGGCACTAAGCTGTTTCCAGGAATGCGCTTTGTTAAAAACAACCTTAGAACTTGACCTCCTTGATACACAAAGACAACCCAAATATTATTTAATCCAATTCTCTTTATTATGAAGAATTTGTGCTTTGACAATAAATATAGCATTGATATTTGTTTAAATAAAAAATAGGTTCTTAAAAGCCTAGTGAAAGGAAATTGTCTTTCATCATATAAGTACAGTTCCAAGAAAATACTTTTTAATTTTTATTTTTCTAGCTCATTGTTAAGTCCATGTCTTAGCAAAATAGCCAAGAGTAGGTGGTTGTGTTTTCTTTCTTTCTTTCTTTTTTTTTTTTTTTGAGACGGAGTCTCGCTCTGTCGCCCAGGCTGGAATGCAGTGGCCGGATCTCAGCTCACTGCAAGCTCCGCCTCCCGGGTTCACGCCATTCTCCTGCCTCAGCCTCCCGAGTAGCTGGGACTACAGGCGCAGCCACCTCGCCCGGCTAGTATTTTGTATTTTTTTAGTAGAGACGGGGTTTCACCGTGTTAGCCAGGATGGTCTCGATCTCCTGACCTCGTGATCTGCCCGTCTCGGCCTCCCAAAGTGCTGGGATTACAGGCTTGAGCCACCGCGCCCGGCCGTGTTTTCTTTTTCTAGAAATGGAGATGTGTGAAGCCTTGGATCTGCTTGTAGAAATTAACATCCCTTGCCAACCCAGAACACTGGCAATCAAAATGTCACCCTTCTTTGTGGTAGGTGGTAATAGGGGCCGTCTAAGTGATGTCGCGTCCCTCATGACTGGCAACATTCCTCCCCAGCTCCCACCTTTGAGGGAAAGAGGACTCTGAGGTTGTTTCCATAACTTTCTATTTAGTTTCCTATTACTGCTGTAACAAATAGCCACAAACTTCCTGGCTTCGAACAACAAAAATCTGTTTTCTATAGTTCTGTAGTTCAGAAGTTTGAAGTCGGCCGGGCGCGGTGGCTCAAGCCTGTAATCCCAGCACTTTGGGAGGCCGAGACGGGCGGATCACGAGGTCAGGAGATGGAGACCATCCTGGCGAACACGGTGAAACCCCGTCTCTACTAAAAAAAATACAAAAATCTAGCCGGGCGTGGTGGCGGCGCCTGTAGTCCCAGCTACTCGGGAGGCTGAGGCAGGAGAATGGCGTAAACCTGGGAGGCGGAGCTTGCAGTGAGCTGAGATCCGGCCACTGCACTCCAGCCTGGGCCACAGAGCGAGACTCCGTCTCAGAAGTTTGAAGTCAGTACCACTGGGCCAAAATCAAGATGTCGGCAGGGCCATGCTCCATCCAGATGTTCTAGTGGAGACTCCACTCCTTTTCTATTTCAGCTCCTTGTGGCTGCTGGCACTCCTTGGCTTGTGGTTGCATTACTCCAACCTCTTCTCCCATGATCGTATTCACTACCTCCTCCTTCTCTGTCTGAGTCAAGTCTCCCTGTGCCTCCCTCTTGTAAGGGTATTTGTAATTACATTTTGTGCCCACCCTGATAATATCCCCATCTCAATTCTCTTAACTTAGTAATATATGGAAAGACCGTTTCCCCATATAAAGTAATATTCCCAGGTTCCTGGAATTAGAAAATGAATATCTTTGTGGGTCATTGTTCCTTCTATCATACTTTCACAAACAATTTATTTTAGGCAGTTTCATTCTTTTTAAAAAGCCTATTAATTCTGTAGGAAATTCAACCCAAATTAGGAACTACAATTATTTCCAATGATTAATACTTTTATTTCATTTCCAGGCACATTTTAGGGTCATGAAGGTAGCTGTGGTTTGAAAATACCATTTTGTAATCACATCTGTTCTTTTTATTCAAATTACATATGTTCTACTTTATGCAAACTTGTATTCTTAGTTTTGTGAACAAAAATTTGAATGAAATACAATTTTTCCTCCAAGGAAATTATAGTATAATGTACTTCCAATGATATAATAAAATGTGGTTAGAATGATAAGATTATTTTTTTTCATGCAAATCTCTGACAAAGGACAAAATAATTTAAACACCTGAAAAGAAGTCAGAGCATTCTTTCAAGCTTCCCCACCAAGAAGAGAAGATACACAACTCACTTTCTCCTAAAGAGGAGGAAAAATTAGGTATAAAACAGGTGATATGCAGTATGTTCTGTGCCTAATAACTAATCTCTCATGGCAGCTTACAACTGATTTCACAGCCATACTAAAGGAGTGATACCAACTTCAGCATAAACATGGCTCGCAATAAACTCATATGAGCCAATAGAATTTTTCAGTTTTCCAGAAAGGAAATGATAGGGGAAGCATACAGTGAGGGCTATCTTAAGTCATGGCACATGTATTAATATTTTCACAGAAAGGAATCACAGAAACCTAAAATCAACGGATGAGAGAAATTTCACCAAAGTAAAAGTGTTTATCCTTTTAGAGTTCGCAGAAGATTTGGGGTTACAGCGAGTGCTCTTTTTCATCTTTCTCTTCATTTATGTCATCAGCCTCTCAGGGAACATCATTCTGATTTCTCTCATCTGTGCTGATTCTTGGCCCCACACACCCATGTATTTCTTCACAGGAAACCTGTTGCTTCTGGATCTCTGGTATTCCTCTGTCACATCCTGCTGACCTGCAGTTCTGATGACAAAACCATCTCCTTTCCTGGCTGCCTGGCTCAGTTCTTCTCTGCTGGGCTGGCGTATAATGAGTGCTATCTGCTGGCTGCCATGGCTTATGATCGCTATGTGGCAATCTCCAAGCTCTTGCTTTATTCCCAGGCCACGTCCCCGGAGTTATGTGCCCATCTTGTTGCAGCTTCTTGTTGCGGCATCTACTGTATGAATTAGCTATTTGTCCTGATGTGCTCCCCTCACTGCCCTACCTCGACAGGCCTCAGTGTGTGTTGTTCCCCTCTCTGTGTCCATGGATTCTCATTGTTCAGCTCCCACTTAATAGTGAGAACATGCGATGTTTGGTTTTCTATTCCTGCATTAGTTTGCTGAGGATGATGGCTTCCAGCTTCATCCATGTCCCTGCAAAGGACATGATCTCATTCCTTTTTATGGCTGCATAGTATTCCATGGTGTATATGTATACCTCAGTGATGGGTTGATAGGTGCAGCAAACCACCATGGCACATGTTTACCTGTGTAACAAACCTGTGCATCCTGCACATCCTGCACATGTATCCTGGAAATTAAAATTAAAAAACAAAAATGAAAGAAAAAAACAAAAGAGAAGAGTATCTACTGTAAAATTCTCCTAGAAACAAGTTTGATTTTTTCCTTTCTGGTTCTCATTTTTGAGCTTGCATGATACAAAGATGACAGATTTCCTTAGCAATAGACAAAATAGAGAACGAATATCAATACTTAGAATCACTGTGCACTTTCAATAAGAGTATTTTCCTCAATAATGAAAGAATTAAGGACAGAAGTGCAGCAGTTACATGAGATAGGCAGAAAGGGAGATGTAGGTAGGACACAGAAACAGATCGAGAAGTAGGGCCAGAGAGAGATTTCAGAAAACTTTATATCCAAGGGAAGATTTAGAGTGAAAATCTTCACCAGAAAAACAGTGACTGTTAACGGTCAAGAATGTACTAATTTTTGTATGTTGTTTTTTAGTGTTATGTTATAAATTAATTAAAAATTAGAGACTATTTCACTGTGATATATCAAATTTCCTAGTTATAGTAGTCTTTTTACAAATAAAACATGAGGATTTTCCAGCATAAAAAGGCCCTAGTGAATGTATTAGTTTGCAAGTGTTGCTATAACAAAATAGTGCAGCCTGGGTGGCTTATGCAACAGAAACTTACTCTCCCATTGTTCTGAGAGCTAAAAGTCCAAGCTGAAGGTGCTGGCAGGATTGGGTTCTTCTGAGAGCTCTCTTCTTGGCTCTCAGATGACACTCTTGCTGTGTTCACATGTGGTTTTCTTTCCATTCACTTATATCCCTGGTCTCTGTGTATGCTCACCTTTCCTTTTTATAAAGACACCAGTCAGATTGGATTGAGCCTATTCTAACTGCCTCATATTAACTTAATCACCTCTTTAATGGTCTCATCTTCAAATATAGTCAGATTCTAAGGTACTGTATAAGTTAGGGCTTCAACAAATGCATTTCCAAGACACAATTCAGACCATACCCCAGGGATAGGTAGTAGATTTCCAGTGGAGGAGACAAGGGCGAATAGCCTGGACAGAGAAAAGAGCGTATCACACAGAAAAAAATATAGACCACATGATACTTTCTAGAAAAGTCTAATTAGTACAATTTGGAAAAATTCAATTATAAGATACACCAAATATAACAGAATTCTGAGTTAGATCCATTAAGAGAGTCAACTTTTAATGACATACTACTTATTTCATCATATCCTAATTTATTTAACGTCCCCAAACTCCAGATGAACTCTAATTGAGTCTTTGGAGACAGAGGTATGGATTTCTGTGCTGGTGTGAGGGAGGTGTCTCAAAGGGCTGTTGAGGAAATACATACATTGAGTGCAACAAAGACGCATTACACACCAGAAGAGAGGGAAAAGTGTCACTTCCAAGAGCTGGTCTTCCAAACCAAGGGTAAGCGCCTGGGATCAGGGGCAACTAGGAAGTCTGGCCTCTCTCTGACCTCAGCTGCAAATCAGAAGGGGGATACAGAATCTGGCATGGCTGTCAAAGGATTTACTGCTGTGCCACACATGCACACAGGTGCACGTGCAGACTCCCTAGTACATCAAATTCCATTCAGTGATACATCCTGCTCTCACCTAGAATTTGAAACCCAGTCTTACATCTATGCTGGACCATCATATATTCACTTACACAGTGAAGAAATCAAGAGGGCAAAAAAAATGTGACTTGCTTTTCTGACTCCAGTGATTGTGCTACTCTAAACTACTAGTGTGTGGCATTTTCACTTCTTGGTAGTAATTTTCAGATGCCAGGAAGGCACATTCCTACCAAAGAATTTTTATTGCTCCAGTGAAGGGAGCAGAGACCTGGGCTGCTGCAGGGGAAGATGCATCTTGATAGGCCATTCTATAGGAGATTCTTTAGCACGATTGGCTCAGACATTTTCTGTGCCTTTTATTTCACATTCACAGATATTTGGTAACTTGTTTCAAATTCAGGATGGACTTGAGGTCTTGGAAGTGAGCCTTCTCTTTCATTTACTCTTCTTTCTTATTTTGATACAGTACACTGTGCTGGGAAAGTCCACTTGAGGATAGATCTTGTTCTGAATATTTTGAACCAGGTTAGAAATAGACAGTAGTGGCCGGGCACGGTGGTTCAAGCCTGTGATCTTAGCATTTTGGGAGGCCAAGGAGGGCAGATCACGAGGTGAGGAGTTCAAGACCAGCCTGGCCAACATAGTGAAACCCTGTCTCTACTAAAAATACAAAACATTAGCTAGGCATGGTGGTGGGTGTCTGTAATCCCAGCTACTTGGGAGACTGAGGCAGGAGAATCACTTGAACCTGGGAGGTGGAGGTTGCAGGGAGCGGAGACCATGCCACTGCACTCCAGCCTGAGTGACAGTGTGAGACTCTATCTCAAAGAAAAAAAAAAAGAGATACATAGTGCTTTGTTAAACCAGCTTCAATATATGATGGTAATTAACCAATTACTCACTCTAGAAATATTTGCTGAGTGTCAATTCATTCATAGGAGCTGTTCCTCGTGCTGGGATATAGCAATAAACAAGACAGAGAAATATTTTGCCCTATAGATGTTGCATTCTGGTGAGGAGAAGCAGGCAATAGATTTAATAAACAGGAGTTAGAGGATGACAATAGATGAGGGGGAAAACACAGTAGAATCAGAATAGAGTATTAAGGATAAAGATTGTTGGAGGGAAAGGGGCATGGAATGTAAAAGGAGTGGTTAGCAAGTACCTTTGTCAGAAAATGACATTTGAAAGGAACTTAAAGAAGATGAATGAGTCAGCCATGCTATCATCTGGAGAATAGTGTTCCAGGCAGAGGGAACAGACAGTCAAAAATGTTTGATGCTGGGACAGAGACGGCACATTTGAGAAAAAGTGAGAAAGCCATCAAGACTGGGGCAGAAGGAAGGAGGAGGTGAATGTTAGGAGATAAGGTTCTTTAGGTAAGGGGGAGACAGATTATGGGTTTTAAGTTCGAATAAATTGGGAGACTTTACAGGGTTTTAAAAACAGAAGCAAGTTATTTATGTGTTTAATGGCCTACTCTGGCTGATGCATTGAAAATATGCCATAGGGAACAAGGGTGTAGATGAGTTAGAAGTTGATGGCAATATTCTTGACAGTAGATCATAGTGGTTTGAACAAGAGTGGTAAGAGTGGAGGTGGGGAGAAGTGGTCAGATTCAGGATACATTTTGAAGGTAGGAAAATCACAACTTTATGAAAGATGGAAAAGTAGATAAGAAAGAAACAGGGTAGACTGATTCCAAATTTTTGACTTCAGATACTGGAAGAGTGGAATCTTATTAACCAATATGGGGAATGAACAAATCAATTTTTGGAACTGAAGATTAGGAATTCAACTTTGAACATGGTTAGTTTTAAATACCTATTACTCCTCTCTTATTACAGCATATTAGCACCTGAGCAAACTCAGTCATCTTCCAGTAGCAGAATTTTTTAATCTGAAATCATAACCAGCAAATTAATAGATTTTTGGGAATTTGTGAACCCATTAAAATTTTGTGTGTTTTTACATATGTACATATTCATATTTGAGAATTATCATTACCGAGTTTATCAAGTTCTCAAAGAGGTTCATGAGTCCAAAAATTTGAGAGCATTAATTATTTGCAGATAAAGATATTAAGAAATGCAGTGTTTAGAAAATATGCATAACTTCATAGGACTGTATTTTAAGGACACAAGAATATGTATGCAAATCTTGAGATGAAAAGAAGGGTGCAGTTGTCTTCAGCAAATTTAATTTCTCACTTCAACCAAGACAGTGGTAATATCCTGTATATCCCAAGATACGTGTGTATATAAGGACTGTTAATCTGCTCTGCCACACTGTATTGCAACAAGTGAGGCTATCTATTGTCTCATGAAAGTTTTTCTTTTTCTTTCTTTTTTTTTGTTTTGAGGCAGAGCATCTCTCTGTCACCCATGCTGGAGTGCAATGGTGCAATCTCAGCTCACTGCAACCTCTGCCTCTTGGGTTCAAGCGATTCTCCTGCCTCAGCCTCCTGAGTAGCTAGGATTACAGCCATGCACCACCATGCCTGGCTAATTTTTAGTAGATACACAATTTTGCTGTGTTGGTCAGGCTGGTCCTGAACAACTGGCCTTAACAGATATGCCTGCCTCAGCCTCCCAAAGTGCTGGGATTTACAGGTGTGAGCCACCACGCCTGACCCATGATAATTTCTATAAGAGATTTTACCAAATTGGAATCATAGAAGTTTGGTGCTGGGAATAGGATCAACCAAAATTTTCAGATGGGTGAATTGCGTTCCTGGGATGCAGAATTCCTTTCCTAAGTCATACAGGTGATTAGTGTCAGGGATATGTACCAAATATTGGACCCCGCAATCCTAAACCCTGTAACTCCTTTGTCGAATTACATGGGAGTAGTTGACAAAAATGTTAAATTCTAGGATTTTAGCAAGATACTGAATGATACCACCATTCTGGCTGAAATTGCTTCTTTGTAGAAACTTGGCCTTATTTGTTTATGTTTTACAAGCTCAGAGTTTATAATTAAGTCAGATAATTACCCTCCCGCTCAGAATAATGACAGTTAAAAATTTGTAGATTGATTTTCTGTCCAGAAAATGGGCTTTCTTAACATTGATGTTTTCTTACCCCTTTCGAAGTAAAAACACGTAGGTTAGGAATTGTTACAATACTTCTCCAAGATTACAGAACCACCAAGTAAGAAGATCTGGTTTTGAACTCAGACACCATATCACTTGGGCAATTCTACCTATGCCAGGCCTGTCTTTTCTCACCTGGGCTTGCTCATGTCTGTGGGTAGCTCTTAGCACCACTGTGGACTGGATCATATAGAAGGGCCTCACCCGCATGTTTGGGGGACAGCTTGCAGTTACCTGGGGTGACAGAGTGAGCACAGCCAGATATCTTATCCAGAAAACTAACCCAGGCTTATATACATGGTGGATTCTAAAAGTGAGAAGAGAAACATAAAAAGCCTCTTGAAATCTAGGCTTTGAATCCACATGGAGCTGCCTACCTTTCAATCTATTGGCCAAAACAAACCACCAAGCCATCCAAGACTCAAGGAGTTAAGTATAAGAATTAGAATAGTAACTGGTACATGGTCAAAATGTATTTGTATTTGTAATATAAATAGCAGCTTTAATAATCTAATAGTTAATATAAATACTTGACACATAAGAAGTTTTCAATAACTTATGGAAAGATAGTGAAATTTTTGAGTGCCCACTAATGGACCCAATATTGGACTGTGTTATTTTTATGTACGTTTTCTTTATTCAATCAGACAGTCTGTCAAGAAGTTATTAGTCAGTCAGGTACAATGGCTCGTGCCTGTAATCCCAGCACTTTGGGAGGCTGAGGTAGGTGGATCACCAGAGGTTAGCAATTTGAGACCAGCCTGGCCAACATGGTGAAATGCTGTCTCTACTAAAAATAAAAAAAATTAGTTGGGTGTGGTGTGGGCGGCCATAATCCCAACTACTTGGGAGGCTGAGGCAGGAGAACTGCTTAAACCCAGGAGGCAGAGGTTGTAGTGAATGGAGATCATGCCACTGCACTCTAGCCTGGGTGACAGAGCGAGATTCCGTCTCAAAGAAAAAAAGAAAAGAAGTAATTAGTTATCCTTGTGAGTTTCATTTTTCTTTTCATGTTTGTGAGAATATGAGACTTGCCCTGCATTAAATAGTTAATAAGTAAAATTCCTAATTTTCAAATTATTTTTGACTCCAATTCCAGTAATTTTTCCAAATCATGGACTGAAGTCCTATAATTCTAGATAGTAAGGGAGAAAAATCTACAAGTTTCTTAGTAATTGTTGATTTGTAAATTAGTAATAATTGATACCCTTGTTAACTTGTGTCAATACAAAAATCACTAAGTGATGCTTTTCCCTTCTTGTGATAGTCAGGCTTTCACCTCTGTGGACATGGACGTGGGAAATCGCACCATCCTGACTGAATTCATCTTGTTGGGTTTCTCAGCGAACCCCCAGTGGCAGCTGATTCTATTTGGAGTGTTTCTGATGCTCTATTTGATAACCTTGTCAGGAAACATGACCTTGGTTATCTTAATCCGAATTGATTCCCACTTGCATACGCCTATGTACTTTTTCATTGGTAATCTGTCTTTTTTGGATTTCTGGTATACCTCTGTGTATACCCCCAAAATCCTGGCCAATTGTGTCTCAGAAGATAAGCGCATTTCCCTGGCTGGATGTGGGGCTCAGCTGTTTTTTTCCTGTGTTGTAGCCTACACTGAATGCTATCTTCTGGCAGCCATGGCTTATGATCGCCATGCAGCAATTTGTAACCCATTGCTTTACTCAGGTACCATGTCCACTGCCCTCTGTACTGGGCTTGTTGCTGGCTCCTACATAGGAGGATTTTTGAATGCCATAGCCCATACTGCCAATACATTCCGCCTGCGTTTTTGTGGTAAAAATATCATTGACCACTTTTTCTGTGATGCACCACCATTGGTAAAAATGTCCTGTACAGACACCAGGGTCTATGAAAAAGTTCTCCTTGGTGTGGTGGGCTTCACAGTCCTCTCCAGCATTCTTGCTATCCTGATTTCCTATGTCAACATCCTCCTGGCTATCTTGAGAATCCATTCAGCTTCAGGGAGACGCAAGGCATTCTCCACCTGTGCTTCCCACCTCATCTCAGTCATGCTCTTCTATGGATCATTGTTGTTTATGTATTCAAGGCCTAGTTCCACCTACTCCCTAGAGAGGGACAAAGTAGCTGCTCTGTTCTACACTGTGATCAACCCACTGCTCAACCCTCTCATCTATAGCCTGAGAAACAAAGATATCAAAGAGGCCTTCAGGAAAGCAACACAGACTATACGACCACAAACATGAAGGTTATTCTCTTTGCAAATGCTGTTATTGAATTTTCCAGATCATTGTCTTATAAATGTTTGTTTGCATTTCTGTAGTTCATTTAAATTCAATAAGTCATATTTAAGACATTAAAAGACTGACCACATGAGTCTTTAATTATTATTAGTTTGTTGTGATGTAAGCAAAACAAAGCAATATTTAAAACTTATAGTATTGGGTTGTTTGACATTCTGCAATACGGTATTTTGCCTCGGCAGTATTCAATCTTTCGTCGATTTCATTGTGTTTGCTGCCTTTGAGAGATCTTGGGGAACAAAAGAAATTATGTGGTTTAATGAGTATAGTTTGACTTTGAAGCTTGGCAAGCAATCTTTACTAGGTGACAAGAATATCTGAAAGAGTGAGACTTCTGGAAATATGCTCAAGATTTTACAAATATTTATTTTAAGAAAATCATTTCCTCAAAATTTCTTCAGAATGCTCTAATTGAGCATATAGGAAGGATCTTTGTAAACCTCATGCCTTCTACGTAAAGAGAATAAATTAGGAAGATGTTTAAGAGTTGTTCAGGTTACAAACAACAATGACAACAGCAAAACTATCTCTAAATTAATGAATAAATATGTGTCTTTAGAATTGCATATCATCCTAAAAGAGTGTTCTCTCTAACAAGGAGTGAGAACTCCACAGTACTCTCTCTCAGGTCACACAGTGATGTAACAACATCAAACAAAATGAAACAAATGAGCAACAGGAAGCACCGCTCCCTAGTTACCTTTCTTTTTCCTTTGTCCTGAGCAAAAGACATAAGCTGCATGTTTGCCGCTGGCCTGAACCCAGCCTGGGCCTTGAACATTCCTAAGAACTGATAAACTTGTTTAGGTCGATGCCTGAAATCCTGAAAAATCAAACGTGTTGCTAACCATGTGGCAACTAGCCTTGGCCTTGAGCCCAGTTCCCTAAACTCTGATATAAACTCTGTCACCGAACCCCCTGGTGATGGCAGGTTGAGTTGATATTTCACTCAGTAGCTTTAGAAGACGGCAAGTTAAGGATTATTGGTTACAGTTTTCAAATCAGAAGCTTGCGGCTCAGAGGTTAGCACTTTGTTAATGAAATGTTATAGCGTTTGCTGGAATGAGCACATTTACACAACTAATTAAAATTTAAAAATGTGGGACATATCGTTGTAGCCATTTCATTTGTCTTTGCTGTGACATTTCTCATCTTTCTCTTCAGCTGCATTTGTTTTCCAACACATCCTGCCTCTTTCCATCAAAATAATCATAACATTCTTATGCCTCTATCACAAAGGAAGCTGTTTGAGTACTTAACTATAAGGATTTGGGGTGCATCCCACAAATATCAATGATCCATATTATGATTTCTTTTCATCTCCACAATACTCACTATGTAGGAAAAGTAATTGGGTCAATATTAGGGGAAATAACAAAGTAAAATTTGGTTTTACTTTAGGATGTCAGAAGTATTACTCTTCCATTTTGCATTAATCGGAGATACTGAATTTTAAAAACTGTATCAATATTAAATTGAACCTACAATTCTGTAGTATATATTATAGTCTGATATCAAAACCATAAAAGACAAACAAGCAAACAAACAAAAATACAAAGAAGCAAAATTTTTTCTGTTGAATTTTGTTCAATGATAAAAAAGAAATAGAAATCTAGTTCTGTAACCTCTCTGAGCAGTTTGTTATCACTTAGCACTGATTTGGGAACCTTAGGTCAATTCAGACTTTGGATTACGCTGACTTGAAGAATTGTTTCAGAGCTTCTTTCACGTCTTTATTCCTCAGACTGTAGATCATAGGGTTCAACATGGGGAACAGCACAGTATAAAAGGTAGAAACAATTTTGTCCCTCTCAAGGGAGTAGCTGGAACTTGGCCGAGAGTAGATGTAGAGAATGGAGCCATAGTATAAGGTAACAGAGATCAGGTGGGAGGAGCATGTGGAGAAGGCTTTGAGGTGGCCCTGGGTGGAGCGGATCCTCAGGATGGTGGCGATGATGGAGAGGTAAGAGGCCAGGATGAGCACAGTAGGGGAGATGACATTGGAGGCCAGCAGGAAATGCAGTACAGCCTGGTAGCTGTCTCTCACCCTGCATGCCAGCTTCACCAGGGGTGGGACATCACAGAGAGTCATCAATGACGTTGTCACCACAAAAATCCAGTGTGAATGTGTTGCTGGTTAATATTATTGCATTGACAAAACCCCCAGTATAGGAATGTAAAACCAAACAGATGCACAATCTCCCTGGCATAGCCTGAGCGTAAAGCAGGGGCTTGGAGATGGCCACGTAGCGGTCATAAGCCATGGCAGCCAGCAGGTAGCACTCACTATAGGCCAGTCCAGCAGAGAAGAAGAACTGACACAGGCAGCCAGCAAAAGAGATGCTTTTGTCTTCAGAGATGCAGGTCACTAGGATCTTTGGGGTGTAGACAGAGGAATACCAGAGATCCAGAAATGACAGATTTCCAATGAAAAAATACATGGGTGTGTGGAGGCGGGAGTCATTACAGATCAACATGATGAGGGTGCTATTTCCTACCACAGTCAGAGAGTACACGCCCAGGAACACCACAAACAGGCCCAGCTGCATCCCTGGATCTGTGGTGAAGCCCAGCAGGATGAACTCAGTCATGGTGTGATTGCTCCTCTGCATGGCTTACGGATACCACACCTACAAATAGAGTAGAAGAGAGTTTAATTGCCTCAACCAACACCAAATGATGGCATTTTCGATGCTAAGCACCTGCAATAATATAACCAACACTAAGCAGGAATTTTGGCTGCCTTGGGCAGGTGATAGAAGTTTTCTGAGCTTCAATATATTTATTGTAATAAAATGCATTTAATAACAGAAAAGCCTTCATGCTATTGAGAGGTTTATTAATTTTTTCTTGAAAAACAAAATATTTATTGAGCCCTATGTGCTGTTCCAGACAGTGGGATATAGCAGTGAAGATGATAGGGCTGACTCCTATCCTACTGAGCTTTTATTTTAGAAGGGAGAGATACATAAAAAACAAATAAGTACAGTGTCAATTAATGTTAAATGCTAATAAGAAAATAAAACAAGATGATAGGATAAAAACCAACTAGGAAAGAGCTCGTCTAATTTAGACACTGAGAGAAAAAAAAATTCTTTTCCTGTTCCCAGCTATGGATGGACAAATTGTTCAGAGCCTATGAAAATTGAAACCTTCTAAACACTATGGTTTAGAGGGTGATAACAATGTATTTTTCCACAATCACAGAAAAAAGTATCTGCTTAGTTACTCCACAGGAGTCTTTGGTACATTTATCATGAATTCCAGGGAAGGAATCCGGTTGAGAATTAGGGTGAAGCTTGGGTAAAGACCAATGAGTTTATCTGTTTCTGCCAAGTAAAAAAATGTGTGATTTCTTTATGGGTATTTGGGGTATAAAATATTGAGACTCAGCATTACTTCTCATCTCTATAAGCAGCCCTGGACATGGTTCTTAAAAGGACAGTTATCCCAAGTTGATATTGTCTAGAGCAATAGTTCTGAATGCCATAATATTGGAAAAATCTTCTTGTCAAACAAACATTTAGAAATGCTTCCTTTAGATTCTTGAAATAATATGTATAGTTGATGTAACCTAAGTATAAACATGTATGTATGTGTATGCAAACTATCCTAAGTCTAATGTAAATGGATGTAAAAGAAAAATAATTCACAATACAAATAATGAAATAATTACAATACAGGTTGTATTATAAAATAATTTGAATTTCAATATATAAATGCTGGATCACTTAGTGAGATATAAATAGTAAAATCGACACATGTAGAATCATCATTAACGTGTTGGTGACTCAAATATCAGGAGTCATGTTGATATTGGTGATATTTTCCTGACAAGTTCATCAAGTCTTGACAAAGTTCCAAACAAAGTAAACCACAATCTTTCCTTGGTTTTATTAAATTGTTGTATAGGAGGACCTTGCAAAATATAAGTTTTCTTTGTCTGTAGAGCAGAGTAGATTTCAAACTGATGTAATTATAACAATATTTTCTAATGCACAAATATGCATTGGGAGTCTGGGTGTAGGGAATGGAACATTTTTCTTTGCATAGGGCTGTCCCTATGGATGCAGGATGTGTTCATACTTGTCTACTACATACTAAACATCCAGTAGTCCTCTTATCTTTGTGATAATAATAAATCCAACCACACTCTTAAGAAATGACCATCAATGATAGACTGGATAAAGAAAATGTGACACATATACACCATGGAATACTATGCATCCATAAAAAAGAATGAGTTCATGTTCTTTGCAGGGACGTGGATGAAGCTGGAAGCCATCATTGTCAGTAAACTAACACAAGAACAGAAAACCAAACACCACATGTTCTCACTCATAAGTGGGAGTTGAACAATGAGAACACATGGACACAGGAAGGGGAATATCACACGCTGGGGCCTATTGGGGGTTGGAGGGCAAGGGGAGGGAGAGCATTAGGACAAATACCTAATGCATGCAGGGCTTAAAACCTAGATGATGGGTTAATAGGTGCAGAAAACCACCATGGCACATGTATTCTTAGGTAAGACAAATCTGCACGTTCTGCACATGTGTCTCAGAACTTAAAGTAAAATAAAGAAAAAAAGAAAAGTAAAAGAAAACCCAGCAGCTATGAGCACACAAAGCACAAGTTTTGGTAGCTAAATACCATTTTTCCACTGAAGGGACCCAGAGCTCCTTAAACCTCCCAAGTTTTGGTCAAGGATTACATAAGATGAGTCTGGGACATCTTGTGGCAGAAACTAAGAAAATATTCAAAGATTATAAAGACATGTTAAAACGACCCAGAGGCTAGTTTGAAGAAGTTTCCCCTGGATGCATTTTAGACAATTTCATATTATAAGTATAATTACCGTAATTGAATAAAACATATTGAATATAAAATAAAAAAAGAAACACTCTTTAAAGGATATTTTCATTTATTGAGACCCCACTCCTCCAAAACTTTGCATTTTACTTTGTAAAGCTTCATAGGCTTTTCTAGGAATTGTGTAAAGAAATACAAAATAACTGGAAAATGTTCCTAAGTGGTAAAATTACCTGTGGCAGTATGGCTCTCCATTTACTTTTTTTACTGGGTCACTGGGGTAAAGTGGAGATAGAAGCCCACAGGATAGAGCAAGGATTTTTGTTTCTTTTGCATGTCACATATCCCCACTGCCTAGAATAGTACCTGGCATATAATAGATATACAATAAATATTTATGGAATAAACAAATGGGTAACCCTGACTCAGAAGAGAAACAAGTCAAGAGAATTGATGTTCTGGGTGTCCTCTAATGATGTCATTATACCCTAAAACCACTACAGAATTGCTTGATATTCCGCATGCATTTCCCAGCACCAGTAATCGCAGGTCATTTGTGTTTTTTGCAGACAGGTGTAGGGACAAAGAAATCAGTCTACAATATAGCCAGCCTAAACAAATATTTGTTTTCCCAAATGGAGTGTCTGTGAAGAAATTGTTTTTCATCTGAGCAACAGATTGCCTGTCATTATGTGTCATCACGTTTAGGAAGCAAGCCTAAGAAATCAGAGCTGATTGCTCACACTAGAGACAGATGAGATACCCTCGAAAAAGCATTTGTCTTTCAGCAACTGAGAAGAATTCAGGTTCTTCATCACTAGTCAACAATGTAAAGCCTCAATTTCTTCATATGTAAGATAGGGATAATTCATCTCTTCTTAGGGTTGTTGTAAAGGAGTTTACTCAAATAAGGACTACATACAGTGACTAGCATGTTATAAACACTCAAGTAACAAATGGTTGTCCAATTCTTTGTACCTTAGAGTGCCCCAGTGTTTCTAACTTAGGAGGTTGCAGGCAAGCCCCCAGGAATCTGCTTGCATTAAAGCAGCCCAAGTGCTTGTAATGTGGGTTGTCTGTAGGTCATGTTGAGAAACACTAAAATGAATATCAGTTGTATTTATAAAAGTTTCCAGAATCAAAATGAAGTTAATAGTGTTAAATAAAAACAAGTGACAAATATGGCTGGGCATGGTGATTCATGCTTTTAATCCCAGAACTTTGGGAGGCTGAGTTGGGAGGGTCTCTGGAGCCCAGGTGTTCAAAAACAGTGTGGGCAACACAATGGGACTATGTTTCTATAATACATACATACATATATAAAAATAATTTAAAAAGTGACAAAAAGAGCCAGAGAAGGCAATTAAGAGAGGTTTTTCATGCTTGTATGCCTGATAAAACTATCACAAAAACTGCAAAAAACCACACTTCTGCACAAAGATCATCACAACTTTACACAAAAAGAGTACTTCTGCAAGGACATCTGCCCAGAAACTGCCTGTCCAACTGGGCATCTACCGGGTCACGCATCGCCTGCTACTGCTGGGTGCTGGAGAATCTGGTAAAAGCACCATTGTGAAGCAGATGAGGATCCTACATGTTAATAGGTTTAATGGAGAGGGCGCTGAAGAGGACCCGCAGGCTGCAAGGATCAACAGAGATGGAATATATTACCCCGGGTGATGGCTACAGTTTCTCATCTTCCCGGCTATGTCCTATCACAATTCACATGCTGGAATTGCTCCGTCTTAGGAACTTCTAATAAGAGCACTATTCTGTTGTCTGGAAGGGATGGGGGATGGGGTCCCTACTACCTGACCTTGAACTATGATTGAAAAAAATAACAAAAAATGGCCTGAAATACTTAATTGGTAAAACTGTAGTATGACAACTATCCAAAAAGACATCTATATAAGAAATGACTAAATGACAACCTATGGTACCAAAAGTTGGCATTTGAGCAAAATATGGCAAGTCCTTAGTAAGCAACCTACTGTGTACTAGATGTTGTGCAAAACCCTTGAACCCTACTAATACCTTGTCTGCATATCTCTCTGTGACTCTGTTCTGCAAGTAAAGATAAGTATTAACATTTGTGATAAATAAAAATTCTCTGCATGTTTCAGCAAAACCAACAAACAACAAAACAACAACAACAACAACAAAACAGGCATCACCCTTGTCATCAATCTGTGTAGCCAAAGATTATTATTCCAAAATCATCACATAATTCTCATTAAAAAAAAAAATCTTTGTCTTCCATTACCTCCCCGAATATGTCTATAGTTGACTGTGGCATTTGTATTCCCATGGCAACACTCTATTCTCAAATCAACCTATTTTTCTTTTAGATAGCCTCTCTGTGTTTGTTATTTAGGTTGACACATACGGTGTCAGAAATAGAACCCGTAAAAGATAATGATCCAAAGAAACTGGTGATTCTTGAACTGATATGCAGTGCTCACCTGAGCCCTTTGTGCTTTCCTCCACTTCCTTGGCTCGCTTTCCTGCCCTGATGAGTCTTCTCTTAGGCTGAGCCTGCCTCTTTTAGTATAGGCTTTTGTATATTAGTCAGGATCTGTTTTTTTTTTTTTTTTTTTTTTTTTTTATAAAGTCACCTAATAAGGGACTATGCACCCCTCCTGGGGTGATAAAAGACTTTTCGTCTTTTGTGGTAAATCTTTTCTGGTGTAAAGACGTGTGTCTTTCTGGATTGAGTACTCTAGTTCTACAGAATTTGCATTCTATCTAGGAGGCATGTCTTTTGTAGAGAATTCACTTTTGGTCTCTGTGCCTAGTTTAATATTTTGTTTGATCTTTATGCCGAGGTTGAAATTTTTGTGAACACTCTTATCTTGGTTTCTTTTGATTTGGTTTGATTCTTTCCCCTTAATTTTTAAAAAAAATATTCTGAAAGCAAAAATATATTCTAAATGGTGGGTGCAGAAAGGCTAATTAAAAGCCATTAGTGCAATTGCTACGGTCTAAAACACTGATCTAAACTACTGACATTTCCTGACAGGAATGATAGTATTTTCTTTGCTCTCAAGAGATGACTAAGAAACAGAATGGGTTTTTTTAAACATAAAGGCATGACAGGTTTTTGGAACTCCAGCTAGCCACATTTTATGGTCCATGCTTATGCATATTTTAAAATTGACAAGCAATGTTACATCAAGAAAAATTCAGAGCTCAAATGTTCATTATTTAAACTCTTTTTAAAGACCTGCAACTATCATGCTAACATGTAGAGACTTCTAAGTTCTCTCTCTTTCTTGTTTTTTCTTACTGCCAACTTTGAATCTGCTGACTTTTCTACTGGGGATGACATAAAACTCACTGCTTACAGCGTTCTAGTCAATATTTTTTTTAAAGTATTAAAGTGCTTTTAAATTAATAGTTTCACAAATTACAAGAGCTCCATGGTAACCAACAACCTAGACACCATTAGAAAATATAAATTTAGGTTTACCTGACTAAAATTTGTTTATGGTGATGAAATAATTTATTGAAAAATTAATAATCTATAAAAAGAACTAGGTAAATATATATAAATATTAGGATCTCAGGTATAACAGGTCAAAATCTTGAACTCAAAACAATATAAGTCATCTCTGTCTGGCATTAAAAAATTTGCTTTTTCTGCCACACAAAGACCAACCCCCAAGCCCCTGCCAAAAAACACAACACATCCTGCTAAAATTCTTTCTTGCCTGCATTTGTTAATCAAACAAAACAGACCTGCAAAAAAAAAAAAAAGATAGATGTGTTACTAGTTCACCACTGTTTGGAGATCTTGTTTTTCTAGTACAATTCAACCAGTCCTACTAAAATGTAAACAACTGAAAATTTAACTCTAAACTCATTTGAGACTGAATAAACAAAATAGAAATGTTAAAGAGGCTAAGAAAAACAGACAAATAAACAACACTAAAACCCAAGCTACTATATAAATTGCTTCACCCAAAATTTTGATCTGCAGCCTTCATTAGATTACCTATTGATGGTTATCACATCTTTGTTTGTGTCTGCATATATGTGTTTAGGTGTGTATATGTGTATGAACATGTATTATGTTGCATGTTGTTTCCACATGGTAAAATCTGGCATAGTTGGCAAAAAATTTCTTATTTTTTTATTTTTTTGAGATGGAGTCTTACTCTGTCACCCAGACTGGACTGCAGTGGCACTATCTCGGCTCACTGCAACCTCTGCCTCCCGGGTTCAAGCGATTCTTCTGCCTCAGCCTCCTGAGTACCCCTCCTGGGATTACAGCACGTGCCGCCACCATTCCTGGCTAAGTTTTGTATTTTTAGTAGAGATGGGGTTTCACCATGCCAATTGGTCAGGCTGGTCTTGAATCCTGACCCCGTGATCTGCCCTCCTCGGCCTCCCAAACTTCTGGGATAACAGGCGTGAGCCACTGTGCCTTACGGCAAAAAATTTCTTAAGGAATTCTATTTACATAGCTTAGACAAATGAGCACTCATATAAAATGTATAATAACCCAAATGCTTTTTTGTTCATGTGACTTAAGTGCATCTTTAATAAAAAAGCTGGTTTTAAAATTATCAGCAAATTGTCAACATATCTTTTTGCCCAGGTGTACTGGTAGAGTTTTATATTTGTCTTTGCTAGATGTTTTAGGGTGTTGGGGTTTGACCCAAAGGTTATAAAACTAAAAACCCAGCCTAAAATAGAACAATCTTTGTCAACTCTTTGATAATTAAGGCTAGTTTAATAATGTTTGTTTAGTAAAAATAGCTATCTCTTCTAAGTTATAATTAAATATTCATACAATTAACTTTAAGATTTCTACTTAGGTATACACCTGATACTCATAAGTTATAAAAATAGGAAAATAACTAGAAATGATGACTAGCTTTATTTCATATCTCAATTTTCATAACTAATCTATGTAAACTATAAAAAATGAATAAATTAGATAATAGAAATGAGGTAAATGTCTGTAAATATAGTTTTCATGTAATTTGAAATCTTAAAGTTATGTTATATTGATTTAAATGATAGATATTCATTAAATGTCTGAGTCATTTCCAAATAAGATCAAAAGATAAAACAAAATTCTGACCATAAATATAGGTTTCTTTTCTTGGATTCTAAAATAATATAGAAAGACTAAATAGATTTGGTTCTATGAATATACATAAAATTATGTTATAGAAAAACATGTTTTTAAAATTATACAAATTTTCATATATAAAATATGGGATATGACAGATAATTCAAGATTTCTGGCTTCCTAGGTTTTCACTAAAATTTAAGGTTATTAAATTAAAAATACTAATTAATATCTCTAGAACTATAATAAAATCTCTCAAAAAAGTAAGATGTGTTTTAATAAAAAATTATAAGAAAGGCGTAAAAGCATATTCTTTATCAAGAAAAAAGAATAATTTTGTCTAATTTAGAGGTTATTTAAAGATTTTTTTGCAAAATACAAATTTAACAAGTATAAAACAATAAGCTACAATGTGACGGAAAAGTACCAGTAAGTAGGAGAGAGACAGAAATAGGAAAAAAATTATGGGTATGAAAATATATTTTCACAAAAAAAGTCAATAATAACTTAATTGTATATTTTAAAATAACGTAAAGAATGTAATTTAGAGTAGAGGACGCGATGGCTTCAAGGTTACTTCCCGGAGCTGGAGCGCTGGCCGCGCAGGCCCTGAGGGCTCGCGGCCCCAGTGGCGTGGCCGCGGTGCGCTCCATGGCATCTGGAGGTGGTGTTCCCACCGATGACGAGCAGGCGACTGGGTTGGAGAGGGAGATCATGCTGGCTGCAAGGAAGGGACTGGACCCATACAATGTACTGCCCCCAAAGGGAGCTTCAGGCACCAAGGAAGACCCTAATTTAGTCCCCTCCATCACCAACAAGAGAATAGTGGGCTGCATCTGTGAAGAGGACAATACCAGCGTCGTCTGGTTTTGGCTGCATGAAGGCGAGGCCCAGCGATGCCCCCGCTGTGGAGCCCATTACAAGCTGGTGCCCCACCAGCTGGCACACTGAGCGCCTGCACTAAGTTACTCAAAATGTGCTGTAAAGTTTCTTCTTTCCAGTAAAGACTAGCTGTTGCATTGGCAAAAAAAAAAAAAAGAATGTAATTGAATTATTTGTAACTCAAAGGATAAATGCTTGAGGGGATGGATACGCCATTTTTCATGACGTGCTTATTTCACATTGTATGCCTGTATCAAAATATCTCATGTACGCCATAAATACGTACACCTACTATGTACCCACAACAATTAAAAATAAATAAAAAATTAAAATAATAATTTAAAATAAATAAAATGATACTCATTTTATTTATTTCTGATTACTCTCTAGGCATGTTCAATCGTCAAAAATACTAATGAATTGAGAGAGTAGAAAGATAGATGAATTGTCTTCTTTTTCTTTTTCTTTTTTTTTTTTTTTTGAGACACAGTTTCACTCTGCCACCCAGGCAGGCTGGAGGGCGATGGCGCGATTTCTGCTCACTGCAACTTCCACTTCCCAGGTTTAAACCTCAGCCTCCCAGGTAGCTGGGACTACAAGGCGTACATCACCACGTTCACCTAATTTTTGTAGTTTTAGTAGAGACGGGATGTTGGCCAGGCTGGTCTCAAATTCCTGACCTCAGGTAATCCACCTGCCTCAGCCTCTCAAAATGCTGTGATTACTGGCGTGAGCCACCGTTCCCAGACCCCAGTGAGTTATCTTTAAATTAGTACAGTGTTTTATGGCTAATGTCTAACAATAATAGCCTTTAACTTTAAAAATGTTCTTATTTTTTCCCTCTTACTAGTTTTAGTCAACAATAATAGCCTTTTAAAAGGTGCGCTTTTTAAATACTTTCCATGTACTTAGGCTTTTATTTTGTTACACAATCTGAAGGAGAATGAAAAGAAGGTAAATTTATTTTTGAATATTCTATTTTAGGTTAGTTAAACTAAGGGCAACCCAGGCAGTGAGTTTTTCTCTATTCGTCTTGATAATATTGTAGAGGTTTTGTCCCATCATGTCTGGAATCTAGGGTTGGGCAATTTATCATAAAGTCTTGCCCCTGCTTTTGGAAATGTCTCCCGGCAAATTGAAGTTCTTCTTTTTGATATCTAATGGAAGTTCTTTGCTCTTTCTTCTGAACTACAATGCTGAAAGATTTATTTTATGACAAGATAGGTGGTTTAAGCATTTTCTATTACTGCACTGGATTACATACTATGCTTCTACGTATATTTGCTTGTATATTATCACATTGAATGGGTAATTTTTCTGAGAACACTTGCATTCTATACTTGTATTCTAAAAAAAAAGAGGCATCATTTTAACTTTGGGTAGTTGTATATCCAATTTTCTTTCATAGGTTATCCTGTGCAACATACAATTTTTATTGTAAATAATATTGCAAAAGTAAAAATTATATGAACAGTCTCTGCGAGCAAAAATTCATAGTTTCAGTAGTGACATGATTTACTTAAGTATCTGAGACATAATGATGCCATTTCTAACTTGGAAGCATAAATAGCTTGATCACACTTGATGCCCTGTATTCCTAAAATGAGTTATACATCCTAAAAACAAACTTTAGTTTAAGCATTGTATTATTTGATTATACATAAATCCCAATGTCTTCCAAAATAAAAGTGAAGTGGATCATTTTAAGGTATGGTTTTGGATCTTTTAATGGTCACTATACAAAAAGGATAAGTCTTTTCCACCTACCTTTGAAGGAGAATCTGCTTCAGGTTCTTAATGAGAGTATACATGGCTGTGGCAATGAGAGGTAATGGGGTTTTAAAAATCTTTGAGAACTTAATTCTGAAGCACAGGCAACTCGACTATCTACACATTGCCTTTTATGTCTTTGGGGAAGATGCCACATGGGACTAGTTTCTTAACAAAGTCTCCCTCTAGAAAGTCAATCAGACACCCCATGAGTCCTTCTGGTAGTCTGTTTATTCTGTATTATTGAAGTGAATTCAAGTTCATTACAGCTAAGGGTCATGGGGATTAAACTGTGTCTTTTAAAGCAATTCATTTCCATTCGGAGATTCATTATTGCAAGATGGGATATGTAAGAACTAGAAGCTGATGGTATCACAATCAGATTTTAAAATCCTGTATCTATAAATAATATATTTATTATGTCACTATCTCTGTTGTCTACCTCCACGTCTTATTTCAAAGTATAAAACATAAATTCCCTGATGAACAAAGGCATCTTTTAAAACACTAAACATTTAGTATGTATGCATTTTTATCCATGTAATGACTAATGGAATTGTTTAGAAAGAAATATGCCTTGGGGAAATTATCATATTTAGGAATTAAGTCCCCTTCATAAGATCTGCTCCTATAGGCCTTAAATTAAAGCAGAAAATGGAGATATATAGCATGATGACATTTATGTACAGTATAAATCAATGACATAGAAAACTACTTTTTTTTTTTTTTGAGATGGAGTCTTGCTCTGTCGCCCAGGCTGCAGTGCAGTGGTGCAATCTCGGCTCACTGCAAGCTCCGCCTCCCGGGTTCACGCCATTCTCCCGCCTCAACCTCCCAAGTAGCTGGGACTACAGGCGCCCGCCACCGCGCCCAGCTAATTTTTTGTATTTTTAGTAGAGACGGGGTTTCACCGTGTTAGCCAGGATGGTCTCGATCTCCTGACTTCGTGATCTGCCGGTCTCGTCCACCCAAAGTGCTGGATTTACAGGCATGAGCCACCGTGCCCGGCCTGAAAACTATTGTATGATTTGTAAGAACACAAGAAAACAAACAGATTCACCTTGAATTATTTTGTGTTAGTTTCCCGATGGTGGTGGTTGGGACTGGGTAAAGAAATGAAGACGAAAGGTGTATTGAAGACTATCATAACAAAATACCACAGACTGCGTGGCTTAAACAGTAGAAATTTGTTTTCTCACAGTACTGAAGGATAGAAGTCCAATCTCAAGGTTTCGGCAGGTTTGGTTTCTTCTGGGGCTCTCACCTGGGCTTGCAGAGGGCCACCTTTTCACTGTGTCCTCACACCGTTGTCCCTCGGTCTGTTTATGTGCCTGGTATATCTCCCTCTCTCTGTCCTAATCTCTCCTCTTATCAGGTTGCCAGTTTTATTGAATTAGGACCCAGCTAAATGACCCTAATTAAATTAATCGCCTTTTTAAAGGCTCTGTGTCCAAATACAGTCACATTCTGAAGTACTAGTGATTAAGGCTTTAATGCATGAATTTTGAGATAGACCATTCAGTCCATAACAAGAAAGACTAAAACATGAATAAGAAAGAGGCTTTGCTGGCTGAGTAATGAAAATTTGTCATGAACAGAGGAACATAATTATTCTAAATCACTCATGTTAGACCCTAAACAGCTGAAAAGATGGAATCTTCATTGGGAAGAAAACCTGCTTCTGGAAATCTGTTCTACAGAAGTAATAAAAGTTACTTAAATATATAAATAAGATCTTCATAAGATTATTTTTTCAGTGAGATAACATACAGAAAACTAAATACACAGTTTAGAAATTTGTTAAGTAAATCATATATTCTTTAAAAATTTTAATTATGTAAATTATATAGAAATTTGAGGAAAGCTTCTGAGAGGCCAACTAAAGATAGTATTAAAAGGGTAACATTTTACTTCATGGTCACACTTTTATGTGGAATCTAAAAAAATCAAACTCATAGAAGCAGAGAGTAGAAGTGGTTGCTGGGGCTGAGGAGTAGGAACCACTGGAGATGTTGATCAAAGAGTATAAAGTGTAAGTTATATAATGTAGTATGTTACATGTAAGTGTGTAATGTAAATTATATAAGTTAAGTATAAAATATAAATTATGGAGGATAAATAAGTTCTGGAGATCTAATGTCCAGCATGGTGATTATAGTTAATAAGACTGTATTGTACACTTGAAAATTGCTGACACAGTAGATCTTAAATGTTCTTACCACACACACAGAAATTAACTACCTGAGATAATGGTATGTAAATTAACTTCATCTTGGTAATGATTTCACAATATATATGTTTATGAAAACATCGTGATGCCAAGTGCAGTGGCTCATGCCTGTAATCTCTGCACTTTGGGAGTCTGAGGCAGGAGGATGGCTTGAGCCCAGGAGTTCAAGATGAGCCTGGTCAACATAGCAAGACCCCCATGTCTACAATAAATAAATAAATAAATAAATAAATAAATAAATAAATAAATAAAACAAAATAAAAAATTGTCATGTTGTACACCTTACATATATACAATTTTTATTTGCCTATTATAACTCAATAAACCTAGAAAAACAAAAGAGCCATATTATATTGGTTTCTGTTAAAAAAGCAATAATTTACATACAATAAAATGCCAACTATATATAGTTTACATTTAAATAATGTGTTTTAATCATCCCCAAATGTTCTCCAGTCTCTTTGCAGTAAATTCCTCCATACTATATCTCAGGATACAATTTTTTTTCTTAATATATGTACACAGTTTTATATCTAATGCAGCATCAAATAGGGGGCATTTTCTCCTATTTTACACACTCAGATATGTTTAAAACACTTCTTAAGGCCACAAAACAGAACATAGAAGAACAAATACTAATATATTCAACACTTACAAAGAGTGATGTGATAAAGAATATAAAGTACTAGTTTTCTTTCAACACTTCAAACATATGTATATATACTTTCTTTTACAAATAACATCACAAATAATCACATAAGCACATGCATTTAAATATTATTTATACTCAATTTAAGACTATTATAATTTTTGATACATAAAATTTTTGTAGCTCTGAAACAAGGCAAAATTTTTAATCCATTTCAGTAAGTTCCACCCCAAAGTTGCTGCTTCCCAGCATTAAGACATGCAACCACCCCTCTTCTAAGATTTTCTAAAGCTTGTATATCAGGGGAAAAGATCTCTTTTAAAAAGTAATCCCAATTAGTGGGAGAGTAAATGGCTGACAGTGGTAGCAAAACCTTAGTTCATTGGAATTCACGTGCTCAAAATTGCTGTGGTTTCTATCACCATATATTAGTTTACCTGTTCTAGAACTTCATGTAAAATGAATAATATAGTAGGTTGTGTCTGGTTAATGCTGTTTAAATTCATTTGTGCTGCTGCATATAGCAATAGCTCATTCCATTTTATTGCTGAGCAGTATTCTATTTTAGGATTATAGCACAATTTATATTTTTGTTTATGAACAATTGAAATATTTCCATTTTATACTATTTTGAATAGAGCTATCAATAACATGAATGTATACATTTTTTGGACATGTTTTCATTCCCCTTTGGTAAACATCCAGAAGGTGAACTCTGGAAACATCTGGTAGTAATGCATTTAACATTATTTATAACTACCACACTGTTCTCCAAAGTGAAGTACCATTGTACATGGTAATCAGCAAGTGTGATAATTTCAGGAGCTAATACTCTTGATCAGGTTGACACTCACTCTTTGATAATGAAATATTTTAAATTTTACTCAAACTAGTAGATGGAAAATGGTATCCCACTGTTACTGTAATTACATTTCCCTGATAGCTGAGGATGTTGGGCTTCTTTATCATGTGCATATTGACCATTAATACTTACTATGTGGAATATATTTTATCCTATTTTTGTTTGATTGCCTTTTAGTTACAGCCTTGTAGGTGATATTTATATGTGTCTAAGGTACCATATAAATTGAGTGGGCTTTTTAGTAGAAAATCAATCGAACATCTGTACATACATGTGTTTTGGACTCTATTCTGTACCACGAATCTATTTTTCTATGTTTATAAAGTGCTGCATTATCTCCAGTACTGGAGGTTTATAGGAGCTCATGGAGTAGGTGTTGTGAGTGCTCTAACTTTGTTGTTTTTCAAGATTATTTTGGCTATTCTGAATTTTTTTCTGTGTCATATAGAAGCAGATCTAAAGCCAGATATGGGGAACCTTACTTTAATGCCATGAGGCTGGGTCTACACCTGTCTACTCTTAAAACAGTCACCTTTGGTTGCAGTTATTAAAATTAATACTACAATTGGTGCCTTAAAATTGAGCTTAGCTAAAAAGTGTACCTTGGTCTCAACCCTATGGTGTTAGATGAAGGATGAACCACTTAGATGCTTAGGATAAGAGAGTAAAGGAGACAATTCTCCTCCATCGAGCTAACTCTTTCAACGTTTTAAAGCCAGAATGGCTTCATGTTTGATGCAGAAAATTTAAATTCTTTGAGAAAATTCCTTGAAGAGGAGTGTGTCTTGCTGTCTGAATAAAAAAGCCATGGAGAAAGAATTGAAGAAATTCATTACAGAGCCTATGTAGGAAATCAGCTTTTAGAAATATTTGGAAGTTGAGTTTATGCAGTCCATCGTTAGGACCGTTCAACTCTTGTCACGTAAACATTAGAAAGTACAGATATATTAAAATATCCTTCGTAAAAGCTTTTGGTGTACCAAGTCATTAATTAGACATGGAATGAAAATAAATACAATAAAGCTCAAAGTTTTAACTCTGGGAAGAAGTTTGAGAATGTATAAATACTAAAGGAATTTTATATAGGTTGGCAGCATTATTTTTCAACTACTCATGATTATAATTGTAATCAGAATGTGTGTTTTGTGGCTATTAGGGAAAATAGCAGTGTCCAACTAAGCCTGGAATATTATAAACTTTTTGTAGAAAAGAAGGTAATGCTTGAAAACCATCTATATTTTATCTATGACATCAAATAGCTGATTTTAGACACCTTTTATTGTCATTTTGCATTTTTTATCACACAATATTAGTAAATGTTACTATTCATAGAAGTGTTAGTACTTCGTTCTTAAAATGTTAGTATTTCATTAAAAAATGGACAAAAGAGGAAACACTTCTTGGAAAAAATAACATTGCATGGCATTTATTCTCATTTAAAAATTTTTAAAATTATAATTTATGTGTGCAAAATATTTACCCAACAACATATTATTAGAATGTGAAATAACCGTATACATTTATTTTAGAAATAACAATTACCAGTATATTATTTTATACTTATGAGGTATTTATTACAGCATATGTTTTTGGTGGCAATTTAAATAACTTAAGCTGTCAACAACCAAAGTTCATCAATCAAGGAATGGCTAAGTACAAAGTGATTTGTCTGTTTTCCAGAGTTATATGCTGATATATAAAAATTTTAAAAAAGAATTTTTATTGGTCAAGAGAAATTCTAATGATGAATTCTAAAATTAAAAAAAAAATTGCAGGGAACATAATATAGCATGATTTTTAAAAAACCTTTATGGATGGTATTACAGAATGCTATTCATATTATTTAATTTTAGTTGTGGGTTATAGAAAGGGATAGAAATTGTAGAATTTGGGAAGGGAAAATATACAAAACCAAAGAGTTATATTTGTGCATTATAAGATAAAATGCTACTATGAGGCCGGGCACGGTGGCTCATGCTTGTAATCTCAGCACTTTGGGAGGCCGAGGTGGGTGGATTGCCTGAGCTCAGGAGTTCACAACCAGCCTGGTCAACACTGTGAAACCTGGTCTCTACAAAAATACAAAAAATTAGCTGGGCGTAGCGGTGTCACCTGTAGTCCCAGCTACTCGGGAGGCTGAGGCAGGAGAATTGCTTGAACCCAGGAGGTGGAGGTTGCAGTGAGCCGAGATCGCACCACCGCACTCCAGCCTGGGCTGCAGAATGAGACAGTGTCTCAAAAAAAAAAAAAAAAAAAAAAAAAAAATTACTCTGGAAGTGTAAAATTGATTCCTAAAAATTAATATGCTTATGAGCAGGATCAGATGTTATCAAAATCAGAAGTAAACAAATTTGATGACTGGATAATGCAATTTTTTATACTGTTATTATGTTCAGCTTATATTTAGATGAAGTAAATACAATAAGTGAAAGAAAAGGAAAAAAAGAAAGAAAATAAATGGATCTGGATAAAGACACCTTGGATCATTTTTCGATTCAATTCCTCACAATTTTTACTTTGAACACTAGATTAAATTGAAACAGGCACAATTAGAAAACTGTATATATTTTTAAAATAAAAAAAAGGGGGCCCATTGAAACAATGGAAGAATACTAAGATGTAAGGAATTCATTTGCTGAGTGAGAGTACATAATGTAAATGAAGCATTATGTTAGAATACATTCCATGCCACTGTGTAGACAGGCTCATGAAGGAGACAAAGAAGACAGGAATGAAGATGCAACTGACCCTAGAGTGTATCAGTTTTCTTTAATCTGTGTTATCATCTCCATATATTTTTCAAAATTCTGTATTTATACCATTACAGTAGATGACAAGATAACTTCTTTATCTTCAGGTTCCCCAGGTTATCCCTAAGATATACAGTATTAACTTAATCTGATTGAAAAACCTCATTCTGAGGTAGCATAATTTATTGTGTTCTTAGCTTTAATGTTTAAACAGCCTTTTCTTTTCTTCTTCTTCTCCTTTTTTTTTTTTTTTTTTTTTTTGAGATGGAGTCTCGCTCTGTCGCCCATGCTGGAGTGCAGTGGCGTGATCTCGGCTCACTGCAACCTCCGCCTCCCAGGTTCAAGCAATTCTCCTCTGTTAGTCTCCCGAGTAACTGGGACTACAGGCATATGCCACTGTGCACAGCTAATTTTTGTATTTTCAGTAGGGATGGGGTTTTACCGTGTTGGTCAGGCTAAACAGCTTTTCATGTTGTGTTATAATCACATATTTACTTACTTTCTTGCTTCCTATCTAGCGTACACGTTCTTTATGGTTAAATCTTACTTATATTTAATACCTAGTGCCTGCTATGAAATATCTATTACTAATTTTCTAGTTATTTTTACTCTGTTTGAACTATATAAGCTTTTCACTTTAACTCTGCAACTCTAAGTTTGACATAATTTGCCTTATTTATAAATAGTAGCGGTTCCAATATTATCTCAAAAATTGCTTAGGATATATATTACCTGAGTGTAGTATTTATTTACCCCATTGAGGTGGCAAAGAGTATGGGTTGCTCTAAGAGTACATGTTTTGTCCAGAAAAACAGGAAAACCTAAGCAGATAGAATATTTCTACTTTTTTATGTTATAATTGGTTTGACAAAGTACAAAACAAAGATTATTGTACTCAACTATGCAATTGAGTATTAAGATATTAAGTGGGAATTTTGAATCGATTGGTTAAAGTTCTCTTTAGAGCATCTTTTACTTCTTTGTTCCTTAGGCTGTAGATCAATGGATTCAGCATAGGAATCACCAGGGTGTAAAACACCGAGGCCATTTTATCAATAGCCAAAGTATGACTGGACTTGGGTTGCAAGTAAATAAATAACAATGTCCCATAGAACACGATCACCACTGTCAGATGAGAGCTACAGGTGGAGAAGGCTTTGTACCTCCCTTCCCTTGAGTTCATTCTGAGAATGGCCACTAGAATAAACGTGTAGGATATGAGAACAATTGAGAGGGAGAAGAGCAAATTACAGCCGGAGAAGATCAAAATGATTAATTCTAATTCATTTGTGTCAGAACAGAGTATGGACATCAGAGGGATACAGTCACAGTAAAAATAGCTGATTATGTTTGAGCCACAGAAGGACAGTTTAAATAACTTAATTGTGAGAAATAGTGACACAAACGTGCTATAGAGATAGGGAACAATTACCAGCACCCAAAGTACTTTCTCTGCCATGATGATCACATACAGAAGAGGTTTACAGATGGCTACGTAGCGATCATAGGCCATTGCTGATAGAATAAAGAGCTCAGAGATGATGAAAATCTCAAAGAATGCTAGCTGAGTGGCACACCAATTGTAAGAAATTGTATTTTTGTGCACTATGAAGTTTTCTAACATCTTCGGGGCAATGACAGTGGAGTAACCAAGATCAGTAATTGACAAATGTCTGAGGAAAAAGTACATGGAGGTGTGTAGCTTGGAGTCCAAGTAGGTCAAGATAACCATGCCCAGATTACCTATCACTGTGACCAAATATATGATGAGGAAGAGTCCAAACAGTGGAGCCTGCAGCCCAGGGTTGTCTGTAATCCCCATGAGAATAAATTCAGTCACCTTGGTCACTGCCGTGTGATTGTGTTTTACCATGTGGCTCATCTTGGTAACCTGTGCAAACTAGAAAACCAATATTTATTATATTTGAAACATTATCTTCTAAGAAAATTAACAATATGATATATGAGCAATAGAGGTATTTCCTTTATTTCAAATTCTAAATAGAGTCTCCTCTTCCCATCAGGTCAAAACCACACAAAGCTACAGTCACATTCATTAAAACGTTGGTAAAGTGTGAATTAAAAAGGTCAAGGTATTTTGAAGTTGTTGTTTTGATGTAGCTACTATGACCCACTTTTTTATGACCCAGAGTCATTTTAAGTATGTAAAAGTAGCTACCACTTTTGTTTCTGCTTACCACAATTTTCAGGTAATTTGTAAAACAAACATCTGTACATTAAACTTTACATTTTTGCTGATCATTGAAAAAAGCAAGACAAGAATTTCAAAACTGTTGATGGAGTAATGAATTGGACAGTAGGAAATCTCTGACCATTATATATATGTCAATACTTCTGTCTATAAATTCAACTTGTTTACCAAAAACAAAATTTTATGCCATAATTTGAGAATTTTGTTAATAATATCTTAATCTGCATTTGCCACATCTGAACTTTTTGCCTATTGAACTGCTCCTTCTAGTGAGCAATTGGGGGATGTATAAGCCCCCAATTATACATCCTTCTTCTGCAGAAAAAAAAAAAAAAACTGGCTGTTCTTACAATTCATGAATGTTTAAGAGAGAATCATAAAAAAGGGCTCAGTGGATAGAGAAATACAAATGGATATCGAGAAATACAAATGAATATCAAGAATTTAAGGAAATCCATTGTGTGCTAGGTAATTTTGCAAGTGACTTGCAGATATTAACTCATGATCTACACAATAACTTTAGGAAGTAGGCAGTAATATCAACCCCATTTAAAAGAAAAAGAAACTGAGGCACAAAGAGTTGGATAATTTAACAAAGATCTTTCACATTATAAGTTGTAGTGTCAGGATTCAAACAAAGTCATTCTGCCTTCAGAATATGTTCTCATAAACACTCTAACACACCACTTCTCCATTAGAGATACCCTTCATTGGTAGGAAGTGAGAAGGAGACAGGAAAGACACAAGGTAAATAATGATAGATAAAGATCTTTGTTAAAATAGATGACTGAACATGAAGTAATTTGAAAGCTAAGGTGGCATAAATAATGACCAGCCCCGAGTACTGGGGACTGTATAACAGGTCTGTCTGCACATCCTTCCTATGGATGACAGAACAGTATATTGCAAGGGAGGCAATAGTTTTGCAGAGAATAGGACCCTTCAAGATTTTTGGTGACAACCTGCTTTAAGGATGTACCCTTAGAAATTTTCTAAGACCAATGTTTCTGCTTACCTTAATGGGGAATCTGCTTTGCTTTCTACTGCTTTAGGCCTTATAAGTGGCTACAGAATGGATTTAAATTTTTTCTACTCCCTTAAGACTCATTGTGTTGAAGTATTAATCTGACTCAAGATTAAACAAATTGTACGTAATTACCCGAGGGAAAGTACCTTGAATATCTGTTGATTATTCTCTGAATGTTTTATTAAGAAAAAGTCATAAGTACTTATGCCTTTGTCTAACTGAAAAAATAAATTATGCCATATCACTAAAGACTGGAAATCACAAATGCCGTTTTCAGCATTGCATGCAAATATTACATATATAATCCCCAAAAGTCATAAGTAAATGAAGTAATGAATTTCTAGAAAAAATGTTATGTAATATTTGATAATACATCCATTGACGGCATAGATTTTGTTGAATATATAATTATAAACTGACATAAAACAATGTATTATAAACTGTATTAGACTGAGATATTTTATTAATTGTATTGTTTATGGCAAAAAATTAGTGGCAAATAATTTCTTCATTTGTTTATAACGTATCATTTATCTCTGGCTGTTTTTAAGAACTTTTGTTATTGGTTTTCAGAAATTTGACTATAATGCATTTTAGTATAATTTCCTTTCGATTTACCCTACTTGGAATTATTTTAGCTTTTTGTATGTCTAGGATTTTGTTTTTTTTAAATACATTTAGAAAAAGATTCTGGCCAACATTTTTTACTGTGTATTTTCTGCACTATTTAATCTCTTCTTTACACTTAGACTTAAAATTAAACATGACTTAAATAACTTATTGTTCTACAGATCACTAAGACTATTTTCATGGTTTTTGTTCAGTATATTTTTACTCTGGCTTTGTTTTCAGTAGTCTTCATTGTTGACTGTTTAAGTCATCTTTTGTTCAGTTCCTAATCTGCCATTGTTCTCATTCAATGTATATTTTTCACATCTAATACTGTATATTTATGTCTAGAAGCCCCATATCTATTGTTTCTTAAATCTTCATTTTTTTCCTCACAATGCTAATGTTTTTGTTAAATCATTTAGTTTACTGAACATGTTTATAACAGTTGTCTTAAAGCCCTTGCTTGCTAATTCTATCATTATACCATTTCAATATCTACTTGAATTATCTCCAAGATAGGACCACATATTCCTGCTTTCTCAAATGCCTAGTATTTGTGATTGGATGCTGAATATTGTGAATTTTGTGTTAATCAGTGCTGTATATTTTTGTATTTTTTTTGAAAGAATATTAAGTGTTTTAAACAAAGATTAGTCAGCAGTATTTGATACTTGTTTCCAAGCCCTCAGAAGCATTTGGAGTAACATTTGCCTCTGAAATCTCTAGTGGAGTAACATTTGCCTCTGAAATCTCTAGTGGGTGCCTAGTTGTTGATCAAGGATGATACATTCCAGCTTTTTTGGAACTAGAATGTCTTCCTTCTCAGTGTGACACCTACGAATTATTCAGCTTAAAATTCTTAGCTCATTCTTTGAAAAGCCTTGTGGACATTTGATATAGCCATGCATAATTTAGAGTTCAGCCACAAACTCAAAGAGAACTTGAAATGGAGGAAAGGATGAAAAATAATAACAAAAATATTCCATGTAAGAAACAAATAGCAATAAGTGGAAAGTATGCCTTCCAACATATGTAATTACTTTTTTTTTTAACTTTCAACTTTTATTTCAGATACAGAGATACACATGCAGGATTGATACATGGGTATACTGCATGATGCTGGGGTTTGGGGTATGGATCCTTCACTCATGTAAGCAAGCCTAGTACTGAATAAGGAGTTTTTCAACAGACACCCTTGCCTGCTTCTCGCAGTCCACACTGTCTATCGTTCCTATGTTTATGTTTAAGCTCCCACTTAAAAGTGAGAACATGCAGTATTTTGTTTTCTGTTTCTGCTTTAATATGGCCTCTAGCTGCATCATGTTGTGGCAAAGAACATGATTTTGTTCTTTTTATGGCTGCATAGTACTCCAGGGTGTATATGTACCTTATTTCTTTATCCAATCCACTACTGATGGGAACATAGGTTAATTTCATGCCTTTGCTATTGTGAATAGTGTGATGATGAACATAATGTGTTCATGTGTCTTTTTGGTGGAATGATTTATTTTCCTTTTGAATGTATAGCTGATAGTGGAATCGCTGGGTCAAATGGTAGCTCTGTTGTAAGTTTTTGGGAAATCTCCAAACTGCTTTCCACAGTGGCTGAAATAATTTACATTCCCATTAGCAGTGTATAAGCATTTTCTTTTCTTGGTAGACTTGCCAGCATCTGTTTTTTTTTTTTTTTTTTTTTTATTCTGTAATAATGGACATTCTCACTGGTGTCAGATGATATCTTACTGTGATTTTGACTGGCATTTCTGATTATTAGTAATGATTAGCATTTTTTATCTGTTTGTTGGTCACTTGTATGTCTTCTTTTGAAAAGTGCCTGTTCATGTACTTGGCCCATTTTTTAGTGGGGTTGTTTTTTGATTGATGGTTGGTTTAAGTTCCTTGTAGACTGTATATTAAACCTTTGTCAGATACAGTTTATGAATATTTTCTCCAATTCTCAAGATTGTTTACACCATTGATAGTTTATTTTACTGTGCATAAGCAATTTAGTTTAATTAGGTCTCACTTGTCAAATTTTTGTTTTTGTTGCAATTGCTTTTGCAGACTTATCCAAAAATTATTTTCCAAGGCTGAAGGGTTTTTTTGTGTCTCTGTCTCCTTCAGTTCTGCTCTGATCTTAGTTATTTCTTGCCTTCCACTAGCTTTTGAATGTGTTTGCTTTTGCTCCTCTAGTTCTTTTAATTGTGATGTTAGGGTGTCAATTTTAGATCTTTTCTGCTTTCTCTTGTGGGCATTTAGTGCTATAAATTTCCCTCTACACACTGCTTTAAATGTGTCCCAGAGATTTTGGTATGTTGTGTCTTTGTTCTCATTGGTTTCAAAGAACATCTTTATTTCTGCCTTCATTTCGTTATGTACCCAGTAGTCATTCAGGAGCAGGTTGTTCAGTTTCCATGTAGTTGAGCGGTTTTGACTGAGTTTCTTAGTCCTGAGTTCTAGTTTGATTGCACTGTGGTCTGAGAGACAGCTTGTTATAATTTCTGTTCTTGTACATTTGCTGAGGAGTGCTTTACTTCCAATTATGTGGTCAATTTTGGAATAAGTGTGATGTGGTGCTGAGAAGAATGTATATTCTGTTGATTTGGGGTGGAGAGTTCTGTAGATGTCTATTAGGTCCGCTTGCTGCAGAGATGAGTTCAATTCCTGGATATCCTTATTAACTTTCTGTCTCGCTGATCTGTCTAATGTTGACAGTGGGGTGTTGAAGTCTCCCATTATTATTGTATGTGAGTCTAAGTCTCTTTGTAAGTCTCTAAGGACTTGCTTTATGAATCTGGGTGCTCCTGTATTGGGTGCATATATATTTAGGATAGTTAGCTCTTCTTATTGAATTGATGCCTTTACCATTATGTAATGGACTTCTTTGTCTCTTTTGATCTTTGTTGGTTTAAAGTCTGTTTTATTAGAGACTAGGATTGCAATCCCTGCTTTTTTTTGTTTTCCATTTGCTTGGTAGATCTTCTTCTATCCCTTTATTTTGAGCCTATGTGTGTCTCTGTATGTGAGATGGGTCTCCTGAATACAGCACACTGATGGGTCTTGACTCTTTATCCAATTTGCCAGTCTGTGTCATTTAATTGGACCACTTAGTCCATTTACATTTAAGGTTAATATTGTTATGTGTGAACTCGATCCTGTCATTATGATATTAGCTGGTTATTTTGCTCGTTAGTTGATGCGGTTTCTTCCTAGCATTGAAGGTCTTTACATTTTGGCATGTTTTTGCAATGGCTGGTACCAGTTGTTCCTTTCCATGTTTAGTGCTTCCTTCAGGATCTCTTGTAGGGCAGGCCTGGTGGTGACAAAATCTCTAAGTATTTGCTTGTCTGTAAAGGATTTTATCTTTCCTTCACTTATGAAACTTAGTTTGGCTGGATATGAAATTCTGGGTTGAAAATTCTTTTCTTGGCCAGGCGCGGTGGCTCAAGCCTGTAATCCCAGCACTTTGGGAGGCTGAGACGGGCAGATCACGAGGTCAGAAGATTGAGACCATCCTGGCTAACACAGTGAAACCCCGTCTCTACTAAAAAAATGCAAAAAACCAGCCGGGCGAGGTGGCGGGCGCCTGTAGTCCCAGCTACTTCGGAGGCTGAGGCAGGAGAATGGCGTGAACCCGGGAGGCGGAGCTTGCAGTGAGCCGAGATCGCGCCACTGCACTCCAGCCTGGGCGACAGAGCGAGACTCCGTCTCAAAAAAAAAAAAAAAAAAAAAAAATTCTTTTCTTTAAGAATGTTGAATATTGGCCCCCAATCTCTTCTGGCTTGGAGAGTTTCTGCTGAGAGATTCACTGTTAGTCTGATGGGTTTCCCTTTGTGGGTAACCTGACCTTTCTCTCTGGCTGCCCTTAACATTTTTTCCTTCATTTCAACTTTGGTGAATCTGACAATTATGTGTCTTGGAGTTGTTCTTCTAGAGGAGTATCTTTGTGGCATTCTCTGTATTTCCTGAACTGGAATGTTGACCTGCCTTGCTAGGTTGGGGAAGTTCTCCTGGATAATATCCTGCAGAGTGTTTTCCAACTTGGTTCCATTCTCCCTGTCACTTTCAGGCACCCCAATCAGACGTAGCTTTGTCTTTTCACATAATCCCATATTTCTTGGAGGCTTTGTTCATTTCTTTTTACTCTTTTTTCTCTAAACTTCTCTTCTTGCTCATTTCATTCATTTGATCTTCAATTGCTGATACTCTTTCTTCCAGTTGATCAAGTCGGTTACTATTGAAAGGGTATTTCCTATGTTATCTTCCAGGATTTTTATAGTATTAAATTTTACATCCATCGTGAGTTAATTCTTGTGCATGGTGAAAAGTAGTGAGTACAGTTTCAATATACTGCATATGGTTAGCCAGTTATCCCAGAACTATTTTTTGAATAGTGAGTCCTTTCCTCTTTTTTTTTTTTTTTTTTTTTTTGTCAGTCTTGTCAAAGATCACATGGTTGTAGTTGTATGGCTCTGAGTTTTCTCTTTTATTCCAGTGATCTGTGTGTGTGACAGTATCATGCTTTTTTAGATTACTGTAACCTTACATTATAGTTTGAAGTTCAGTTAAGTGATGTCTCTGGCTTTGTTCTTTTTGCTTAGGATTACTTTGGCTATTTTGGCTTTTTTGACTCCGTATGAATTTTAGATATATTTTTTGAATATTTTTTTCTAATTCTATGAAGAATGATGTTGGTATTTCAATATGAAGAGCACTGAATCCATAAATTACTTTGACAATATGGTCACTTTAACAATATTGATTCTTCCAGTCTATGAGCATGCAATGTATTTCCATTTGTTTGTGTTGTCTCTGATTTATTTCATGAGTGTTCTGTAGTTCTCTTTGGGGTGCTCTTTTGCCTCATTCACTAGCTGATTGCTTGGTATTTCATTTTCTTTGTGGCTACTGTAAATGGGATTGTGTTCTTGATTTGACTCTTAGCTTGGACATTTAGGAGCCTTTTGGTGGAAGCTTTAGGGTTTTCTATATAATCATATAATCAGTGAAAAGAGATAGTTTGACTTCTTCTATTTCTACTTTTATGCCTTTTTTTGTTGGTGGTGGTGTTCTTGCCTGGTTACTCTGGCCAGAACTTCTAGTGCCATGTCAAATTGGTGTGTTTGGAGTGGGCATCCTTGTTTTATTCCAGTTCCCAAGGGAAATGGTTTCAGCTTTTGCCTTTTCACTATGATGTTGGCTGTGGTTTTATCATAGATGGCTTTTATTATTTTCGGGTACATTCCTTCAATGCCTAGTGTGTTGAGGGTTTTTATCCTGAAGGGATGTTGGATTTTATAAAAGGCATTTTCTACATATATTGAGATGATTGTATGTTTTTGTTTTTAATTCTGGTTATGTGCTGAATCATATATATTGATTTGCATGTGTTGAGAAAGCCTTGCATCCCAGGAGTAATGCCTACTTGATTATGAGGTTTTAACTTTTAGATACGCTGCTAGATTCAATTTGCTAATATTTTTTGAGGATTTTTGCATCTATATTAATCAAGGATATTGGACTGAAGTTTTCTTTTTTTGCTATGTCTCTGCCAGATTTTGGCATCATGAAGATGCTGCATTTATAGAATGAGTTAAGGAGGAGTCTCTCCTCCTCAATTTTTTGGATTATTTTCAGTTGAATTGGTACCAGATCTTTGTACACCTGGTAGGATTAGGCTGTGAATTCATCTAATCCAGGGCTTTATTTTTTGGTTGGCAGGTTTTTCTTTTCTTTTCTTTTAAACTGATTCAGTTTTAGAACTAAAACTTTGTCTAGTCAGGGTTTTAATATAGTCCTAATTCAACCTTAGGATATTATGTGTTTCTAGGAATTTATCCATTTCATCTAGATTTTCTAATTTGCATGCATGGAGGAGTTCATAGTTTTCTCTGAGGATGTTTTATATTTTTATGGGAATAATGTAATATCAAATTTTCATCTCTGATCTAGCTAATGGTCTATCAATCTTAATTTTTCAAAGAATCAACACTTGGTTTAATTGATCTTTTGTGTAAATATTTGTGTCTCAACTTTGTTCAGTTCTTCTCTAACTTTTCTCCTGCTAGCTTTGAGGTTGGTTTGTTCTGTTTTTTGTTTGTTTTTCCCTAGTACTTGTAGGTGCAAAGTTAGACTTTTGTTTGAGATCTTTCTAACTTCTTATTGAAGGTATTAAGCACTATAAACTTTCCTCTTAATATTGCTTTAGCTATATCCCAGAGATTTCGGTAAGTTGTCTCCCTATTTTCATTCCTTTAAAAGTATTTTTTTTTTAAGTTTGTGCTTTAATTTTAATTTTGATGCTAACCTAAGAGTTATTCAGAATAAAGTTGTTTAATCTTTATTTTTTTATTTTGAGGGATCTTCTTGATATTAATTTCTATTTCTATTGCATTGTGGTGTGAAAGTGTGCTTAGTATGATTTTGATTTTTTGAAATTGTAGAGACTTGCTTTATTACTGAACATATGGTCAATGAGAAGAACATCTACTCAGTGGTTGTTGGGCAGAGTGTTCTGTAGATGTCTATTAGGTTTAATTGGTCAAGTGTCAAGTTTAAGTCCAGAGTTTCTTTGTTAGGTTTCTACCTTGAAGATCTGTCTAATGCCATCAGTGGGGAGTTGAAGTTTCCAGCTATTATCCCATGGCTAAATATTTTCATAGGTCACGTACAACTTGTTCTATGAATCTCAGTTCCCCAAAGTTGACTGCATATTTGTTTAGGATAGTTAAGTCTTCTTATTGGATTGTATACTTTATCATTTTTTTATATCTGTCTTTGTCCTTAATTGCTATTGTTTTGAAGTCTGTTTTATCTGATACAAGAATAGTGACTCCTCTTTGTTTTTCATTTGCATGGTAGATCTTTCTTCATTCCTTTACTTTGAGTCTGTGGGTGTTAATACATGTGAGATAGGTATCTTAAAAATAGCAGATGGTTGAGTCTTTCTTTTTATTCGGCTTGCCACTCTATGTCTTTTAAGTGGAGCATTTAGCCCATTTACATTCAGGATTAGTATTGATATGTGAGATTTTAATCCTGTCTTTGTGCTCTTAGCTGGTAGTTATGTAGACTTGATTATGTAGTTGTTGTATAGTGTCTGTGGGTTGTATGCTTAAGTGCATTTTTGCTTAAGTGCATTAAGTGTCATTCTTTTGATTCCATGCTTAAGACCTCCTTGAAGACTTTTTGGAAGCCTGGTCTAGTTGAAACAAACTCTCTTGTCTGTGAAGGATTTTATCCTTCTGAAGTTAGTTTGGTGAAATATGAAATTCTTGGTTGGAATTTTTTTTTTTTTTTTGAGACTGCTGAAAATAGGCCCCAATTTCTTCCAGTCTTTAAGATTTCTGCTGAGAGGTCCGTTGGTAGGCGGATGAGGTTCTCTTTATATTTGATCTGACCCTTTTCTTTGGCTGCCTTTAAGATTTATTTCCTTTTGCGTTGACCTTGGTGAATCTTATGACTATGAGTCTTCGGGATAGTTTTCTTGTACAGTATCTATCTGGTGCTGTATTTCTTGAATTTGCATATCAATTTATCTACCGAGTTTAGGGTAATTTTTAAGGACTATGTCCTCTTATGTATCTTCCAAGTTGCTTATTGTCTCCTTCTTTCTCAGGAAAGCTAATAAGCTGTAGATTTGGTTTCTTTATATAATCCTATATTTCTCAGAGGTTTTGTTTATTTTTAAAATTATTTTTCTTAGCCGGGCGAGGTGGCAGGTGCCTGTAGTCCCAGCTACTCAGGAGGCTGAGGCAGGAGAATGGCGTGAACCCGGGAGGCGGAGCTTGCAGTGAGCTGAGATCCGGTCACTGCACTCCAGCCTGGGCGACAGAGCGAGACTCCGTCTCAAGAAAAAAAAAAAAAAAAAAAAAATTATTTTTCTTTTCTTTTTAGACTGAGTTGATTCAAAGAACTGGTTTTTGAGCTCTAGGATTATTTCCTCAGCCTGATCTATTCTGCTGTTAATACTTCAAATTGGTTCTTTCTTAAAATGTCTGTATCATCTTTAAGCTCTTAAACCATTCTACTGAATTTCTTGGATTCCTTAGATTGGGGTTTAAATTTCTTCTGAATCCTGATTATCTTTCTTGCTACCCAGATTCTGAATTCTATGCACGTCATTTCAGTCGTTTCTGACTAGTAAAAAACCATTCCTAGAAAGCTAGTGGGCTCACTTTGAGGTAAGGGGACACCCTGGCTTTTTGAATTCCTAGAGTTCTTGAGCTAATTTTTTCTCATCTGGGAGGACTGTTGTTCCTTTAACTGTGATGCAAATTGAGTATAGTCAGTTGACTTTGTTTCTAGATGTTTTCAGAGGGCCAAGACTCTATACAGAATATTTATTTGTGGCTGAATTCTTGCCTTTTGTTTCACAGGAGGGTATAATAGCAAAATATTTTTGGTGTTGTAGTTTGGACTACTATCCAGTAGATGATGCTTATGAGTAATGGCCAGTAGATAAGCTCTGACTCAGCAGAAGGCTATGGGTGTCCACATAGTGGTCATAGGCCATGGTGATGAGATGAGAAGTTCACTGATAATGAACATAATAAAGAAAGCCATCTGCATGGTACATGCATAACATGGAATGGCATTTTGAGCCACAGCAAAGTTTACTAGTATCTTGGGATAAATGACCTTAGAATTACCAAGATCAGTAAAATTCAGGTACCTGATTTAAAAAATATATAGGTGTTGTGTAAACACTCAATGGGTTGAGTCCACATTGTTCAAAATGATTATGCAGTCTTTGCTCACCACTGTGAATGCGTAGATGATGAGGAAGACCCAAAAAAGGGGGAGCTGCAGCTCAAGCCGCCTTGTGATTTCCATCAGAATGAATTCAGTAAGCACTGTTAGATTCTTTTGGTCCATTTAGTCCAGTTATCTCTTCCAGAAAGAAACAGAGTGGTTGTTATAAGTTTTATGCAATGTCATCCAAACAAATTATAACATTTGTAGACAAAAGGTGTTATTCATAATAAGAAATAAACATTATTTCCACATCTGATCCTAAAACTAAAAAAAAAGAGAAACTTCTACTTCTACTATCAACAGAAGCGACCCATATTAAATACACACATAATTATGATGTAGATTAAACTGTAAATATCAATAATGTTTGGAACACATCAATTGATAAAATTATATAGGTATTAATATAGAAATGTTAGACTTCATTACACGGTGGCACACAGTTTTTTTTTTCTAATATACTTCCATATTTTCCAAAGAATTCTTATGGAATTGTGATATTATTAAAGAGTGAGATAGAGATAGCATGAAGCTACTGGAATCTAAATTTTAGTTTCCCTCATTGGCACTTTCTGGATAGGAATTTAACAATAAACTCACAAGTAATATCTCTTTGTAAAAATTCCCAAAGCAAAGATATTTTAACCATGACCAATTAAGGCCACTTTCTCTCAAAATTCTGACTTCCACTTCGTCACACTTTATCTGACAAAACAGTGCATTAGCATATCTGCATATCTGCAGGCATTTGTAGAACCCAGCTAACAATGGATTGAGTTAATGATACTTTGATGTTTAATAGGTATATTTATATGGTTCAAAATCAATGACATTTATTATTAAATAATGCTATCTCTTTTGGTGTAGGAATATTCACTAAAAACACCCTTACCACCAAATGTGCAGAGATTTGTCTGGAATTTCATATTATATAGATTTTATGATTTTTTGCCCATTGGTTTATGACAAAATTTGTATTATTGTTTCTTTTAAATATTTACATATATTTCAACTTAAATGTATACTTTTATTTTTGAAGAAAAAAGAAAAACTCCCAAACTAATATAAGCTTAATGATTACCAACATGTGCATCTATTCCTACTAAAGTATGTTTTATGTCAATATATAGGAATTTTGAATATTTAATTTTGTTTTATTTCCTTTAAAATAATAATGTGAAAATAACAGAGTGTAGAGGGCATTTAAAAGTACTGAGCATTTATTAACATCACATATAAATTACTGTTTATTTCTAATATTGCCCAATAGAACGCAGATCATTACTATGTAAATAGGTGATTTTCAAACATTTCTGTGATAAGCACTGGTCCTCTATTTAATTAATGTGGGACATGAGCAAAACAAAGAGGAACAGGTCTGATTGAGGTTAGTAAAATCTGCTTTAGCCTAATCTCTTTCTCTCTCCTCTTCTACCATTCCGTTTCTCCTCAATGAAAACTTGGAACTCTGCAATCATGAATGTTAGAACAGTAGTTGCATTTTAAAATATTTAGTCAAATAAAATATAGAATTTAGTTACAACTTCATGGAATGCCAGCTTTAACCCACACAACTATCAAGTAGAAACTTCTGGGAGCCCACCACAAGGTCCAAACCTATAGCTTAGAGGAGTTAGAGCACTCTCACCTTGTGGAAGTTGGCAGCAACTGATGAGTTTTATGTGTAGATCTTGCTGTTCTGATTTAGGAAGCAAGGACAGGGGAGGAGAGCAAGACTGGAGATTGGTCAGCTGCCTGCAACCATTCTTCCCAGGTGAAACTGTTTGTTTTTTCTTCATTGAATTCCACTCTGTCTTTCTGGCTTTTTCCTCTCTTACAAGTAAGAACCGTAAGTCCAGCATTTTTGAAAACGTTATTTTGAACTAACAAGATTTCAGGGTATGCCTTCAAAGGGTTTTATTGTAGAATAGGAGATGCAGTGTACTGAACAGAAGAATTCAGTATTGCAGCCACAGTGTCACTGCTTTGAAGTGTTTAAATTTTGCCAATAATTCTTCGTTGGGAGAAAAGCTGAGTATTGGGAGAGAAGCTGAGACAGAGCTTGCATGTCTGCTAGACTTGCTGGCTCCTTGCTTTTAGCACTCCAGTTATCTCAAGCAGCCATATGTTTCTCATTCACTTGATACACTATTTCCTTTCAACGCACACATCCTCACCACCTGTTTGTTTGAGCGCCAATAAATAGCAGTGGCCTCCCAGCGCTTGGGGCCTTCACAGCCTCCATACTCAGGATGGTTTCTGGTCCCAGTTTCTCTCTCAAACTGTCTTTTTCTCATTCCTTTGACTGCGTCGTACTTCGTTGCCCCCCCGCCCCCACGACCTGGTGTTGGGTCTCATCACCCCAACATTCCTGGTGCCCAATGTGGGGTGACAAAGACCCCGGTGAAGGAACGCTAGAGCCAGTGAAAGCGGAGGATGCATTGTCAAAGGACACCGAGGAGGTCTAAAGAAGCTCTGTGGGAAAACAGTGCTCTGAAGAACCAGGGTAACAATGGGACGAAGTGAAAGCAGACACTCGGTTTATTTAAAATTTTTTAAAGCATTTGTTACGAAGTGGGGGAGGTAAAAGTTAGTACTCAGAGTTTGTTACCACTTTTTAGTACAGTAAAGCTGTTTGCCCATGGTTCCTGGAACAGGGAACTATGGAGTTGGATGAAAGGGAGAGAATTGGAAGAGATTTTCTTTAAAAAGGTGTATAAAGAAGGAGCAGGGACAGGTACCCTGAAAGTGCTGCTGAGGGAAGGATACCAGAGGGGCCCGAGGAAGCCTAAGGCCATCCCCCTGAGCACGACGAGTCTGTCCCTTCCCTGAGAGCCCCCCCTGCCGCCACGGTCCCATGCCCCCAGGACGACCCCCAGGTCAAACCCCAAGTCCCTGGCCGGTCCAAGCCCTGGCCTCCGGAGCTGTGCCGCTGACAAATCGGAGCCGCCCCCATGAGCGCAGGAAATGCGGAAAGGCGGCCTCAGCCGGTGCTGGGCTGCAGGGGCAAGCGGGTTGCGAAGTGCCCACGGCCACAACTCCCCCGGAGAGACCGGGGAGGCTGAGCGCCCTTGAGTGCTCCAGGCAAGTGCACGAGTGGCTATAGCTGTCCTGCTGCGACTACCTTACCTGGGGCAGCCCCCAATAGTCCTGGCAGAGCTTCCCTTCGGGCAGCACTGCCGTCCCCACAGCTGGGCTATTACAACCCCTTCTACTTCCTGAGTCCTGGACCGCGGGCCCTGACCCGGGGATAGCTGCAGGCATCAGCACCTGGGCTCCAGTGGCAGGCCTGGGACCCCGGGCTTTTCATGTGCAGGCGTCCCTGTGGGCCAGTCCGTTGATGAAGGTAGAATCCACAGCCCCTTCCTGAAGCCTGAGACCGGGCAACAGGCAGGCAGAGAATGTTATTCCATCCTTGGTCCACCATGGTGAATTTCTTTATTCTCTTCTTTGAAAAAGCAGCCATTGTCTTAAGCATTATGCACCTCAGTGGGATAAGGGATATCTCTAGGTGTGCTATGCATTATATAATGGAAAACATAGATAAAGACACATCAATGGAAGACTTGCAGAAAATGATGGTTGTGGCTCTTATATACAGATTGTTAGTTTGTTTCTATGAGACAATTTGCATCTGGGGAGCAGGTGGAGCTACCCCAGGGAAGTTCGTGGTGGGGCTTCGAGTTGTGACATGTGATACATTAGTGCTTATTGCACTAAGTCGGGTTTTAGTGATTCCTTCCTCAAATGTTAGCATTACAATGTCCACTACATGAGCTTTGATCAAGAATTTTTCGATTGCTTCTTTTTTCCCTGCTTGCATCACACTGCTGTTTTTTCAGCATAATCAAACAGCCTATGATATTGTGGCAGGAACCACTGTGGTAAAAAGAAATGGGGTCAGATGATGCCCCCAAAGCCCTGATTTCCACACGTTATAATGACAAGACTAAATTGTGTATCAAGGCCATCAGTATCCCTGGGTTACACTAATTAATGATTTAGAAATTAAAGCAGTCACTCCAGTGTGATGCAGGTCACTACTCTGAAAGTGTATTGATTTTACTTAAATGCCAAAGAACTTTTCCAGAAGAAAAACCTATTAAATTCAAATATTAAAATTTGTAGATAAAAAATGCAAATGATGTATAAACAATGGACAATATATACTTTAAGATCTACGGTACTTTCTTAAGATCTAAGAATTTGCTGAAAGCATTTTCAGCTTTGAAATCTCCGAATGAAACTTCAAAATTTGGTTTATCCCAAAATAATGGAAAATGTCCAGTTGTGTTTTGTAAACATCTATATAACTCATCCTTTAGTTTACACTTCTGGGGAGCCACCAAAGAAGGTCCCATTGGGAGTTAAGGGACCCTTACCCTGAGGAACAGTTGGTCTAACAGAAGGTCTAGTCTAAATGTAAAAGGTGTTACTATACATACAGAAATAATTGACTCTGATTATACCAGAGAGATTCAATTAGTTATTAGTTCCTCGACTCCGTGTTCTGTCTCCCCAAGAGAAAGAATTGCTCAGTAGTTGCTGTTACCTTACATAAAGCTAGGAAGCAGCACAGTGAAAAGAACAGGAGGCTTTGGTAATACTAATCCAGCAGGAAAGGCTGTGTATTGGGTTAATCAAGTGTCTGACAAAAGACCTATTTGCACAGTAACTATTCAAGGAAAATATTTTGAAGGACTAGTAGATAATGGAGCTGAGGTCTCTATTGTTGCTATAAATCAATGGCCCCAGCACTGGCCTGAGCAAAAGGCATCCGTTGATATTGTTGGAGTAGGAGCTGCCTGGGAAGTTTATTAACGTTCCTTGATTTTACCACGTCAAGGGCCAGATGGTCAGGAGGGGACAATCCAACCTATCATTACACCTATTCCTGTCATTGTATGGGGTAGAGACTTATTGCAAAAATAGGGTTCTGAAATAACTTCCTACAGATCAGTATAGTAATCATAGTAGACAAATGATGAAAAACATGGGATATCACCTGGGAAAAGGACCAGGAAAAGATAAAAACGGCCAATCGGAACCTTTAGAATTAAGAGGGCAAACAGATCAGACCAGATTGGGGTGTCATTTTTAGGAGCAGCCATTGTTGAGCCTCTGGCTCCCATTCCTCTTGTTTGGCTAACTGTCAAACCCATTTAGGTGGAGCAATGGCCACGGAAATAGGAAAAACTGGAGGCTTTAAAAGAACTGGTGCAGGAACAACTGCAAAAGGGACATATAGAGCCTACTTTCTCCCCTTGGAATTCTCCTGTATTTGTCATTAAGAAAAAATCAGGGAAATGGAGAATGTTAACAGATTTAAGGGCTGCTAATGCTGTGATTCAGCCCATGGGTGCGCTACAACCAGGGCTGCCCTCCCCAACAATGATCCCAAAATACTGGCCTCTCATAGTGGTAGATCTAAAGGGTTACTTTTTTTCCATTCCTTTAACTGCCCAAGATTATGAAAAATTTGCTTTTACTGTTCCCGCCATAAATAATGAAAACCCAGTGGACAGATACCATTGGAAAGTATTACCACAAGGCATGCTAAATAGTCTTATTTGTCAAACTTATATCGGAAAGCTATTAAATCAGTTACAGAACAGGTTAAAAAATGTTATATCATCCATTACATGGATGATAGTCTGTGTACAGCTGAGACTGGGGAGGAACTGATGCGCTACAAACAGTAAAAAAAAAAAAAAAAAAAAAGGACTGTAAATGCGACAGAGTTAATTGTAGCCCCTAATAAAATCCAAACTTCTCCCTTTCAATATCTAGGAATGAAGGTAGAGCAAAGTGCTATTAAGCCCCAAAAGGTTCAAATTCAAAAAGATAATTTAGAAACCTTAAATGATTTCCAAACATTATTAGGAGACTTTAATTGGATTTGTCCAACTTTAGGCATTCCTACCTACGCTATGTCTCACCTCTTTTTTTACTTTACGAGGCAATTCTAACCTTAACAGTAAATGCTTCATGTCCAAAAAGCACTGGAGGAACTTCAGTTAATTGAGGAAAAAATTCAGTAAGATCAACCCATGACTGCAGCTGAATAACATCTGACAGGACAAAAGGAAAATAAAGGCTGGACAAAGATATATGGTAGAGGGATGCACATACAAAGAGCTGGGGAAAAGGAAAGATACTTTTATGGGGAAGAGGATTTGCTTGTGTATCTCCACGTGACAATCAGGTGCCTGTGTGGGTGCCCACCAAACATCTGAAGATCTATCATGAACCACAGCATGTGGTGGACCCACCTGTACAGTGCAAATTGAAGGCTTAAGAATTACTTTTTCGCTATACTGTTGCACCAGAAGGATAAGCCTCGATTTGCTTTCTCTGTGCCTTCTGTTAATCAGGGAAAGCCTGCTTCTCATTATCAATGGTAAGTTTTACCCCGTGGTAATTAACCAAAGGGCAGAAGCTGAGTTACAAATGTTTCAGCAATGGCATGCCTCCCGGCTACAGCCACAAAAGTTTTTGCTTCTGTTTCAGTAGATCTACTAACATGGGGGTGAGGGTATGCTTGTGTTTTTGCAGGAGATGAACAAACCACGTAGGTGCCCTGAAGATGTTGTACAACCATGGAACAGGCGACTGGAAGGACCCATGGATCCCAACCATGGACTAGGCTCCCCCAGTATGAGCCATGCTGAGAAATTGCTGGAGCACCAGGGTTTTACCTATAGATGCTTAATGGACAAATGCTTTCTGACTGAACTCCTCTCTACCCTGAATACAAGAGACCCTACTAATAGGTAGGCAGGAGTATCATCGTCCCTATTCAGCATGAAGAAGTTACAGAAGACAGATCTTCATCCTTCTGCAACCCCTAGGATTAAGGGTCCTCTTGTAAAAGGGAAAGAGGAGATATGTAGGAAGCATTCAAGCCAGAGAAACTCCATTTTGAATAAGGGCTAAGAAAACAAGCTGGATCACCAACCGGCAATTGCCTTGCTCAATTAATTTTTTAAAAAAAGAGGCCACTTTTTGCTAATAATGATAGCTGTGGTGGTTTTTACAAAAAAAGAGAAGTGGGCGTTGGGAGAGAAGCTGAGGCAGGGCTCGCATGTCTGCTGGACTTGCTGGCTTCTTTTAGCACTCCCCTTATCTCAAGCAGCCATATGATTTTCATTCACTTGATACATTGTTTCTTTTCAACCCCCACATCCTCATCACCTGTTTGGGCACCAATAAATAGCGTGGCCTCCCAGCGCTCAGGGCCTTCGCAGCCTCCACACGATGGTCTCTGGCCCACTTTCTCTCTCAAACTGTCTTTTTCTCTTTCCTTTGACTGTGCTGGACTTCATCGCCCAGACGACCTGGTGTTGGGTCTGATCACCCCAACAATTCTGTGTTTCTTAAGTGTCTTCATATCCAATGTCAGCATCTTCTGAAGATGTGTGAACTTTCACTTTGTGCATGATTCTTGCATAGAAAAGGGTATCTCTGGTCTCCTTTTAATATTTTAATCTTTATATTTTAAATGTAACAAGGTAGGGCTAAACATTAGGACAGATATAATACAAAAAGTATGCAAATAAATGACTGATTTTTCTATCTTCAGACACAGTAATATCAGAAATGTTTTGAGGTTCAGGGTTTTCTCAGTAACTTCATAAGTCTTAAAAACCATTCTATTTCAGTCTATGTTAATGATTCTAATGCCCATTGTTAAACAAAACCCCTCAAACAGAAGAAGCCCAGGAGGAAAAAGAAAGGACTAAAAAAATTTAAATTTTTGCATTTGGTGTCCTTAAAATTATTTTTAGTTTATAAACTATTGCCATAGAAATACTTATAAAATATTCTTTTTAAAATATTGAATTACATATTAACATATTTTTTATTTTTCAAACCTGGATATCATCACCTGTATTTTCTCTAAAAATTCTAACCTCAATACATCCTAACAGATGAGCTTACTTATAAATTTTTTAGGTGATTCTAACTTTCTCTTTACTTGAAATACCTAAACATCACATTCAACTCTCACAAAACAAATAGGTATAGGACAATTGTTCCAATTCATAGGATTTATTGCTCTCCAACACATTAGTTCAGAGAACTCCAATTAGCAGAGACGATACTGAAGTTTTGTAGTGTATTTGGAGGAATCGACTCTTGTTGACCATATGTGTCTATATCAGAAGTTAGTAGTCATAAGAAATGACCAGCCCTGGGTGATAATGAAAATATATGCCATTTCTTATCTCACCTTTAATGAGTTGAATTTTCTTCTCCCGGTTTACTTGTGCTTTGGATAGGAAGAATTAATGGTTTGACACGTTTTCTTAAAGTCCTTTTTGTTGTTTATTTATGTGTATGGTATAAAATAAGAGTTCAATTTTATTCCTCTTTTTCTTACTCTCTGAATTTGTGTGTAATTCCTCCAAATGATTTTGCCCAGATTATCTGAGACTTACAAATATTGTCTTTTTGTGCCTACTAATTACCTAGGACACCCTACACATTCACCAGAGGATAGATAAGGGATATCTCAAAAGCAACAACAACAATAAATGGTCTGTACAGTTCTGTGGAGAACCACATGACGCAAAGGACTTCACTCACTCACGCAGAGCCAACTATAAGTAACAGCTGAAAATATTTTGACATCACATTTAACTAAGTAAATCTGAGTTATAAAAGTAATGGTGAAATCATAAATGGTACTATCATCAAATGGAAGTTTTTCTTTTAATTGATTATTAAAAATATGTGGTAGGCACTAGGTTAAAATGTATTATTTAACCCACACATGTAAGATATTACTATATTCATATTGAGAGCATCAAACTCAGATAAACTAATTTTCCTGGAATCTCATTGATATTGAAAGGTTTGAAATTAAAGCGTCATATCTAAAGGAGTGATATATACACACACACATGTATTTCATAAATATGACATATCACATATGTCTTTTTCTATAGGAAACCTGTAACAATTGCTGTAATGCATTGTGTAGTGTTTTCCTTAATCATGATGGTTCCTGAACTGATCCCACAACTGTTGGATAATGTTCAGTATGACCTTATTGGGAGAAAATTCTAGTAAAATACTGTATGCCTCCTTTCCCATAACGTTTCATCCTTGTATTCTTCCCGTATGGCTTCAATATGTGATAGAATTGAGGAAAATGTACACAGTGAAATTTGAAACTCAACAAAATGACGATTTTTGAAGAAAATTATTTGTACTAAGTAAATCATTATGTAGAATATTTTCAACACCAGAAATTTCCTTTGTGCTCTATAATCCCCATCCTAGGACACTTCTATCATGGAATAATTTTCCAAATAACTCACAACACTATCCTCCCATCACTGGGCAACTGCTGCTTTGATTCCTATCCCTAGACATATTTTCTTGGTTTTTGAATTTCATGTTTGTTGAAATGTTCGATTCATACTCTCAATCTTGCTGCTTTTAGTCAGTATTTTGCTTTTGAACTTCATGTTTGTATTGGTACATGGTATTTCACTCTATGAATATACCATAGTTTTCTATCCATACCCCTATATTCCAGTTTGGGGATGTAAGAAAACTGCAATTGTATTCTCCAAATCTATAAAATTTTTTTAATTACTATTAAAACCCCTATACAAAAATATTTGTGGACACATGCATTAATTTTTCTTTGTTACAGATCTAAGAGTAAAATTACTAGATCATAGTATATGTATGTAAATTTAGAAGAAACTGACAGTTTTCCAAAATTGTTGAATTTTACATTACCACTAGTAATTTTTTGGAGTCCCATTTTCTCAACGTTCTAGCTGAATTTGATATAGAAATACTTTTTAGTATTTAAGTTAGAAATGGAAAATGGAATAAACTGGTATCTTATTGTGATCGTAATTTTCATTTACCTGATGACTAATGATAACATGTTTCCATGTACTTTTTGACCATTCGTATATATTATTTTTAAAGTGTCTATGCCTATTTTTATTTTTTTCTTGTTTGTTGATTTTCTTTTGATTATTTTATGTGTTCTGAACAAAAATTTTTCCGATTTTCATCTAAAAGTTTTATTGTTTTTATATTTATGTTTGTCTTTGTCTCAGAATCCTGCAATGATAAATCCAGAGCTGTTTTACCACTAGAAGACAGAAAGTTCTCTCTCCCTTGAGACCCTCACATATATGACATAGCTTTGGATGCCTGGAATAAGGTGGTTAGAAGATACCAGAGTTAATAATGCCATAATCCAAACTTGAGGTTCTGAAAAGAGCAGAACTAAGAACCAGCTTCTATTTCTACTTGAAGCCTTGTTCTAATTTTCATATACATTTGTGTATCAATCAATTTCAGATTCTATCTCAGACATTGTGTGTTATACTGGGGAGATGTCTGACTTTTTAAAAAATATACCTCTTAAAAGTGTTTGTTTTAGGAGGATTTATTTTAGGAGGAAAATAACATAGCTTGACTCAGCAAACTCTACCGTCGTCGACTGGCATTGAGTGCCTGCAGCTTTTCCATGTTCATAAGTCCAACACCAGGTGGAAGCCACCAAGGCCTCAGATTTGCCCCCACAGAAGCAATGGCCTGAGCTTCACCTTGTCACTTTTTATCCTTGGCTGAAGCTGTAGCAGCTGGGATGCAGGGCGCCAAGTCCCAAGGCTGCACAGAGCAGCGGTGGGCCCTGGGCCTGGCCCAGGAAATGATTTTTCCCTCCTAGGCCTTTCGGCCTGTCATGGGAGGGACTGCCATGAAGTTCTGTAAAATGCCCTGGAGACACTTTCCTCATTGTCTGGGCTATTAACATTTGGCTCCAAGTCACTTATGCAAATTTCTGCAGCAAGCTTAAGTTTCTCCTCAGAAAATTGGTTTTTCTTTTCTACAGCATGGTCAGACTGCAAATTTTCCAAACTCTTATGTTCTGCTACCCTTTTAAACATAATTTTTAATTTTAGATAATTTCTTTCTTCACACATATAAGCACACACTTTTAGAAAATGTCTTCCATCAAATAGACTAAATTATCTCTCTCATGTTCAAAGTTCTACAGATCTCCAGGCAGGGGTAAAATGCCACGTGTCTCTTTGCTAAAGCATAGCAAGAGTGACCTTTGCTCCAGTTCCCAGTAAGTTTCTCATCTCCATCTGAGACCATCTCAGTCTGGGCCTCATTGTCCATCTCTCCATCAGCATTTTGGTCAAAACCAACAAGTATCTAGGAAGTTCCAGATTTTCCCACATCTTCTTGTCTTCTTCTGAACCCTCCAAAATCTTCCAACCTCTGCCCATTACTTAGTTCCAAAGTTGCTTCCACATTTCAAGTATCCTTATAGCAATGCTCCACTTCTCTAACTACCAAACGTCTGTATTAGTCTGTTTTCAAACTACTTTAAAGAACTACCTGAGACTGAGTAACTTATTATTTTTTTTTTTTTTTTTTTTTTTTTTTTTTTTTGTTGAGACGGAGTCTCGCTCTGTCGCCCAGGCTGGAGTGCAGTGGCCAGATCTCAGCTCACTGCAAGCTCCGCCTCCCGGGTTTACGCCATTCTCCTGCCTCAGCCTCCCGAGTAGCTGGGACTACAGGCGCCCGCCACCTCGCCCGGCTAGTTTTTTGTATTTTTAGTAGAGACGGGGTTTCACCGTGTTAGCCAGGATGGTCTCGATCTCCTGACCTCGTGATCCGCCCGTCTCGGCCTCCCAAAGTGCTGGGATTACAGGCTTGAGCCACCGCGCCCGGCCGAGACTGAGTAACTTATAAAGTAGCTAATTGACTCATAGTTTACATGGCTGGGAAAGCCTCAGAAAATTTACAATCATGGCAGAAAGCAAAGGAGAAACAAGCATCTCTTTTTACAAGGCAGAGGAGAGAGACGTTGTGGGCACAGGAAAGTGCCCACCACTTTTATTAAAACCATTATACCTCCTGAGAACTCACTATCATAAAAACAGCATGGGGAAACCACCCCATAACCCAATCACCTCCCACCAGATTCCTCCCTTGACATGTAGTGATTACAATTCAAGAATAGATTTGGGTGGGGACACAGAACCTAGCTATATCACTACTTCAATCTCTCGCTATATATTTTTTAGACTATTTATGTCTGATTTAATCTTGGTAGATTGTATTTTGCTAGGAATTTATTCATTTCCTCAGTTATTCAATTTGTTGGCATATAATTGTTCGTAATAGTCCTTCATGATCCATTTTGAGATATTAATTGTAATGGCTCCGTTTTCATTTATAATTTTATTTTACTCTTCCCTTTGTTTTCTTTGTTAGCCAAGTTGAAAGTTTGCTAATTTTGTTTATTTTTTCAAAATGCCAGCTCTTATTTTTGTTAATTTTTCTATATTTTTTCTTTTTGGATTTATTTCTGTTCTGATCTTTTTTGTTTCCTTCTGATAGTTTTGGGATTGATTTTTTTCCATTTTTTTAAACGTTATGTTTTGGGGCATAATGTTAGACAATTTGTTTGAGATCTAAATCTGACCTCCACAGGCCACAAGTACCTGTTACTATATTATTATTTCATATATTGTATCATGTGTCCTAGTGTCTTAGCTGGGACTTGAAGAATATACAAATAGTTTCATCCTTATCAGGGAACTTATAAAGGTAAGATTAACTAAACACAATGTAAACTTATGCTCAAATATGACATACTGGAAAATGGGGAAAACACCACATACCATTGTGAATGACGTGGTCCTCATTGTTCCACAATGCACCAATCACATATACTGGAAATTATAATATAGTTCCTCCTGTTTCATGACTTCTGAAACTTCTCTACCTTGTGGCATGCCTGTTCAGCTCTATAATGGTTTACTCTGTGTCCAGGGAGTCTGAGGATTTACCAAATTGTCATCGTCCTTCCTCATTTCCCAGGAGGTGCCTTTCCCCTATTAAGAAAACAACCTCAATCTTTCTTTCTCAAAGACGATTGAACTTATTAGAATAGAAATAAAATCTGCCTAATTATTTCTTTGTCTTCAGCATATTACTGACTACTTAATGCTAATTTCTGGTATCCTCACAATCTGCAATTTATTACAACTCTACTCAAACTCAACTTTTTATGGCTTTCTATTTGAGCATAGACACTTTCAAAATGTCAAAATGGACTGATAAGTTTGCATTTCTGAGTCAATTTTATTTTTGATTATGTATTTTGGAACTTCATTTTATGTGTCACAGTTCACTGCTTTCATTTATTTTCTTTGAAAATATTTCATTGACAAATGTGTATTTGCAAGGTGCACAGTGTGTTTATATGTGTATGCATTGTGTAATGATTACTAAAACAACATTAATTAGCACATCTTTTACCACCCATGGCTCACCCTGCATGTGTGTGTGTGTTTGTGGATGTGTGGTGAAGACTCTTGCAATCTGCTCTTTCATGAAATTTCAAGTAAAAAGTTCAGTATTATAAACTGCAATCACCATGTGGTACACTGGATCCACAAATGACATTAAGAGACAAAATAGGGCCGGGTGCAGTGACTCACACACTTAATTCCAGCACTTTGGGAGGCTGAGGCAGGTGGATCACTTGAGGCTAGGAAGTTCAAGCCCAGACTGGCTAAGGTGACAAATCCCCACCTTTTCTAAAAATGCAGAATTAGCTGGGCATGGTGGCACACGCCTGTAGTCCTAGCTACTTGGGAGGCTGAGGCACAATAATAATTGCTTGAACTCAGGAGGCAGAAGTTGCAGTGAGCTGAAATCATGCCACTGTACTCCAGCCTGGGCAACAGAGCCAGATCCTGTCTTAAAATAGTGAGAGAGTGACAATATAGAGCCAGGCATGGTGGCTCACACGTGTAAGTCCCAGCACTTTGGGAGGCTGAGGTGGGCGGATCACTTTGAGCTCAGGAGTTTGATACCAGCCTGGGCAATATGGCAAAACCTCATCTCCGTGAAAAATACAAAAACAGGCCGGGCATTGGTGGCTCATGGCTATAGTCCCAGTTATTTAGGAGGCTGAGGTGAGAGGACTGCTTGAGCGCAGGAATTTAATTCTACAGTGAGCTATGGTTATGCCACTGCACTCCAAGCTGGCCGACAAAGGGAGATTCTATCTCTTAAACACACAAAAATACAACAAAACTTGGTTCTAATACTTACTACTTTGGTGATCTCTGACAACTTACTTACTGTATCTAGGCTCTATCATTTGAAAAATGGAACTTTTAATAGAACCTACCTCACAACTGTTGTGATGGCTAAATTGAGACATGTAGAATCTCTATAATAGTAAGTGAGAGATCTTATTATTACCTGGTAATTTCTATGACCATCTTAAAGATTCAGTACACTAACAATATGGTAATGTTTATCCTCACATGACAATGTGGTATGCAATGTTTTAATTTATTCCAGTGAGATATATTCATTCATGTTTCTTTGGCTGCACATGGGATTTTATCTTATGATGGTGAACTAAGAAAATATTGTAGACTCTGATACTTTCAATAAAATATTAGGATTATTAAGAAAAATAAAGGAAATCAAAATGCATAAGAAAATGTAGGGAGTTAAGGAAAGCAATCATGTTCAAAAGGCAACATAACGATATCACTGCATACAGATCAGACCTCATTTGCATGGTGAAGGTCTGTAACTGTCAAAGGACATCTGTAACAGCCAGCAGATAGATACAGTATGGTGTAGTGCATTTGATTACTTTTATTTGCTTTGTACATGTAGAACAGTCAATTGATGCAATCAAACAGTGAAGTCAATAAAAATATAGTACATTCCATATAGTGCTTATTGACAAAAATTATGGATTGTCAACTCAGTGAGAAAGAGACTACAAAATTAATTCATCATAGAATGGTCCTCTTACTCAAAGATGTAAAAACTGGAACACAAATTTTAACCACAGTTTATTACTTTTTTAGATAAATAAGGGGAAATCCATGAAAAAAGGCAGTTATTAAGCAAGAAGAACTAGAGAAAAAGACTAAACCTGAGACTTTCATGGAAGTCTTCTGAACTTTAGCATAATTGATAATATCTACTTATGTAAACAGAATGGGCTAACTGAAACAAAATCAGTTGCTAATCAGAATTTACCAGTTATTGAGCTACAAAGTATGTTCAGTTAACAGACTTACATGTACAAATAAAGGCATTGATAAGGAAACAGTGGAATCCTAATATTTGGAATAGTAATTATTTGAGCATAGTTGTAAGACTTAAAATCATCACATATCATGTAAACAACCAGTATTAAATGCAATGTCAAAATATACAAGCAAATGTATGAAGGCTAAAACAGAAGGAAAGTGCTTATATACACAAAAACACACAAACAGAAACACACACACCGCAAATATTATTCCAAAGCGGGTAGAAACACTAGAATCCTTGTCATTCCCTTCTCTAATGACCACTGTTTCCTACTCCCACCCAGCATACTAGCTTTCCTTGTCTCCTTTTTCTTTGTATCCATCGTGCATATTCTACTGTTGTATAAAATGGACTTATTGTAAATTCAATCCATCTATCGATCAAAGAAGGCAAATATTTCTACCGTTTTATGTATAGCAATTAGAAAAGCCTATCATGTATTAAACATATGTAAATATATGTTGAATCAGTTATGCTAGTTATGTCTTCTGGAAGTATACAGAGCAAAAATTGATGCCCATAACCTAATTTATAGGAATCATATTATACATAATTTAAAGAAAAACATTAAATAAGTTATTCCATGTCCTCCATAGGGCGTATTTTACATCTTTGTTTCTTAAACTATAGATCAAAGGATTCAACATGGGAATAACCAAGGTGTAAAATATGGAAGCCACTTTATCAGTGTCAAAGGAATGACTGGACTTGGGCTGCACGTACATGAAAAGCAAAGTCCCGTAGAACACTATGACCACTGTCAGGTGGGCTCCACAGGTAGAAAAAGCCTTTTGTCTGCCATCAGAATTCATCCTGAGAATGGCTACAAGGATGAGCAGGTAAGATACAAGAACTATCAGAAGAGATGAAATCAAATCGATAGCTGCGAACGTCAGAATTATCAATTCAATTTCATGTGTACTTGAGCAGAGCAAAGGTAACAAGGGAAGACTGTCACAATAGAAGTGACTAATGACATTGTAGCCACAGAAGGATAAAGTAAAAATCTTTATGGTGACTAGAAGAGAAATGAATGTGCAGTAGAGATAAGGGATTGCCACTAGCACCTGACATACCTTTTGTGACATGATTGCTGTGTATAGCAGAGGGTTACAGATGGCCACATAGCGGTCGTAGGACATCGCTGAGAGAATAAAAAGTTCACTACCAATGAACACAAGAAAGAAAGCTAGCTGTGTTGCACAAAAATAATAAGAAATTGTATTCTTATCCACAACAAAATTTACTAACATTTTGGGTCCTACAGTTGTTGAATAACCAAGATCCATGAGAGCCAGATGTCTGAGAAAAAAGTACATAGGGGTTTGCAACCTGGAGTCCAACTTAGTGAGGATGATTATGCCCAAATTGCCCATCACTGAGATCACATAGATCATGAGGAACAATGCAAATAATGGTGCCTGCAGCTCAGCGGTATTTGTGATTCCCGTAAGAATGAATTCATTCACCGTTGTTAGATTGGGTTGTTCCATCCAGGTTCATCAGAAAACCTGTTCTGATAGAGACATCAGCATAGTTAATAGATTTCCTCTATCATCACCTGAGAACATTTTTAGTATGCAAAGCTAACAAAAGATATATCTAAATTTCACAATTTGCGACATTTGAAAACAAATGTACCTCTCACAGATAAAAACATGTTTAAATATAATTCAAGAAAGAGATAAGACAGATCAGCAGTTTTCAGTTGGTTTTGATTTTACTCACCCGAAAACATTTTCCAATGTCTAGAGACATTTTATTTATCACAATTTGGAGGTGGGCCACTGTTGCATATAAAGGTTAGAAGCCAGTAAGCTGCTAAACATTCTACTATAATCAATACTCAGCCCATTGCAATACCCAACCCCAAATATCAATAGTGCTAAGGTTGAGAAATTCCGATGAGATACATGGATAGATGATAGATCATAGATCATAGATAGATAGATAGATAGATAGATAATGGATAGATAATGGGTGAACAGAACCATATGAAAGAGAAAGATACAGATATTCATGTATGTATAGATATATAAAGAAAATTTTTTTTTTTTTTTTTTTTTTTTTTTTTTTTTTTTTTTTGAGACGGAGTCTCGCTCTGTCGCCCAGGTTGGAGTGCAGTGGCCGGATCTCGGCTCACTGCAAGCTCTGCCTCCCGGGTTCACGCCATTCTCCTGCCTCAGCCTCCCGAGTAGCTGGGACTACAGGCGCCCGCCACCACGCCCGGCTAGTTTTTTTGTATTTTTTAGTAGAGACGGGGTTTCACCGTGTTCGCCAGGATGGTCTTGATCTCCTGACCTCGTGATCCGCCCGTCTCGGCCTCCCAAAGTGCTGGGATTACAGGCTTGAGCCACCGCGCCCGGCCAGAAAATTTTTAAAGTTAAAAATATTGTTAATACTGTGGATACCTGATATATTTACAATTGTACTATGTTTTTAGAGTTTGGTCATATGTATAGATTACTATTATGACATAATACAATTTTAGTTATGAAAAAAATTTCTGTCAGATTCCAAAAATGCATAAAACCACCTGCTTCAAAACATCATCCTGTGAATACCCGTATCTCTTTGGGTGGTATAGCCGAGACTTTAATAGAGTTGACAGATATTAGGCATATGAGTAAGAGCAGCATAACAGATGACAGTGGCAATTATTTGTATTTACAAAGCAAAAAAATCAGGAAGTATATGGATGTAGATATATTCTACACTGTATCTTAATTTATGTCATATTTGAACGGTTATGTTAGACAAATAGTGTAAGTTATCTAAAACTGTTTTTTTTTTTTTTTTTTTTTTTTTTTTGAGATGGAGTCTCACTCTGTCGCCCAGGCTGGAGTGCAGTGGCCGGTTCTCAGCTCACTGCAAGCTCCGCCTCCCAGGTTTACGCCATTCTCCTGCCTCAGCCTCCCCTGTAGCTGGGACTACAGGCGCCCGCCACCTTGCCCGGCTAGTTTTTTGTATTTCTTAGTAGAGACGGGGTTTCACCGTGTTAGCCAGGATGGTCTTGATCTCCTGACCTCGTGATCCGCCTGTCTCGGCCTCCCAAAGTGCTGGGATTACAGGCGTGAGCCACCGTGCCCGGCCAAAACTGTTTGCTCTTATATCCAGAACCAGCATGTCATTGTGGAATTGTTGGGAAGGATGACTGAAGATTAAGTGATTCAATGTGTCTTTGCTGTCTAGAAGTAGTTCTAAAATATCAAGTACATTGTGAGTTTTCTTCTTGTTATTAATTGTGACAATGCCTTACTTGAAAGAGGTTTTATACACATGTGCATGTACATTATTCTGACTGTGAATTAACATCTCTGTTAGGACCATAATGATGCCTAGGGGAGTTACAGGTCAAGTAGGATGTAATGCTTGCAACTTAGGGCAGTTCTTCTCCCCTCCCCCAATTCATGACTAAACTTGGTTAATCGGTATGCTATTGTTTTGGATTACTTATCTGTTTTTCACAACGAATTTAATAACATTTTAGATAAATTATTTTTATATAAACTTTATTAAAACATTAATCTTCCCATAGTTTAATCTCAATATAACTGAGAAATGCTAACTTGAATGTGAAGGTTAAGTTTGTTTTATCATACAAAATCTTAGGGGAGTTTGAGGAAATCTGAACAAATTGGGAGAAAATATGGTCCTTCATATTGGTTTGTATAATGAAGATAAGTAAAAGCTCCTTTTTGGATAAAAGGATACTATAGATTAAAGAAATGATTAAAAGTCACTTTGTTACACAGTAACATAGAGACAAAATAAATACACTAAACATGAGATACATGTGGATTTCTGGCTGTTATTTAAAAATTTTCTGGACATGCAAGCCACAGAAACTAGGAAATATGGTATAGCACATAATGCAAATAAACATATGTAAAATTGAATAAATATATATCTAAATATCCCCCTTAATAACCCACAGATGGATATGGAGGGCACGACAACCTAAGATAATTATTATTGGTTAAAAAAAATTCTAAGCCCCAATGCTTTTTGAAAAAAAGAAAAGAAAGAATAGTGTTTACAATGAAACACTCAATCTCAGAGTGAGCTATGAAAAAATAAAGACATGCAATTGTGTTACATTAAATATGAAGATGATTACATATTATTTGAACTTAATTTTTTAAATAAAATTATGACCTCCTCCTATCCTACCCTGACTCAATGAACACACCTTTCTCATATTAGATATATGGTAATGCGTGGCAGTAGGTAGAAAAGTTAGATAAATACCTTTAGTACATACGATGATAAGCAACATAAATCCTGTATTTTGTTTGCTTGTTTTGTACAGTTTGGCAATTCAGAAAGGCAAAAAAATAATATCATCATTGATAAGTACCTGTTTTCTTGTTAGGTAAGGAAATCTAAATGAGCTTCCTCTCACTATCTTTGGAGTTCTGTGGAAAACCCAGATAGCTTTGCTGTCTTTGTTGAATATCAATGGCATTTTTTAAAGCTACAATATTTGAGAAAATAATACCTGCTTTGGTCAACTCTTAGTGGAAATTGAAGTACTTTCTGAAAATTGTATTTTTCCCTAAAACTGGGTGCATAACAGTCTCCTAATTTTATTTTCTTATATTTTTAAATGTTTTTTTCTGTGCCTATGATTACCCAAAAAGTCTCATAATTTTTAATAATGCTTTTCACATTCGAATGTAAGATAGAAATCCCCTTTTTGTCTCATGAAGAAGTGAGAAAAGAATCATATCTACACATTTATTTAAATAATTATCCAGTGTTAAATTATTGTTAAGGAGTCTAAGAGCCTAGAGCATCTAAATAACAAGTATTTGGAAGGACATGAACATGACTGACTAAATAGTTGCAGTTTCTCCATTCTTTCATTAAAAATGTATTTATCTCCTTGTCATTGTGCTTTATTTTCTCCAAGTTTTGGCCTCAATTAGAGAAAAATATTTTATGTAAAATGTATACTTTAGAAACAATATCATGATAATCTTTCAAAGATGCTTATGAGCATTCAGCCTGTGAAACCATGTAAAACAGTTAAAAATTCTATGAAAAATGGAGCAGTGTTATTTCTGCTTAGGCATTATTGGATAACAGAAGTCCTGGAGAAATGAATCAGAAATTGTCACACTTTACTATGGTTATGTCATCAAATTAAAGTGGCAGTTTTCCAATGTCACTGAAGCATTGTAGATATCTGTAACATATGGCACCAAAAGAAACATTCTTACCTTTTTTATTTTTTATTTTTTTACCTGTAATGAAGCCTCTGTCTTGACTCCTCCATGTGTCTCTCACATGGCACAGTGAGAACAATTTATGCATTTTTTAATCTTTTGAGACTCTCCCTGAGGAGATGGCAGGCAATTTGTTGATAATTCCTAAAGCATTTGAGAGCGTAACAAAATGTTTCGAGGCTGTCCATTAGTTGTAGAAGACAATTTTTATTCATTAGTGTATCAGAGTTCTCCAGAAAAAGAGAGCCAAGAGGAGATAGTTAGATGAGCGATAGATGGATAGATGGATGGATAGATAGATAGATAGACAGACAGATAGATAGATAAGTAGAGATTTATTATGAATTGTTTTATGCAATTATGTAGGCTGAGGATTCCTGTGATTTTTTTTCTCTGCAAGCTCCAAGAAAGCTAGTGGTATAGATTCAGTTCAAACTTGAAATATTGGGATCCAGGGGAGCCAACGGTGTAGGTCATAGTCTGAATTAGAAGGCTCTAGAATCTGGGACGTCAATGTCTGATGCAGGAAGTGAAGGATGTCCTAGCTTAAGCAGGGAATGAACTCACCCTTCCTCTGTCTTTTTGTTCTATTCAAGGCCTCGATTGATTGCACTGATACCCACCTACATTGGTGAGGATGATCGTTACTCTGTCTACCAATTCTAGTCTCTTCCAGAAGCATCCTCACAGGCACACCCAGAAATAATGTTTGCCAGCTATCTGGGCATCATATAGCCTAGTTAAGTCAACAGTTTAACCATAATTACTCCACCCCTTGTCAACTTGGCAAACATAAACATGTACTTAAATGATACTTAGTCTCTCTAAACATAGACAATAACAAGGTCATAGTTGTGCTTTAGATGACACAACTATCTTGCATATAAATAAAAACTCACTAATCCCTTATTCCAAACAGGAAATATATTCTTTGAGTGATATTGACTCGTCTCCTGATTTTCTCAGAGTAAAATTCTACAATGTAAAACTAACAATATTTAAATTCTGATGTGAAGTCCATATATCTTATTTATATAAGGTAATAAAGATGGAATAAAGCATCTTTACTTAATAAATACACACACTTTACAATAAAATTAGGATGGAATTCCCATTACAATTACAGCCCTCATTTCTGAACTGACCACATGATTATAGCTGGTATTTGTAACTGTCTTCTCCTTCTTTCCATACTGTATTCCCTTTGTCTTTAGCAAGCACCTTAGCTGGCCATAGCTTTTTTTTTTTCCTTGTGAAGTGGCCCAAACCTTTATTCCTGAAGAGTTTGAGCCTTTAGTAGTTCTGGCTAGTTCAGGCTATTACAGTGTTCCTTTTATTATTATTACAGTTTTTCTTATTAATAAGAGATGTCCTAAGGAATATCTCATATTCCTGGCTTATTCTTCCTTGTACTGTGAAGTAATAGCCCAATTTACCCTGGAAAGTCAGGATCAAGTATGATAACTTCCTGTTTTGTCTATTGATGCAGTTGCATGAGGAGCTCAAAATGGCTGGGCAAGAGTCTTAACTTCCAGTTCAATAGAATTATTGCTATGTCTTTAGGTGGAAGCATTCATTCCTCTGTGACTAAAACCGGTAGGTCATAAAGCTTAAAGTCAATGGAGCAGGAAACAGAAATTTTGACAGTGGGTCACTAGGGTTAATAGTCAGTGGTGTCACTCACATTTCCGTCTCTTCATTCCTGGGCTCCTAGATCCAGTCTATGGCAAAAAACAGCGCAATATACTGGAGACTAATTCAAAGTATATATAGCTTTCTTGGGAACCTTTCCCCAGCTATTCAAGTTATTGCCATGTAACTGGATTGTAATTAAAATTTCAAAGCCAGTTTCTTTGGGATGATGGGCAGCATGGTAAGTAAGACTAGTGAATTCCATGATCATGGGCTCTTTGCTGCACTTCTTTATCTGTGAAGTGGGTTTCTTGATTATATGTAATACCATGTGGAATATCATGATGGTGCATAAGGCATTCTATAACTTGGAAGGTAGTTTTGGCAGAATTGCTTGCAGAGAGGGATAATCTGTACCCAGAGTAAGTATATATTGCAGTAAGAACAAAATTCTGCTCTTAAATGTTGGAAACAGTCCAATGTAACCAAACTCCTGCCAGGGAGCTGGCTGCTCCCACTGGGTAATGGTGTCATATTAGTGGCTCTGTGTTACTCTCCGCTGTTGGCAGATTGGACACTCAGCAGTGACTATGGCCAGGTTGACCCTCATGAGCCGAAGTCCATGTTTCTGTGAGATCACACGTAACCTACATCCCTGCCACCATACCCACTTTGCTTCTGAGCCCATTGGGTGATAACAGGGTGCCTGAGGAAAGAGGCTGACTAGCATCCACAGAATGTGTCATACTATTGACCGGAACATTATAATCTTCCTCTGCTGAGGTCACCTTTTGGTGAGCATCCACCTGGGACACCAATATCTTTGCCATTTTTGCTCATTCAGAGAGTTCTAGTCATACTTCTTCCCTACATTTCTTTGTCATTAATTTTTCAATCATGTCCTCTCCACGTTTTTTTACTGTCTAGCCACACCACTTGCCACAGCCCCTGAATCCATATATAATCATGATTATCACGTCTGGTCTCTCATGATGACCTTCTAAGCAAGGTGCACAAGCAGGTGCACCGCTCAACGTTGTGCCCAGAGAGAGTATTTCTCTTCTGTCCACCAGGGATGTCCCAGAAAAGGCTTGTAGTGCTACAGTTGCCCACTTTCAGGGTGGTGCCTGCATATGATGCAGAACTATCTTTAAACGGGACTGGAGTCTTCTCTTTCTCTGTCAACTGACCATAAGAAACTCTCTATAAGGACATGGGTGGAGACTGGGAGACAGAAGATAGTGTAGGAGGAGTGGGGACCATGTGCATCGGGCTGCTACTTCATGTAACTTACTTGTGCCTCAGGGCCTGTTCAGTCCTAAACATCATATACAGTAGTCCCTTTTATACCTATTTTTTGCTTTTTGTGGTTTCAGTTACCTGCATTCAACTGTGTTCCACAAATGTTAAAGAGAATTTCCAGAAACAAACAACTCATACCTTGTAAATTACATGTTATTCAATATAGCATAATAAATTCTCACACTTTTTCACTTTATCTTACCTAGGGCATGAATCATTTTTTGTCCAATTATCCACAGTGTATACCTTCCCTGTCTGTTCCACTTAGTAGCCATATTGGTTATCAGATGACTGTCACAGTATAGCAGTAACTGTGTTAGATAACCCTTATTTTACTTAATGATGTCTGATACTGCAATAGTCATGATGCTGGCAATTCAGACATGTGAAAGAGAGGGCATAAAGTGCTTCCTTTACATCTTTGTAAAGGTGTAAAGATGAAAGAAAAAAAAATCTTATGCTGAGGTTGCTAAGAGCTGCAGTGAGAACACATCTATTTGTAAAATTATGAAGATGGGAAAATGGGAAAACAACTCTAAGCAAATTAAAAAAAAAAAAAACTTAAATTATACCAGGCATACTCTTGGACCACAGCACAATACAAATTGAAATCAATACTAAGAAAATCATTCAAAACCATATAATTATGTGGAAATTAAAAAATCTGCTGTCTGGATTCTGGGTAAACAATGAAATTAAGGGAGAAATCAAGAAATTCATTGAAACTAATGAGAACAAAGATACAACATATCACAATATCACAATATCTGGGAAACAACTAAAGTACTGTTAAGAGGAAAGTTTCCTGTTCTAAACACCCAAATCAAAAAGTTAGAAATATCTCAAATTAACAATCTAACATCACACTTGGAGGAACTAGAAAAACAAAAGCAAACCAACCTCAAAAGTAACAGAAGACAAGTAATAACCAAAATCAGAATTTTGAATTCTGATTTAAATTGAGAATTAGGTGGTCTGAATTAAATTGAGATATGAAAAGCCATACAAAAGATCAACAAATCCAGAAGTTAGTTATTTAAAAGAATAGGCCGGGCGTGGTGGCTCAAGCCTGTAATCCCAGCACTTTGGGAGGCCGAGACGGGCAGATCACGAGGTCAGGAGATCGAGACCATCCTGGCTAACACGGTGAAACCCCGTCTCTACTAAAAAATACAAAAAACTAGCCGGGCGAGGTGGCGGGCGCCTGTAGTCCCAGCTACAGGGGAGGCTGAGGCAGGAGAATGGCGTAAACCCGGGAGGCAGAGCTTGCAGTGAGCTGAGATTCGGCCACTGCACTCCAGCCCGGGCGAGAGCGAGACTCCATCTCAAAAAAAAAATAAAATAAATAAAATAAAAAAAAGAATAGACAAGATAGTTCACCAGATAGACTAATACAGAAAAGAAAGAGAAGGCTTAAATAAACACAATCTGAAATGACAAAGTGGACATTGGCAATGACCCCACGGAAATACAAAAACTTTCAGACTATTAAAGTCATCTAATATGCACACAAACTAGAAAACCTAGAAAAAAAATTGATAAATTCCAGAAAACATACAACCTTTCAAGATTGACACAGAGGAAACTGAAATCCAGAACAGAACAGTCATGAGTTCAGGAATTGAATCAGTAATAAAAAATCTGGAAAAGCCCAGGAACAGACAAACTCCCAGCTAAATTCTACCAGAAATATAAGGAAGAACGGTACCATTTCTACTGAAACCATTCCATAAATAAATAAATAAATAGGAGAAACTTCTTTCTAGCTCATTTTATGAGATCAGCATTATTCTGATCTCAAAACCTGGCAGACACACACACACACACACACACACATACACACACACACACACACACAAATTTTAGGCCAATAACTTTGATGACTGTAGATGCAAAAATTCTCAATACTGGCAAACTGGATCCAGCAGCACATCAAAATGCTAATTCACCATGATTGAGTAGGTTTTATCCCTAAAAAGCAATGTGGTTCAACATATGCAAATAAGTAAATCACATAAACAGACAAAATTTTTTAAAAAACCATCCATAATCATCTCAATAGATCCACAGAAGACTTTTGATAAATCAGCATCATTTCCTGTTAAAAAATCCTCAACAAACTAAGCATTGAAGGAATACACCTCAAAATAATAAGAGCCATCAATGAAAATCTCACACCAGCATCATACTGAATGGATAAAAACTGGAAGCATTCACCCTGAGAACTGGAAGTGGACAAGGATGCCCACTCTCGTTACTCCTATTCAACTAGTACTGGAAGTCCTAGCCAGAGCAATCAGGGGCAGAGAAAGAAATGACAGAGATCCAAATGGGAAAACAGGAAGTCAAAGTATCTATGTTTGCAGAAGATATAATTTTATACCTAGAATATGCCATAGTCTCCGCCCCAAAACGATTTGATAAACAACTTCAGCAAAGTTTCAGGGTACAAAATAAGTGTACGATAATGGTGGCATTTCTATACATCAACAACGTCCCAACTGAGATTTTATGATGAAGATGCCAAGAGCAATGGCAACAAAAACAAAAATTGACAAATGGGACCTAATTAAACTGAAGAGCTCTGCACAGCAAAAGAAACTTTCAGCAGAGTAACCAAACAACCTGTAACAGAATGGGAGAAAATATTTACAAACTATGCAACCAACAAAGGTCAATATCCAGAGTCTATAAGGAACTTAAATAAATTTTCAAGCAAAAAACAACCCCACTATAAAGTGGTCAAAGGACATGAACAGGCACTTTTCAAATAACACATACACATGGCTAACAAACATAAAAAACACTCAACATCACTCATCATTAGAGAAATACAAATAAAAACCACAAGAAGATACCATCTCACACCAGTTAGCATGGCTATTATTTAAAAGTCAAAAATTAACAAATGTTAGTGAGATTGTGTAGGAAAAGGAATGCTTATACACTGCTTGTAGCAAAGTGAATTAGTTCAGCCATTGTTGAAAGCAGTTTGGCGATTTCTGAAAAAACTTTAAATATTCACAATACAACTCAGCAATCCCATTATTGAGTATATGCCCAAAAGGATATAAATCTTTCTACCATAAAGGCATATGTGTGTTTATATATATATATATTCATTGCACCACTATTTACAATAGCAAAGATATGGAATCAACCTAAATGCCCATCAATGCTAGACTGCATAAAGAAAATATGGTACATACAAACCATTAAATACTACATAGCCATAAAAAAGAATGATATTATGTCCTTTGCAGCAATATGGATGGAGCTGGAGGTCAATATCCTAAGTGAATTATCACAGGAATAGAAAACTGAATACCGCATAGTCTCACTTATAAGTGGAAGCTAAACACTGAGTACATGTGGACACAAGGAAGGGAAAAACACACTGGGGCATTACCTGAGAGTGGAGGGTGGAATGAAGGATGAGGAGTTAAAATGTAGCAATCAGGTGCTATACTTATTACTTGGGTGACAAAATAATCTGTACACAACCCCAGTGGCATGCAATTTACCTATGTAGCAAACCTTCACATACACCTCTAAACCTAAAATAAAAGTTAAAAACTGTAAAAATAGGCTGGGTGCAGTGGCTCATGCCTGTAATCCCAGCAGTTTGGGAGGCCGAGGCTGGCGGATCACAAGGTCAAGAGAGCGACACCATCCTGGCCAACATGGTGAAACCCTGTCTCTACTAAAAATACAAAAATTAGCTGGGCATGGTGGCACGTGCCTGTAATCCCAGCTACTTGGGAGGCTGAGGCAGGAGAATCACTTGAAACTGAGAGGCAGAGGTTGCAGTGAGCCAAGACCGTGCCATTGTTTTCCAGTCTGGGCAACAAGAGCAAAACTTCATCTCAAAAAACAAACAAACGAACAAACAAAAAAATGTAAGCATAAAAAATAAATTTATGTACTAATGACAAATGCTCCAGAATACCTGACATCAAAACTGACAGATAAGAAAGGTAAAAACATAATTTAACTTGGAATTTTAATATCAGTCTTAATAATTAAGAGAGCAAATGAAGAAAAGAGCAGTATTACAGAAGACTTGAACAGCACTCTCCTCCAGCTTGAGCTGATTAAAATCAATAAAACAATTATTAATCACACAATATTAAATAGCAATTGTTCACATAGACTTTCTCAAAATCGGCACTATTAACATTCTGACTAGGTAAATTTCTTTGTGAGGGCTGTCTTGTGAAGATTAGATTATTTTGCAGCTTAAGTAACATCTACCTTCTAGATAGCAATAATGTTTGTTCACATCACCTCATCATCATAAAATCAACAATATTTGCAAATATTGCCAAATGTCTTCTAGTGGGAAATCTCCTAGTCAAAACCACTAAAGTTTATTGTAATTTAATTGGAAAATGTCATTTAACTTAATTGGAATATGTTATTTAAATTTAAATGTAAATAGTTTGTTAAACTACCTTTATCAATATGTCTGTCATTTTTAGAATATCTTCCCTACAATATAGTAATTATTCTCAGAGTTCAAGAGAATTTTACCTCTCAAAAGATTTTCATAATGTCTTTGAGAAAATTGAGCTCCTTCCTCCATTCTTCTATCCTTACACATTGCATTATAAAAACGAATTGCAATTTTTTGTTTTCACTTTCAACCCCTCTTTTGATCTGTTTGTTTCTGTAAGGAAATGACTATCTTATTTAACTATGCTCCCAAGGTTACTAGTGAGAAGTGACCACGTGCTAGCAGCCCTCGCTCCCTCTCGGCGACCCCTCGGCCTTGGCGTCCCCTCTGGCAGCTGGAGGAGCCCTTCCGCCCGCCGCTGCGCTATGAGGGCCCCGTCTTTGGGGCTGGCCTAGGCCAGAGCCGGCTCCCTCTGCTCGCCGCCAGGTGTGAGGCGTGGGCGGGAGCCGGGGCTGCAGGCGGCGCGGATTCCGGGTGGGCGTGGGCTTGGTGGGCCCCGCACTTGGCGCGGCCTGGGCTTGCTGGGTGCCTGCTGGGCTTGATGGGGGACGAGCTTCCTCTGGGCTGCTGGAGTGCCCAGGCTAGATGCAGCAAAGTCCCGCCGCCAGTCCCATTGAGAAGTGAAGCCAGCTGGGCTTCTGGATCCGGTGGGGACTTGGAGAACTTTTCTGTCTAGCTAAAGTTTTGTAAACGCACCAATCAGCACTCTGTGTCTAGCTCAAGGTTCGTAAATACACGAATCAGTGCTCTGTGTCTAGTTAATCAGTGGGGGACTTGGAGAACTTTTGTGTCTAGATAAAGGATTGTAAACGCACTAATCAGCTCTTTGTCAAAATGGACCAATCAGCTCTCTGTAAAACGAACCAATCAGCTCTCTGTAAAATGGACCAATCAGTAGGATGTGGGTGGGACCAGATAAGGGAATAAATACAAGCCCCCCCCCCAACCCCCCCCCCAAGCTTGCAGTGCCAACTTGCTTGGGTCTGTTTCCACAGTGTGGAAGCTGTGTTTTTTTGCCCTTCATAATGAATTTTACTACCGCTCACTGTTTGGGTCTGCTCTGCCATTAAGAGCTGTAACACTCAGTGCGGAGGTCTGCAGCTTCACTCCTGAGGCCAGCGAGACCACTAACCCACGGGAAGGAATGAACAACTCCAGACACACCACCTTTATGAGCTGTAACACAGCGAAGGTCTGCAGCTTCACTCCTGAAGTCAGCGAGACCACGAACCCACCAGAAGGAAGAAACCCCGGACACCTCTGAACATCTGAAGGAACAAACTCCAGACACACCATCTTTAAGAACTGTAACACTGACCTCGAGGGTCTGTGGCGTCCTTCTTGAAGTCAGCGAGACCAAGAACTCACCAATTCCGAACACACTAGGAAAGTGACTGTCACATAAGTAAGTGCTCAGTTTTTATTAGTTTAACAAATTGAGAAGTTAATTATTTCATAGAATTGTTTTTTTTACCTATCACACACTTGCATATTTGACATTGCAAAGTAAATAGATAAAAAAATAAATTAGATATTTTTCAAACTATATTGCAATTATAAAAAAGCTACTCTTTTTAAATAAGGCTTTCAATAACACTTGAAGAGATTGTGATATAAATAGTAAGTAAACAATATCTTTGATTTATCAAGTTCCATTAAATGTGGAACTTGATAAGATATAAATGGTGAATGTAAGCAAGGCTATGAAACTGATGGTCAGGGACTATGTTCACAGAAATAAACATTTGTCCAACCATTCTAAAATGCCTCACAGTAGTGTGACGTGAGAAGTTATAGTTTTAGTCCCAGAATTGTGCTTCTTTATTTGAAGAAAATAAATCCATGCATATTTTGCGTTAAAAAACATTTTAAAGGCCGGACGCGGTGGCTCATGCCTGTAATTCCAGCACTTTGGGAGGCGAAGGCGGGCAGATCACCTGAGGTCAGGAGTGTGAGACCCGCCTGGCCAACATGGTGAAACCCCGTCTCTATTAGCAATACAGATTTAGCTGGTCATGGTGGTGGGCGCCTGTAATCCCAGGAGGCTGAGGCAGGAGAATCGCTGGAACCTGGGAGGCAGAGGCTGCAGTGAGCGGAGATCACGCCACTGTACTCCAGCCTGGGCGACAGAGCAAGACTCCATCTCAAAAAACAAAAAAACAAAACAAAGTTAAAACTATGATTAATGGACATACCCAACAGTAGAGAAAATGGTTGAATAAATGGGGATGTATAAATATAATAGATTATTGTAAAGTCACGTGTATTACCAATATAGGATAGATATTTATTGAATACCTATCATATCCTCAGTATCATTCTAAATGCTTCATATATAATATGTAATTGAATATTCACAGACACATGAAGCAGGTATAGTATTGTCACTTTGCAAACATGGACATTGACGATATGACATAAGAAACTTTCATGTGGTCACTAACCATATGATGTTTTCGGACCCAAATTCAGAATTATGGCTTCCAAATATAAACATTTTTTACTTTAGCATAAAGTCTTTATCTGAAAAGTTGTAATTGCAAAATATTGAGAATGTAAAAGTATTCAAAACGTGTGAATCTTTATTAAAGGGAAAATACAAGTACACATATAATGGTATTATATTGTTCAGATCCTGATTTCCAAATGCCGTAGTTCATAAAAGCAAGAATCCTTGGAGAAGTGGTTAATTTTAGAGCTGAATCCAGGAAAATACAAGATGACCTGGAACACTTTGTGTTGCTAGAGTGTAAAGAGTAAAAACAAAACACCAATGACAAAAATAATTTTAAAAGACAGGGACATGTTCAAAGAGCAAAGAGCCCAGGAGCCAATTTGATGGTGATTCTATTAGCAAAGCTAGAACGATTTGAGCAACAGAATAAATGATGTCAGTATGAGATAACACAAAGAGTAAAATAATTGGCTGGGCGCGGTGGCTCACGCCTGTAATCCCAGCACTTTGGGAGGCCGAGGCGGGCAGATCACGAGGTCAGGAGATTGAGACCATCCTGGCTAACATGGTGAAACCCTGTCTCTACTAAAAATACAAAAAATTAGCCGGGCGTGGGGGCGGGCGCCTGTAGTCCCAGCTACTCGGGAGGCTGAGGCAGGAGAATGGCATGAACTCGGGAGGTGGAACTTGCAGTGAGCCGAGATCGTGCCACTGCACTCCAGCCTGGGCAACAGAGCGAGACTTGGTCCCCCCCCCCCAAAAAAAAGTAGAATAATTATGAGTGTGTATTGATTTAAATAGAAGACTGAATAAATAAATAGAGAAGAAATAACTCTTCCTTACAGAATTCCAATATATAGAAAGAGTAAAGGAAATAGTAAATTTCTACCAAAATTGCACAGTAATAATTGCTATAAGCAACAAACATTGATGAATGGTAAAAAAGTAGTCATGGAATATTTACATAGTCTAAATTAGCTTTCCCCCGATAAATACTTAACAAATACAAAGAAAGAATTATACTTCTACAGTAAAAATATCCAGCACACACTACTTTAAGTGATCAAATTTAGTATCACTAATAGTATTACCTATCAACACATATACCCTGTGAGAAAATGGAAAATGGTATACAGATTGACTCTCAGGAACTATTCCCAATCATGAAAAACCTCAATTTAATCAGTAGGAAACATCAGGCAAAGTTTAATTGAAGGATAGCCTATAAAATACTTGACAAGTACTAAAATATCACAGTTATGAAAGACAAGAAAAGAATATAGAACAGGAACAGACTCCGATAGACTAAGGAGACATGACACTAACCACAACGTGGCACCCTGGATTGGATCCTGAAAGAGAAAATAGGACTTCAGTGGAAAAATATGGTGAAATTTAGTAAGTCTGTAGTTTAGCTAATATTTTATCACTATACATTTCTTAAGTGTTAACTGTTCACACTATGATTAAGCTAACATTAGTTAAAATACAATAGTTAATGAAAAATAAAAACAGAGTTGATTGACAGAAACCAAAATACATGTGTAGGAAAATGTAAATTCAGTTAAGCCGTTATTAAATATCTATTTTTCCTGTAATATTTTCAACAATAGCCCCTATAGCAATTATTTGTGATCACTATACATATTAGTTCACCAAATATAAGAATATTAAAAAGCTGAAACAAAATTTGAATCTTGAAACAGGCAATTAACTCTAAGTAGTGTGAAAGGAGAAATGATATCATTTTCATATTTGTAGTCCCACACAAAACATAGTGCCTGCCATCTAATAGATGTTTAATCAATTTGTGTTGAACAAATAAAAGAGTAGATGAAAAGTTGAGGTTGAACGTGTATAGCCCAATTCTCTCAAAATTTTGTTTTATCAAGTTGAACACGTAGTGGGGGAAAGAATTACTGTAGTCTCTCCTTATCTTTTAAATAATCTACAGCTCCCAGAGGATACCTGCAATTTCAGATACTACCAAACTCAATATACACTTTTTTCCCTATACATACATACTTGTGATAAACATTAATTTGTAAATGAGATACGGTAAAAGATTAACAACAATAACTACTAATAAAATGGAGCCATTATAACAATACTCGGAAATGCACAATTTAAAACCTCTGAATTGTCTATTGCTAGAATTTTCCATGTAATATTTTTAGACTGATTGACCAAGGGTAACTGAAACAACAGAAAGTAAAACCATAAAAAATAGGGGACTACTGTATGCCATTTATTTTGTCCTAATACCTGATAATATTGATTATCAGTGAGTGATATGGCACATCTATAATAGATTTTATTACTTTTTAAAAATCTGTAACTTGACAGGTGATATTAGAGATGGTTTCTGTTGCTAGGAAAAACGTATTATTTTTCTTTTCCCCATGCAAATATCTGTCTTGTTTCATTATGTAACAGTAAGAAGATATTCGTTAAAGGATATAAAATTACAGCTTGAGAAAAGGAATGTGTTCTATTGTTCTGTACTACTGTACAATGACCATAGTTAACAATAACATATTATGTAGTTAACAATAACAGATAATAGGTTTGAACCTATTGTGTAGGTTCAAACAGCTAGATAGAGGATATTGAATATTCCCAACACAAAGAAATGATGAATGTTTGAGATGATAGGTATGTGTGACCTGGTCACTACATATTATGTTTTGAAACATCACTATGTACTCCATGAATATAAACAGTTTTTACTTGTCAATTAAAAATAAGCCCCCTTTAAAAACAAGAAATAAGGAGAATGAAACAATCACAGCTAGAAAAGGAATTTAATTAGGTAAGTCTGAGAGAGCCTTCCAAGCTAGTGTTTGTCAAAGTATAATCCATGTAATGTAGGGCATCTTGAAAAATTTAATTTTATGGGTCAATACCAAACCTAATAAACCAGAATCTGTATAGCAGTGTAGGCTAGGAAGCTGCTCTGAAACAAATAAACAAAAATAAATGATGATAATTGAATACAACTGTGAGAAATACTGTATTTACTCATAAACTGAGCATTAAATGGAGAGCATGAGTTTGATTTGTACCATAGGTTTCTTGTTAATTTTCTTAGATGGCATACATATTATCAGACAATGATGTTATGTATATACCATCGAGCACAATTAAAAATAACTGAATGCCTGAATTTAAAGTAAACACATCTATGATTGTTGACACAGATGGTAATATAATTTCAACACATATTAACAGCGCAAAGTTAGTGAGTAGGAAAGCTTACTTCAGTTTCATAAGAGGGTTATCTGGGAAACAGTGGTTATCTGAGATACCCTAACATCATATGTCACCTTTATTTTCATAATGATTTAATGTTTCATAAATGTTTCATGTATACATCTACCAATAACATGTAAATAACATGATTTTTAAAGCTACATCAATGAATTTTTTAATAATGTCTTTTGCCATTTAACTGAATACGCAAAAATGAAGATTATACATTTCCAAACACTTACATTGGAGATCTACCCCAGACAAATTAAGAAGAGACCTTAGAGTACAATTAAGATAGGAATCTTAAAAGATCAAAGATGATAATTGTCTAACCTCTTTATTAGGTGAGTTTAAGTGTTTGAGGAAGAGTTCCAGGTATAAGAATACTGCTTAACGTACAAGATTTCAGAAGAAAATCTTTTGTTATGGGATTGCTTTAGAAATACACTAAGAGCAAAACTAATTCTAAATAAGAATCTAGGCTTGGGCAAAAAATATAAACTTTCAATTCTAAATACAGAGGCATTTGAGTGATTCATTTACTGAAGGATCTTTTGCTAAAATTAATGAACTCCAATAATGCTCCCGCTTAGTATTTAATTAATAGAAACAAACCTGAAAACAACAGTAGGAGTGTCGAGAGTATATTTCCTTGAAGATTTTAAATGTTACTTTTTTCCCCAATCTATTAAGAAAACTCATAGATAGCAGAGATAAGGTCACATCTAGAAACTAAGTCCTAGCACCAAACTGGGTCACAAATATATGCCCCCAAGACCTTGAGGACCTCAAGACTAGAGAATATCACTGAAGTATTACCTTGGAGGCTACAGTTTGTGCGATTAGATATAACACTGTCCCATGTGACATCTTGTTTGTATAGTGCTTTTCTAAAGCCCTTGACATTTGTCTTACCAACTTTACTTAATTAATCTTAATACTGAATTTTGACTTTATATAGGTATAAAATACAGAAATGTGAAAGCGAAAAATCAGCTGTAAAGCAATAGTCTAGACATGGATATTATTACCTCATGAGGAATTTATTTTCTCTTTTTATGAAGGTATATTTATGTTATTACATGTCCAAATACAGAGCTGCCTAAATAATGCTACATCATTTATTTATCATTTGTTAGCAACATAAACTTCATTTGGTAGCCACACCATTGTTTTTATTTAATAGAAAACAATTTGTGTTGGCTTTTTAAAAATATGGCTAAATGATCTTCAGATGTTTATGTTGACTATTGGATCTGAAAAAAACTGGGGTATATGTTTCTAAAAATAAACCAGTTTATGGAAAATGCCACTTTATGGAGAAGATGATATATTCATTAATTTTGGCAATCTATCTAGCATGTTTTTAAAGAATAAAAGCTTATTTCTCCCTAGTGCAAGGTCCAAAATGCATTCCTAAACATTGGGCATCTCTGCTACATGTAGTAATTCAAGGGCCCGTATTTCTTTCTACTTATATTTCACTACCGTCATGGTGCGTCCGAGGTTATGGTTGTGTCTTGCATGTGAGGAAGAGGGAATCATGCAACAACTTTTCAATGTGTTTTCAGAGAAAAGCTCATTTCATTGCAGAGGACTTCATATAGCACATAGGGAAATCAAGGGCAAAAGAGCTGATGCTGTCTCAGACACGACACAACTAAGGAACTACAGATAGAAAGCAATAGGAATCTGTTCATTGAAGATATTTGCCTGTGGTTTCCTTTTCTTGTAGTATCTTTGCCTGTCTTTGTTATCAACATAATGCCAGTTCCATAAAATGAGTCTCAAAAATGTTCTCACTTCTTTAATGTTTGGAATGTTTTTAGAAATATTAGTGTTTGCATTATTATTATTATTATTATTATACTTTAAGTTCTAGGGTACATGTGCATAACGTGCAGGTTTGTTACATATGTATACTTGTGCCATGTTGGTGTGCTGCACCCATCAACTCGTCATTTACATCAGGTATAACTCCCAATGCAATCCCTCCCTCCTCCCCCTCCCCATGATAGGCCCCGGTGTGTGATGTTCCCCTTACCGAGTCCAAGGGATCTCATTGTTCATTTCCCACCTATGAGTGAGAACATGCGGTGTTTGGTTTTCTGTTCTTCTGATAGTTTGCTGAGAATGATGGTTTCCAGCTGCATCCATGTCCCTACAAAGGATACAAACTCATCCTTTTTTATGGCTGCATAGCCTTGGAGGCTACAGTTTGTGCAATTAGATATAACACTGTCCCATGTGACATCTTGTTTGTATAGTGCTTTTCTAAAGCCCTTGACATTTTTGTCTTACTAACTTTACTTAATTAATCTTAATACTGAATTTTGACTTTATATAGGTATAAAAGTATACCTATATAAAAGCATAGTATTCCATGGTGTATATGTGCCACATTTTCTTAATCCAGTCTGTCACTGATGGACATTTGGGTTGATTCCAAGTCTTTGCTATTGTGAATAGTGCCGCAATAAACATACGTGTGCATGTATCTTTATAGCAGCATGATTTATGATCCTTTGGGTATATACCCAGTAATGGGATGGCTGGGTCATATGCTACATCTAGTTCTAGATCCTTGAGGAATCGCCATACTGTTTTCCATAATGGTTGAACTAGTTTACAATCCCACCAACAGTGTAAAAGTGTTCCTATTTGTCCACATCCTCTCCAGCACCTATTGTTTCCTGACTTTTTAATGATTGCCAGTCTAACTGGTGTGAGATGGTATCTCATTGTGGTTTTGATTTGCATTTCTCTGATGGCCAGTGATGATGAGCATTTTTTCATGTGTCTGTTGGCTGTATGAATGTCTTCTTTTGAGAAATGTCTGTTCATATCCTTTGCCCACTTTTTGATGGGGTTGTTTGTTTTTTTCTTGTAAATTTGTTTGAGTTCTTTGTAGGTTCTGGATATTAGCCCTTTGTCAGATGAGTAGATTGCAAAAATTTTCTCCCATTCTGTAGGTTGCCTCTTCACTCTGATGGTAGTTTCTTTTGCTGTGCAGAAGCTCTTTAGTTTAATTAGATCCCATTTGCTAATTTTGGCTTTTGTTGCCATTGCTTTTGGTGTTTTAGACATGAAGTCCTTGCCCATGCCTATGTCCTGAATGGTACTACCTGGGTTTTCTTCTAGGGTTTTTATGGTATTAGGTCTAACATTTAAGTCTCTAATCCATCTTGAATTAATTTTCGTATAAGGAGTAAGGAAAGGATCCAGTTTCAGCGTTCTACTTACGGCTAGCCAATTTTCCCAGCACCATTTATTGAATAGGGAATCCTTTCCCCATTTCTTGTTTCTCTCAGGTTTGTCAAAGATCAGATGGCTGTAGATGTGTGGTATTATTTCTGAGGACTCTGTTCTGTTCCATTGGTCTATATCTCTGTTTTGGTACCAGTACCATGCTGTTTTGGTTACTGTAGCCTTGTAGTATAGTTTGAAGTCAGGTAGCGTAATGCCTCCAGCTTTGTTCTTTTGATTTAGGATTGTCTTGGCAATGCGGGCTCTTTTTTGGTTCCATATGAACTTTAAAGCAGTTTTTTCCAATTCTGTGAAGAAACTCATTGGTAGCTTGATGGGGATGGTATTGAATCTATAAATAACCTTGGGCAGTATGGCCATTTTCACGATCTTGATTCTTCCTATCCATGAGCATGGTATGTTCTTCCATTTTTTAGTGTCCTCTTTGATTTCACTGAGCAGTGGTTTGTAGTTCTCCTTGAAGAGGTCCTTTACATCCCTTGTAAGTTGGATTCCTAGGTATTTTATTCTCTTTGAAGCAATTGTGAATGGAAGTTCATTCCTGATTTGGCTCTCTGTTTGTCTGTTACTGGTGTATAAGAATGCTTGTGATTTTTGCACATTAATTTTGTATCCTGAGACTTTGCTGAAGTTGCTTATCAGCTTCTTCAGCCCAAGGAGATTTTGGGCTGAGACAATGGGGTTTTCTAAATATATAATCATGTCATCTGCAAACAGGGACAATTTGACTTCTTCTTTTCCTAACTGAATACCCTTGATATGTTTCCCTTGCCTGATTGCCCTAGCCAGAACTTCCAACACTATGTTGAATAGGAGTGGTGAGAGAGGGCATCCCTGTCTTGTGCCAGTTTTCAAAGGGAATTTTTCCAGTTTTTGCCCATTCAGTATGATATTGGCTGTGGGTTTGTCATAAATAGCTCTTATTATTTTGAGGTACGTTCCATCAATACCGAATTTATTGAGCGTTTTTAGCATGAAGGGCTGTTGAATTTTGTCAAAAGCCTTTTCTGCATCTATTGAGATAATCATGTGGTTCTTGTCTTTGGTTCTATTTATATGCTGGATTACGTTTATTGATTTGCGAATGTTGAACCAGCCTTGCATCCCAGGGATGAAGCCCACTTGATCATGGTGGATAAGCTTTTTGATGTGCTGCTGAATCCGGTTTGCCAGTATTTTATTGAGGATTTTTGCATCGATGTTCATCAGGGATATTGGTCTAAAATTTTCTTTTTTTGTTGTGTCTCTTCCAGGCTTTGGTATCAGGATGATGTTGGCCTCATAAAATGAGTTAGAAAGGATTCCCTCTTTTTCTTTGATTGGAATAGTTTCAGAAGGAATGGTACCAGCTCCTCCTTGTACCTCTGGTAGAATTCAGCTGTGAATCCATCTGGTCCTGGACTTTTTTTGGTTGGTAGGCTATTAATTATTGCCTCAATTTCAGAGCCTGCTATTGGTCTATTTAGGGATTCAACTTCTTTCTGGTTTAGTCTTGGGAGAGTGTAAGTGTCCAGCAAATTATCCATTTCTTCTAGATTTTCTAGTTTATTTGTGTAGAGGTATTTATAGTATCCTCTGATGGTAGTTTGTATTTCTGTGGGGTCCGTGGTGATATCCCCTTTATCATTTTTTATTGCGTCTATTTGATTCTTCTCTCTTTTCTTCTTTATTAGTCTTGCTAGCGGTCTGTCAATTTTGTTGATTTTTTCAAAAAACCAACTCCTAGATTCATTGATTTTTTTGGAGGGTTTTTTGTGTCTCTATCTCCTTCACTTCTGCTCTGATCTTAGTTATTTCTTGCCTTCCGCTAGCTTTTGAATGTGTTTGCTCTTGCTTCTCCAGTTCTTTTAATTGTGATGTTAGAGTGTCAATTTTAGATCTTTCCAGCTTTCTCTTGTGAGCATTTAGTGCTATAAATTTCCCTCTACACACTGCTTTAAATGTGTCCCAGAGATTCTGGTATGTTCTGTCTTTGTTCTCATTGGTTTGAAAGAACATCTTTATTTCTGCCTTCATTTCGTTATGTACCCAGTAGTCATTCAGGAGCAGGTTGTTCAGTTTCCATGTAGTTGAGCGGTTTTGATTGAGTTTCTTAGTCCTGAGTTCTAGTTTGATTGCACTGTGGTCTGAGAGACAGTTTGTTATAATTTCTGTTCTTGTACATTTGCTGAGGAGTGTTTTACTTCCAATTATGTGGTCAATTTTGGAATAAGTGTGATGTGGTGCTGAGAAGAATGTATATTCTGTTGATTTGGGGTGGAGAGTTCCTATAGATGTCTATTAAATCTGCTTGCTGCAGAGATGAGTTCAATTCCTGGATATCCTTGTTAACTTTCTGTCTCGTTGATCTGTCTAATGTTGACAGTGGAGTGTTGAAGTCTCCCATTATTATTGTATGGGAGTCTAAGTCTCTTTGTAAGTCTCTAAGGACTTGCTTTATGAATCTGGGTGCTCCTGTATTGGGTGCATATATATTTAGGATAGTTAGTTCTTCCTGTTGAATCAATCCCTTTACCATTATGTAATGGCCTTCTTTGTCTCTTTTGATCTTTGATGGTTTAAAGTCTGTTTTATCAGAGACTAGTATTGCAACCCCTGCTTTTTTTTGTTCTCCATTTGCTTGGTAGATCTTTCTCCATCCCTTTATTTTGAGCCTATGTATGTCTCTGCATGTGAAATGGGTCTCCTGAATACAGCAGACCGATGGGTCTTGACTCTTTATCCAGTTTGCCAGTCTGTGTCTTTTAATTGGAGCATTTCGTCCATTTACATTTAAGGTTAATATTTTTATGTGTGAACTTGATCCTGCCATTATGATATTAACTGGTTATTTTGCTCGTTAGTTGATGCAGTTTCTTCCTAGCCTCGATGGTCTTTACATTTTGGCATGTTTTTGCAATGGCTGGTACCAGTTGTTCCTTTCCATGTTTAGTGCTTCCTTCAGGGTCTCTTGTAAGGCAGGCCTGGTGGTGACAAAATCTCTAAGCATTTGCTTATCTGTAAAGGATTTTATTTCTCCTTCACTTATGAAACTTAGTTTGGCTGGATATGAAATTCTGGGTTGAAAATTCTTTTCTTTAAGACCGTTGAATATTGGCCCCCACTCTCTTCTGGCTTGTAGAGTTTCTGCCGAGAGATCTGCTGTTAGTCTGATGGGCTTCACTTTGTGGGTAACCCGACCTTTCTCTCTGGCTGCCCTTAAGATTTTTTCCTTCATTTCAACTTTGGTGAATCTGGCAATTATGTGTCTTGGAGTTGCTCTTCTCGAGGAGTATCTTTGTGGCATTCTCTGTATTTTCTGAATTTGAATGTTGGCCTGCCCTACTAGGTTGGGGAAGTTCTCCTGGATGATATCCTGAAGAGTGTTTTCCAAGTTGGTTCCATTTTCCCCCTCACTTTCAGGCACCCCAATCAGACGTAGATTTGGTCTTTTTACATAATCCCATACTTCTTGCAGACTTTGTTCATTTCTTTTTCTTCTTTTTTCTTTTGGTTTCTCTTCTCACTTCATTTCATTCATTTGATCCTCAATCGCTGATACTCTTTCTTCCAGTTGATCAAGTCGGTTACTGAAGCTTGTGCATTTGTCACGTATTTCTCGTGTCATGGTTTTCATCTCTGTCATTTCGTTTATGACCTTCTCTGCATTAATTATTCTAGCTATCGATTCTTCCACTCTTATTTCAAGATTTTTAGTTTTTTTGCACTGGGTACGTAATTCTTCCTTTAGCTCTGAGAAGTTTGATGGACTGAAGCCTTCTTCTCTCATCTCGTCAAAGTCATTCTCCATCCAGCTTTGATCCGTTGCTGGCGATGAGCTGCGCTCCTTTGCAGGGGGAGATGTGCTCTTATTTTTTGAATTTCCAGCTTTTCTGCCCTGCTTCTTCCCCATCTTTGTGGTTTTATCTGCCTCTGGTCTTTGATGATGGTGATGTACTGATGGGGTTTTGGTGTAGGTGTCCTTCCTGTTTGATAGTTTTCCTTCTAACAGTCAGGACCCTCAGCTGTAGGTCTGTTGGAGATTGCTTGAGGTCCACTCCAGACCCTGTTTGCCTGGGTATCAGCAGCAGAGGCTGCAGAAGATAGAATATTGCTGAACAGCGAGTATACCTGTCTGATTCTTACTTTGGAAGCTTCCTCTCAGGGGTGTACTCCACCTGTGTGAGGTGTGGGGTGTCAGTCTGCCCCTAGTGGGGAATGTCTCCCAGTTAGGCTACTCAGGGGTCAGGGACCCACTTGAGCAGGCAGTCTGTCCCTTCTCAGATCTCAACCTCTGTGTTGGGAGATCCACTGCTCTCTTCAAAGCTGTCAGACAGAGTCGTTTGCATCTGCAGAGGTTTCTGCTGCTTTTTGTTGTTGTTGTTGTTGTTGTTGTTTAGCTGTGCCCTGTCCCCAGAGGTGGAGTCTACAGAGACAGGCAGGCTTCCTTGAGCTGCTGTGAGCTCCACCCAGTTCGAGCTTCCCAGCGGCTTTGTTTACCTACTTAAGCCTCAGCTGCAGTTAGATTGCAGACTGCTGTGTTAGCAATGAGGGAGGCTCCGTGGGCGTGGAACCCTCCCGGCCAGGTGTGGTATATAATCTCCTGGTGTGCCCGTTTGCTTAAAGCGCAGTATTGGGGTGGGAGTTACCCGATTTTCCAGGTGTTGTGTGTCCCAGTTCCCCTGGCTAGGAAAAGGGATTCCCTTCCCCCTTGAGCTTCCCAGGTGAGGCGATGCCTCGCCCTGCTTCAGCTCTCGCTGGTGGGGCTGCAGCAGCTGACCAGCACCGATTGTCCGGCACTCCCTAGTGAGATGAACCCAGTACCTCAGTTGAAAATGCAGAAATCACCAGTCTTCTGTGTCGCTCGCGCTGGGAGTTGGAGACTGGAGCTGTTCCTATTCAGCCATCTTGCTCCGCCCCTCCCTGTATATGAGTGTTGGTACTTTTTATATGTTTGGTAGAATTCATAAGTGAAACCATCTTGTCCCGCATTTTCCTTCTTGGGAGGTTTTTGATTACTGATTCTATCTTGTTATTAGCTTTTGATCTGTTCAGAGTTTGTATTTCTTCATGATTCAGTCATTGTAGGTTGTATATTTCTAAAAATTTACTTATTTTTTATAAGTCATCCAATTTGTAGGCATGCAATTGTTCATAGTAGTCAATTTTGGTCCTTCTTAATTTCTAAGGCATCGGTAGGTTAGATGCAATGTTTCCTCTTTCATTTCTGATTATATTTGAGTCTCCTTTTTTCTTGGTCCACCTATTATTTGGCCAGTTATGTTTATGTTTTTTAAAAATCTGAGTTTTATTGATTTATTCTATTGTTTTTTATATTACTTATCTCATTTATTTCTGTTCTAACATTTATTATTCCCATCTTTCTGTTAACTTTATGCTTCACATCCCATGTTCATGGATTAGAAAACTTATTGTTGTTAAAATATTCACTCTACTCAAATATATGTAATGATTTAATGAAATGTCAGTTAAAATCACATAGATTTGGATTTATTTTCTATTATCACAAAGTAGAATAGAAAACTAAAATTTTTGTAAACATAAAAAAGATCAAAACAGCTAAACAAGAAATAAAAAAGAAAAATGCTGGAGGCATCACTCTTCCTGATTTCAAAATATATTACAAAATCGCAATAAATAAAATAGTATTATACAGGCATAGAAACAGACACATAGACCATTGGGCAGAATAGAAAGCCCAGACATAACCCACACACATACAGACATCTAACCTTTAACAAGTGTACCAAGAATACATAATGGGAAAAAGAATAGTCTCTTCAACAAATCCTGTTAGGAAAACTGGATATCCACATGCAAAAGAATGAAGTCAGACCCTCTTCTGACACGATACACAAAAGTCAACTCAAAATAGATTGAAAATTAAATTTAGGGTCATTAACGGTCAAAGAGAATATAGGCGAAAATCTTTCTGATTGGTTTTGTCCATTATTTCCTGAACATGGCAACAAAAACACAAACAATAAAAGTGAAAATAGATCAGTGGAACTGTATCAAACTGAAAAGTTGCACAGCAAAAGAAACAATCAACAGAGTGAAAAGGCAACCTATGAAATGGAAGAAAATATTTGCTAATCATATGTTTCATAAGAAGTTAATATGTGAAATATATAAGGAACGCCTACAATTCAACAGCACAAGGGAAATATCCAATTAAAACAGGCATAGGACTTAAATAGACATTTCTCCATTATGGACATACAGATGGCCAACATGTACATGAAAAGATGATGAAATCACTATTCATCTGGGAATTACAAGACAAAACCGTAATGAGATATCACCTCATACCTTTTAGTATGGCTATGATGAAACATAATAATAATTAGTGTTGCAAGGATGTGGAGATATAGGATGCTTGTCCATTGTTGATGGGCATATAAAGTGGTGCAGCCACCATGGGAAACACATCAACGTTCCTTAAAATATTAAAACTAGAATTAGTATACAAACCAGCAATCTCACTTTTGGCTATATAACCAAAAGAACTGAAATCCAGATCTTGAAGAGATATCTACACTACCATGCTCACTCCAGCATTATTCACAATACCCAAAATATGGAAACAATCTAAATGTCCACTGACAGATGAATGGAAACAAAAAAATATGGCATATACATAAAATGGAATATTATTCAGCCTTAAAAAGAAGGGAATCCTGCTATATGTGACAACAGAAATAAACCTGGAGGGCCTTATGCCAAATTAGATAAATGAGCAACAGAAGTACAAATATGTTCTTGATAATGACAGGAGGCAGAGAAATTCTAGGCAGACAGGGGCAGGTCCTTGGCAAAACCTCACCTTCAAGCCCAAAAGCCTGAAACCCCTGGCCCAAAGTGAGAACTTCCATCCCTATGTGTCTGCTCTCTCCTGATTGGTTCTTTCTGAATAATGTCTTTTTACCAATTGAATGTTGTCTTTTCCAAAACTACCTATTGGCTCACCCCACTCCATCCTGTGCCTGTAAGACCCCAGACCCAGCTAGCAGAGGAGAAAAGTGGCTCAACCTCAGGAAGAAGTGGCTGGACATCAGAGAGAAGTGACTTTGACTTCAGAGACAGTGGCTGGATGAAGTAACTAGACTTCGGAAAAGAAAGGCAGAGAGGCAGATTGACTTCAGGGGACAGCAACCTTCCCTTACCATCCCCTTTCCAGCTCCTCCCTCTCCACTGAGAGCAGCTTTCATCATTCAATAAAATTCTCCACATTCACCATCCTTCAATTTGTCCACATGACCTCATTCGTCTTGGGCACCCGACTAAAATTCAGGATGCACCAGATGTGGGTACCCAAAAGGTTTGTCACCCTGGCCCTTTGCCCTTACTGGTAGAAGGCAATTTCCTCATGTGATGAGGCAAAGGGCCCATTGAGCTGGTAACACAGCTGTCTGCTGAAAGCATAGCTAAGAGAGCATTTTAGCACACCCTCTGTGGCCTGGGATCACACGTACCCCACCTGGATACTGCCATGCAGCTCACATGGAGTTTGCTCCAGCTGGCACCAAAGCAGCTGGTTCTGCACTTGCTCGCTCCAGTTCCTGCACTCACTCGCTCCAGTTGCTGCACTCTTTCACTTGCATGCTCCTTTCAGCAAGGGGTTGAGTAGGGCAGGCTGAGTAAACAAGGCACCCCCATTGCAAGGCCTGTTAAGGGGTCAAGAAAATGTCCTACATTATTATGATTCTACTTATATGAAGTATCTAAAAGAACCAAACTCATAGAAGCAGAGAGTAGAAAGGTGTTTGCCAGGGCCTAGGGGAAGGAGGAAATTGGGAGCTCTTGTTCAAGGGGTACACATTTTCAGTTATGCAAGATGAATAAGTTCTACAGATCTGTTGTTACACAACGTGGTGTACAATGTATTTTAAATGATCTGCTGGTTTATGATGAAATAACATGGAAAAAATACAAAATTATTTTTGTTTAACTCTAACTGAAGTTTAGCGTGTTTTTAATTATGAAGGTAGACCATGAAGCACGGTACTGTTAGCAATACGCTAACCATAGAAATCACAGATATATTTTTATTATTTATATATTATAACCTATCTAAAAATATTACTATGATTATCCTTATTCCAAATTATAGTAGTTAATATGCATGTATGTAGATGTTATCTAATATGAATAATAAAGCACAAATATTATACAAGTCCATACAAGTTAATATTCTTAATATTTGGTAATTTTATATAAATACAATATGTTTGATTTCTATTTATATCTATTTTATTTTTAAATGTTTTTCTAAAGAAGATCTCATATGCTTCACCAGACTATGAAAGGTGTTTCTAAGGCCAAAAAGTTATTACAAAAACTTAATAAATTTTGTGACATCTATGAGGAACTGATACAACTTGCAGCAAAGATAGAGATACAGAGAACATAAAAAAAGCTAGAGAGAACACTTCAAAATATGTATCTAAAAGTTCTGGAAAGCGATATATTAGTAGATGATATGACCCCAGGGAATGAAAACATTTGAAAACTAGTATTTGTGCCTTTTTAAAAAATTCATTATTTTTAAAACTTCAAGCAATCATAGTGTGTAAACTGATATTTAATTTACGTTCCCTTGAAAACATATAATGTTGGAATATTTTTGTGAGATTATTATCCATCCATACATTTTTACAAAGTAATTGCACATTAGTCTATTTTAATTTAATTTTCTTATTATTTGTAATATATATATATATTTAGTAATTGACAACTCTATATATTGTTAATATACACCTCCCAGTCTACAGATAATTACTTCTCATCTATGGGTTGTCTCTTCTTTTGAAAGATCTATTTTGATGATAAGAAGCTTTTAATTATTGACAGTCTCATTTGTTAATTTTCCTGTAGATAATCACCTGTTCTTTATTCCAGAGGCCTTAGTACTGTTATGGTAAATTAATTTGATAATAAATATCGAATTAATTTTCTATGGAGAGAGGTAGGAGATGAGGTTATTTTCCTCCATTCAATTATCCAGTTTTTCTCAGATATGTTTTCAAAGATCAATTGATTATATGTTTCTTGGATTATATCTGGGTTCTATTTTATTTATTCTATTATAGTCTCAATTTGTCTATCTTTACACGTAAACCACACTGGTTTGTTTCCTTTTATTTTATAGTAAACCTTCAATTCTTCCAATCACTTTCTTTTAAAAATATTTTTGGATATTTCACTTACTTTGCATTTCTATATACATTTTTACACAAATCCAGAATATCTGTTTTACAAAACACACTGTAAAGAGGGTGAAAGACAAGCCACATATTCGTAGAAATATTTCAAATCACAAATTTGAATAGAAAAAAGAGTTGTATCCAAAATATATAAATAATTATCAAGCCCCAATAATAAGAAAAGATGTGCAATTAAAAATAGGCAGAGTATTTGAACATAGACTTTACCAAAAAAATACAAATAACCAATAATCACATGAAAATATATTCAACTTACTTATTAGATGAATGCAAACACAAATCACAATGAGATACCATTACATACTTACAAGAATTTCTAAGATTGAAAAAAATTACCATGTAGTTATTTATCCAAGTTGGGGAACAATCAGAATTATCATACCCAGCCAGTAGGATTTTAAATGGTACAGCCACTTCAAAGATCATTTGGAAGTTTCTTAAAAAGTTAAACGTACACTTACCATATGACTCGGCTATCTTTCCTAGATACTTGTAAAAGGAAATAAAAGTGCTGTATGTGCCTTTACAAAGATTCTGACAGAAATGTTCACAGCTGTCTTACTGTAATAAACCCATTTTCTTCAAAGTTATTTTGTTTTCTCTTACAATATAGAAAGCTAATTGTAGTTTATAAATTATAATTTACCTAATGTCTATCATATCATTTTTTTCACATAGGATTTTAAATCCAAGGACCTTTAGAATGTGCCAAATATAGTTGATTTTATACTGTGTTCACATTGTGTAAACACATTTTTCTTTTTTCTTAAAACGTTTTTATTAACATACACACAATCTATTAATATACTTGACCAAACATTTACTTAAGGGTATATGTCCTCTGATGAACAATTAGAAGTTAAATAAATTATGCAATACTATAGTTATATAACATGATTTGTTAAAAATATTTTTATGTATTGCTAAACAATCAGATAAATGGTTTAGGTTAAATAGTTTTATAATAAAGCTTTATAATAAAGGAAATCACCATTTTTATTTGAACATGAAAGGCAGGAATACAGGAACCATGATATATGGAAATTTACCAAGACTTCGTCTTTCCTCTTAAACATTAACTATGAACAGCAAGTGACAATCAACAAAAAGTCATTTAGTTAAGTCAATTAAATGCCTCATCAATTTATAGAAGACTTTTGTCAAACTAGGACAAAAATTTATCTGGAATAAGAAGGATAATTTCCCATTAACTAAAATTTCCCAACAATTTAGATATATAGAAACATAGGCAGAATCCTTCATTTCTGTCTGTATTCACGTTCTTTGCCACGTAACTTTTCAATTCTACAATAAGAGGCAAATATCCTTCTTCAGTCATTAACTTTGAGCCCAGCAATGTGATTCTCTTTGCCTAAAATAATGCTAACAAACATGAGCTGAATGGAATCTTGAACTAGCTTTTGTTGTTGTACATTTCCCCTTGTGACTCACCCATCAACACTGGAAGAAAATACTCCAGCTAGCCCAGTGGTTCAGAGGACCACAGATACAGAGGCAGAGCTACTCAATTGCTATGTAGGTCTATGAGTTCCCGTTAGACCCGTTAGACTAGGTAACTTTAACCAAGAAGCACCAGCTGATATTAGCAGGACTGCCAAGTCAGTTGACAAAATTAATAATTACCTAATGTTATGTATCACTGACACTTATGGTATTTTGTTATTGATCAAATTTATAACATACAAATCAACATTGTCATGAATGACAAATTCAGATTTCAAAATGTCTATTTCTAAAATATGTGGCTATTTTCATTTTTTGATATATTGTGTACAATAACCAAATAAAATTGTATGTTAACCAACACAATTTTACTAAACAATATTCTGGACTTTGTGGGCAGACTTATGCCTTATACACACTTATAATGTACCAATGTGCCTTATGTGGAATTAAATAAATATTTCTTTTAAACTTAGTGTCTGAATGCTGAACATCTCTTAGTTTACTGTATTGCGTTTGCTATATCTTCCTTCACAGTAAGCTATAAATTTTCAGAACAAATCTACAAGCCCATCCTCCAACAACTGAAAAAGAACAACAGAAGGTGAACTGAGCAACAAAAGGGTAACGGATATTAACTCAGAAATCTTTATATGACAAATTCCGGTTTAATGACAACTTAAATCATTAGAGATTAAATTACTGTGTTACTTGTTAGCTAATCTACTAGAATTTAAACAGATGTCAAATAACCAGTTAACTAGGGGTTACATTAAGTACATGCACTGCTTTACTGTTTGAGAAAGGAATTTGAATTGTTAGCAATTCTACAAATTTTGGACAGTTCTGCACAATATTCTCGAATAGGAATAAGTACATCTTCTAGACTTTATAATACGAGACATGATAATTTGGTAATAAGTAACCTCCTAACTGTCTCTTTTACATGTTTGTTCCTGAGGCTATAGATCAAGGGGTTCATCATGGGAATGACCACTGTGTAAAACACAGAGGCCACCTTGACCATGAGCCATGAACTTTTGGAGTTAGGAACACAGTAGAGAAAAAGAATAGTCCCATGGAAAATGGTAATGGCGGTCAGGTGAGAGGCACAAGTGGAGAACGCTTTCTGGCGCCCCCCAGTGGAAGGCATCTTCATGACAGTGATAAAAATGAAAGCATAGGAAGAAAGAATGATCACCAGGCTGCTTACTTCATTGAATGTGGCAGAAACTAAAATGATCTCCTGGCTCACATAGGGGTCAGAGCAGGACACAGCAACAATGGCAGTGTGCTCACAGACAAAGTTATTAATGATATTATTTCCTCTGAAGGATAATTCCAGTAGAAAGTAGGTAAGAGTCAGGGAACAGACTATCCCCCAAGAGTATGATGTAGCCACCAAAAAGGAGCAAAGCCTCCGGGACATTGCAACTGTGTAGAGCAGAGGGTTACACACCGCCACATATCGGTCATAGGCCATCACTGCAAACATGAATGTTTCTGTCACCACAAATATGCAGGCAAAGAAGAATTGCATGATGCATGCTGTGAAGCAGATGGTTCTGTCTTCCACAACCAAGTTCTCCAGCAGTTTGGGTGTAACTGTGGTGGAATAACAGAAATCGACAAAGGACAAGTGGCTGAGGAAAAAGTACATGGGGGTGTGGAGTTTCGGGCTGATCCTGATGACCATGACCATGCCCAGGTTCCCCAGCACAGTGACTGTGTAGATGGTCAGGAACACCAGGAACAGGGGCATCTGAAGGTCTGGATATTCTGAGAAGCCCAAGAGGATGAAGGTAACTTCAGAAGTCTGATTTTCTTGGTTCCTGGGACAAAATAGGACAGTTGATTCAGAGATGCAAGAAGAAATATTTGGACAAGGCCAAGTAAAATGAGGAAATGTTGAGAGATGTAGTGATTATCTATAAAGAGTGTCATGGAAATGCTTCGTTTTAACCATTACATTGCTTCAAACGCTAAAATTTACTAATATCACAATTATACAGTACATATAAAATGTGTGTCAGTGTAATAATAAAATATGAGAATTGAGAGGGGAAGAGCAGTTGGCTCTGGTATATTTTAAACGATCTGGTTCAGTAGCCTCAGAGGCAACTGGCTTCATGAGAAAGGCCAGTCTACCTTTTGCATGAGTCAGAGTCTAGTGAAAATGCTTGTCTTGGAGGAAGATTTCCATTTTATTTCATTTCAATACAATGCTTATTTTGAGTTTCAGTAATTTTTTCACTTCTTCACCTATTAAATGATGAGAACTTGGAACTCAAAAAATAATGACTCAGTAAAATGATCATTACATTTTTGTAACAATTGTTTCTATATCTATTTCTGAATTTACCTTTCCAGTGACCTCCCTACATTTAATCACACGTTTTTCTCCATAGATTTTACATTCTTCCTGTCTAATGTGAGTAGTGCACTTTGTCAGTCACACTTATCTAATTATTGAAAATTGTAAAACTCTATTAGCTTTTCTTGAAATATTATAACATCAGATATTTAGAATGATTTGGGCTGGAAACAAACAATAATGATACATCCAGATCATTTTTATTATTCTGAAGTACTTTCTGCCATATCATTCTCAGATGGTCAAAATTCAGTCTACCTCCAAACCTCCAAAGATGAAGCATCACTTCCAGAAAAATTACAATGATTTTTATTTGGTTAGGAGGTTTTTGTTTTGTTTGCATTGAATTGCTTACAATAGACACACAGATAATCTTTCCGATACCCTATTCTTTTAGTTTCTTCATCTTTTCTAACAATTTTATCTCAACTTGACTCATTCATCAGAATCATGGTCATAGTATTAACTATGTCATTATCAGTAACTATAAAACCTGAAAAACATCAATATTATGCAACATCTGTAATATATATTTTACTCATGTTTTCTTCTACATTTCAACAAATTGTTTTTCTACAATAAAATACTATTAATGAGGGCAGACATGGAAGGCCAGGACATAGTAGGTTCTCCACAATCTTTATTGAATAAATGAATGTATATATGACTGAATAAATGTAGCCACATATTATACATGTGTTGGGGTAAAAGTTTATAATAATATTAAAGAAGTTGAACATGCCTATTAAATCAAGACCACATTGTAAACTCACAATGCACTGAGTCATATCTTGAGTCCTACAGAAGAAGTAGCAATAGTGAAACCCCACGAACCTAAGCATCCTGAATTAGAATAAAACAAGGAGAGTTAGAAGGGTAAATGAGGCATTGGATTTTTTTTAATGTTCTGAGTTTATTCGAAATAACTCAACTACCTTGTTGTGCCAGTTTAATCCAGAACCATGTCATGACTGCTTACCGAAAGCTAAAATAGCAATAGGCATTAAAAAGAGCACAATTCCACACAGCGTTCTGTAAAAATTCTATGCTTTATCATTAGCTGAAATTAAACACTCTATAGTTTACACTGAGTTGTTACAATGTTTAGCATGGAAGACAATATACTGCATGCACTTATATTTTGCAGAAAACACAAGTGCATGCAGTATATATGTGTATATAAAAATATATATATATGATTACACATATAGAATTATATAGGTTAAGGTTGGGGTTATATATAAAATTATTTTATGTACAACTTACATATCCATGTGGTTTCTTTCTTTAACTGCTCCTTTAGATTCACTTCATTTGGTACCTGTGATTTGATCTTCTACATTTATTGTTATTTTTCTCAATGTATGTTTTAGTTTAACACAAAACTCATTGAGTGCAAAGTTCCTAATGGAACACACTTTTTCAAGCATTTTCCAATATCTGTACGCTTTCCTAAGGACGTTCTAACAAACTCTGAGAAGGCTGGGCTTGAAAAGAAAATCACTTGCATCAAAGACTGTATTTTGTAATATATATTTGACTTATTGTTACCTAAACATCCTTTCTATGTGTGGCACTTTTCAACCCACTTCCTATACTCTATTTCTTTACCAAAAGACTTGGGGCCAAAGTTCACAATCTCCCGTTTAACCCCAGGAAGTGTCACCCTTGTTAAGCTGAATGAGGGCTTAAGGTACTGTGCAGAGGCTTTCCCTCTTTTGTAGTGACACCTAATGTGGCTTTCCAATTGTGCATTTGCTATGTACTCAGAACTGTAATAGGCGTTTTAGAAACTATAAAATTATAAAATGTTGGCCTTGACCTCCAAACTTTTTCTTCTAAGAATTATTCCGAGGAATAATGCTTGTAACTGCAAATTATACAATATAGCATACAATTCTTATTACATATTAAAACTAAAGTTTGTGCACATAAAAAGAAGAAGAATATTGTGATCAAAAGAATAAAAGTATTTCCTAGAAATACAGGCTAATTAATAATAATAAATATGATGAAAGATAATGAATCAAATATTCCTAGTTAATGGAACTAAGTGATTATCATAGCAGTTAGACTTACACATGGGTTTGCCTCCTGCAAAGATTATTGGAACACACTATTTTCCTTCTAAAGTTATATAAAGTAAGAATTGAATAACTCACTTAAGTGCAGAAGGAATTGACTTATTCATTTACTGACGCTTCTTTTGCAAAGATTAATAGACTCCAGGGAAGTGCCCGAGGAGAATCCAAATTAAATAAAAAAACAAGCAAATCACAATAAAAGTGACAGGAGTCTATACTAGATTTCAATAAATGTTTTAAGAAAATAACTTTTTCCCCTAATTTTTTCAAAATAATCTCAGTGATAACAGAGAGGAAAGGAGACCAAAAGGCTAAATTCTAACACCAAACTGTGTCACACATATATATGCCACAAAGGCCTTAGGGATGTTAACCCTAGAGAATATAATTGAGGTATTCCCTAGGAGGCCACAAATAAAGCAATCAGATAAAACAATGCCCCATGTGATATCCTGGTTGCATGTAATTTCTTGTAATGACTGCTGAATAATTTCATTATAAAGTTTAATCCCATGATCTTCTTTTAAATATGTTGAACCAGACAATATATTTTGACTTAACATACCTGAAAAATACAAAAATGCAAAAAAGAAAAAAATCAGCTATTGGGCAATAATCCAGAGATAACTACTCTCAATTGTTTTTGTATTTCTGGTTTTTTCACCACTATGTGGGTATATATGTATTTCTGTGTATCTGAAACAAAGCTTATACAGTAAGTATCACAGCTATATTGTGTATTATCCTTTTTCATATAAAATTGTAGTGTGAGCTTCAATTTAGGTAACAAATAGCTATTAAACTTATATAAATGCCTGTTCATCTTTTCTTTAAGTAAATGTGATATGCACTATTTTTTAATTTATTAGATATGTATGTTGGTGATTCTTGAAATTAATTGTGAATTTCGTTACAAATAGAGATGCAAAAATTCCTCAACAGAATACCACAAACTGTATTCAACAGCACGTAAAAAGACATTAAAATTAAACACATGGCAAGTGGAATTTATTCCTGGAATGTAATATAGTACAGTTTACCACATTAAAATTCATCAGTGTAATACACCACATTAACAGCATAAATGAAAAAATACATGATCTTCTCAATTGATGTAGAAAAGCAATTTGACAAAAGTCCACACTCTTTCATAATAAAACCACTAAAAAAACTAAGAATAGAGAAAACATCTTCGGCAAGTTAAAGGCCAGTGATACATGAAAAGCCTACAGTTAATACTCAAAGATAGAAAGGCTAAAAGATTTTCCTCAGAGATAAAGAATAAGACAAGGATGTTTGCTTTCACTGCTTTCATTCAAAATAGTGTTAAAGGTTCTAGCCAGAGCAATTAGGCAACAAAGGTTTTCAAAATGCATCCAAATATGACAGAAAAAAAAATCAGAATTTTAGCAGATGACTTTTTTTTTTTTTTTTTTTTTTTTTGACAGAGTTTCACTCTTGTTGCCCAGGCTGGAGTGCAATGGCACGATCTCAGCTCACTGCAACCTCTACCTCTTAGTTCAAGAGATTAAGAGATTTCCTGCCTCAGTCTTCTGAATAGCTGGGAATAGCTGGGATTACAGGCGCCCACAACCACACCTGGCTCATGTTTTATATTTTTAGGAAAGATGGGGTTTCACCATGTTGGCCAGGCTGGTCTTGAACTCCTGACTTCAGGTGAACACATTTACCCAACATAACTCTTAGAACTAATAAACAAATCCAGCAATATTCCAGGATACAAATTAAACATACAAAAATCTGTTGCATTTTTTACTTTCAAAGAACAAGTCCCCTCCAAAAAAAATAATAATAATAATAAGAAACAATTTATTTGCATTTGCATAGAAAAGAATGAAATACTTACGAATAAACTTAGCCAAACAGACAAAAGAATAATACACTGAAAAGTATAAAATGTTGCTGACAGAAATTAAAGAGGACATAAATGAATGAAAAGTCATCTTTTGTTCATAGATTTGAAGCCTTTATATGGTAAGATGTCAGTACTCCCCATAGCAATTACAAATCCGTTTAAAACTCTGTGAAAATCCCAATGACGTTTTTTGCATAGAAAAAAATCCATTCTAGGCCGGGCGCGGTGGCTCAAGCCTGTAATCCCAGCACTTTGGGAGGCCGAGACGGGCGGATCACGAGGTCAGGAGATCGAGACCATCCTGGCTAACACAGTGAAACCCCGTCTCTACTAAAAAATACAAAAAAACTAGCCGGGCAAGATGGTGGGCGCCTGTAGTCCCAGCTACTCCGGAGGCTGAGGCAGGAGAATGGCCTAAACCTGGGAGGCGGAGCTTGCAGTGAGCTGAGATCCGGCCACTGCACTCCAGCCTGGGCGACACAGCGAGACTCCGTCTCAAAAAAAAAAAAAAGAAAAAGAAAAAAATCCATTCTAAAATCTAGACAGAATTACATGAGACCCTAAATAGCCATAACACTCTTGCAAAAGGAAAACAAGATTGGACGTTTCACAGTTTCTGATTTCATACTTACCAAAAAGCTATAGTAATCAAAACAGTCAAGTACTGGTATAAAGAAAGGTATAGAGACTAATAGAATAGAATAGACAACCCAGAAGTAAACATACATATGTGTAGTCAAATGTATTACATATGAGTGCCAAGATCATGCAATAGGAAGAGGGCAGTCTTTTTAACAGATGGTATTCAGAAAACTAGCCTCCTGCAAGATAATCAATTTGACCCCTTGTCTTACACAATGAACAAAAAATTAACTTAAAATGGATCAAAGACCTAAAGGTAAGAGCCAAAACTATAGAACTCTTAGGAGATGCATGAGTCAATTCTCACATTGCTATAAAGACGTACCTGAGAATGGGTAATTTATAAAGAAAAGTGGTTAAATTGGCTCATGGTTCTGCAAGCTGTACAGGAAGCATGATGATGGTATCTTCTTGGCTTCTGAGAAGGTCTCAGGAAACTTACAATTACGGCGAAAGGCGAAGAGCAAGCAGGCACATGGCTGGAGCAAGAGGGTGAGATGGGAGAGGAGGGTGCTACACACTTTTAGATACCGGATCTCATAAGACCTCATTCACTCACTGTCATAAGAACAGCACCAAGAGGATGGTGGTAAACCATTCATGAGAAACTGCCCCCAGGATTCAATCACCTACCACCAGGTCCCACCTCCAACGCTGGAGGTTACGTGAGATTTTGAGGGGACACGGATCCAAACCTTGTCAGGAGAAGACTTAGCAGAAAAACTTCATGACATTGAATTTGTTAATTATTTATTGTATATGATGCCAAAAGTGTTTGCATATATATATATATATATATATATATATATATATACACACACACACACACACACACACACATATATATACATATAATGGACTTCATCAAAATAAAAACTTCAAACAACACTCCCAACAGAGTAAGATAGCAGCCCAAAATATAGGAGAAAATCTTTTGAAATTCTATTTCTAAGTGATTAAGATACAGAATATATATTTTTAAAACTCCTATAATCAACAAAACAAAAAGAGCTCAATTCAAAAATAGGCAAAGAACTTAAATATGCATGTCTTCAAAGAAGCTACAAACATGCCAAAAAGCCTGTGGAAATATCCCCATCACTAATAATTAGGGATATGCAAATCAAAACCACAACGAACAGCAACTCATGTATTTAAAATGAACAGATTCTAGAGTTCTGCTGTACAACATTGTGCCTAGAGGGTTTTTTTTATACCATATTGCATAAAATTAAAATTCTGTTGAAAGTCGAGCTCATGTATTTGGTCTTATGACAATAATAACAAAAAAAAAACTAAAATAAACAAACGAAACAGCTACCACTTCACACCCTTTAGGATGGTAATTATGAAAAGGAAAAAAAAAAAAGAAAAAGAAGAAAAAAGTGGAAAATAACAAATTTTAGGGGAGATGGAACGAATTGGACCCCTTGAATATTACTGGTGAGAATGTAAAATGGTGAAGCTGCTCTAGAAAAACCTAGAGTAGTTCTTCCAATAATTAGACAGGAAAATACACATGACCCAGCAATTCCACTTCCAGTATGTACCAAAATAATTGAAAGCAGAGATTCAAACATATGTTTGTGCACCAATGTTCTTAACAGTGTTATTCATAGTAGCTCAAAGGTAGAAACAACCCAAATGTCCATGGAGAGATGATTCAACATGGATCAACCATGAAAACATTAAGCTAAGTGAAATAAGCCAAACACAAAAGGCAAATATTGCAAGATACTATGTGTATGAGGTACCTAGAAACATCAAATTATAGAGACAAAAACATTACTGCTTCCCAGGGACTTGGGGAGAAATAAATGCGGAGCTATTGCCTCTGAGCAATAAAATCCTCTTTATGCCTGATGCTTGAAACAGAGGCTTAAGGGAAGCACTAATTTAAATACAGATGGGTGATGGATGATGGACAAGTGGATAGAAAGCTGGGTGATAGATTGATGGACGTAGATACATACAGAGAAGGATCGAGCAATACAGAAACATATACATACATTATGCACAAACCACATATATGTATTTTAAGTATACCTATATATCACATACTGTTTGCATTTTGCATTTCCTTTCCATTTTGCAAAACTGTGTGTTTACAAATCAAACTTTTATACCATTTAATTCTCAAATAATTTCTGAATGTATTTATAAGGTTTTCAAAAATATTACAAATGGTTAACCAAAACTTGAATATTTTAACGATTTTCCAAGGAAACCTAACAAATTAAATAAGACGTTGACAAATAAATCTTACTTCAATATTCTTTCTTGCATAAAGAAATGTTTTTTTAAAATTTTATCCTAGTTTGACAATAATGAGAACAAAATATTTTACTTTTCATCAATATTACCAAGTCAACTCTTACTTCAATATTCTTCCTTGCATAAAGAAATGTTTTTTTAAAAATTTTATCCTAGTTTGACAATAATGAGGACAAAATATTTTACTTTTCATCAATATTACCAAGTCAACTCTTACTTCAATATTCTTTCTTGCGTAAAGAAATGTTTTTTTAAAATTTTATCCTAGTTTGACAATGAGAACAAAATATTTTACTTTTCATCAGTATTACCAAGTCAACTCTTGTCTAATTGCTGTGTCATTCTCAGTCAATTGTAATCGGTAGAATTTTGTTTTCATATAGTCTAGAAGTACAAACTCCACCTCCTAAAGAGTAGCTGAGAGAATAAATTTTTCTGTTACAAGTGGCAAAAATAGAATAGCCACTAGAGGGCAGAGTGGTACCAGGAATAAGAAAACAGTTGTTACAGACGCATGAGCAGTCATAAAACATGACTATATTTTAACATATTAAAAACTGTAAAGTCAACAAAAATGGAAATATATGCAAATAGAATTCCTTGAAGACAGAATAAAAGCATAAATTAATAACAATATTTTACTAAACAATAGACATTTCATTTAAAAATATAAAAGCTTGCCATTAAAAATAATACAGGGATAATCCAGATCAAAATTGCAAAATTATTATAGAAGATATACATAGGACAATTACCAGAATAAATTTGATGATAGTGCGTAGCTATATCAATGAAATGAAGATAAATAATAAGTTCTATAGAAAAGACAGAAAAAAGCTTTAAGCTAATAACAGCACTTAAAAGTTACTCTTTCTATCCACCCTCCCAAAAACCACTCAGATCAAAGAAAGTAAATAAATAAATCACACATCTGTGCATCACTGTAAGACAGATGACCCTATGAAGTGAAAGTTGAATATGAGCAGGGAAATATTTTTCAGAAGGAAAGAACTGAATTTCAAAATGTCATAATTCCATGTAGAGTAAGGTCTGAAGAGACAGCTTAGAAAAGAGAAAAGGAAAATAGAAATCCTACTAGTGGGGTCAAACAGATAAAATCAATAAGAAAGTTCTACTCTCATAACAAAAAATTAAAAACCAAATCAAGACCTGATAGAAAACAGCATTACCTAGAAAAAAAATAAAAAAAAAAAAGCCTACCAATTGTATGAAACTTGTTGTGAAAAGCCTAGAAAAATTATTTACAGGGAAAAGGAGGAGAGTAGAAAGAAGACATTGCCCTGTAGAGTTGTAATGGTTAAGAAAGAGGAAGTAATGCAAATAAATTGAGGATTCTCCTAAAACAAAACACAGACACACACACACACTACAACAAAGTTTGTTGGTGGTAGTATTTTATAAATATTTTTGTGTATATTTATGTATTTAGATACAGATATATACACAGCTATATGTGTGTGTATATGTAGTTATCCTTGGGTATTCATGGGGGACTGGTTTCATGACCTCCTTGGATATCAAAATCTGCAGATGCTCAAATCTCTGATATAAAATAACATAGTATTTGCGTATAACCTATGCATATCTTCAGGTATACTATACATTATCTCTAGATTACTTATAACACCTAATACTATCTAAACAGTTGTTTTACTGTATTGTTTAGGAAATAATGCTGAGAAAAAACATCCATACATGGTCAGTGCAGAGGCAATTTTATTCTTGAATATTTTTGATCTACAGCTAATTAAATACACAGATGTGGAACTCATAGACTGAATATGGCTGACTGTACTTATCTACCTATATATAGACATCTGTGTATAAATCTATCAATCAAACTACATATATACCTATCTTTCTACATACACACATACACCAGGAACTCACACAGGGACACATACACACTATAATGTTAGAATATAACAATCTAAAACCAGGAATTTTCTAAGCCACACAAAACCCTCATCATAGTACACAAAGTTAGCACACAAAAAAATCTCTATCCATGCAATGCTACTATAAGGGTGGGAGGGGAGTCAGCAAATAAGAACAAAATATTCCAACCAATGAAAATGACGTTTTCATATAACAATACAAAAAAGAACAGAAGGAAATTATACTATAACACTTCAGATTGAATTAAAGTTAATAATTTTTTTAAATGTTAAAAATATCTTGAACTAAAAATTTTAAATAAAATATAAATAGATAAAAAGAACTTATACCTAAAAAATGTTGGGGAGCCTTAATAAACAAATTGAAGAAATAGTCCATTGGAGAAATCAAGACACAGTTACAAAGTAGAAAAGGGAGACTAAACACAAATATAATTTAATAAAGTATACAAAAAATAATTAGGAAAACAATCAAGAAAATTAAAATTAAAGAAAGAAAGGAAAAGGATAGACAAAAAATAAGTGAAATGTCAACAAAGAAGATTCAATATGCATATAATTGGAGCCTCAGAAAAAAAGCAACACAATAGGAATATACACAGTCAAAGGGCCCATATTTTAAAATGTGTATGTTTCCTTATAGCTGAAGTGTGTCTCTTATCAGCAGAAGAAAATGGGTCTTGTTTTTTTTTTTAATTTTCCTTTTCATCCATTCAGCCACTCTATGTCATGTCTTTTTACTGGATAATTTAATCCATTTATATTTGAGGTATTTGTTGGGAGATAAGAACTTACCTACTGCCATTTAAAAAATTGTTTCTAGTTGTATTCTAGATCCTTGGTTCCTTTTTACTCTCTTATTGTCTTCCTTTGTGATTAGGTGATTTCTCCCTAGTTGTATACTTTGATTCTCTCTTTTTCATCTTCTGTGTAGGTTTTTGCTCTGTGGTTATGATGAGGTTTGAATAAAACATCTTATAGTTATAATAGCCTATCGTAAGCTGATAAAAACCTAACATCACTCACATGAAATGAGTGTTTTTATTCAATTTACACTTCACAATTTTTTGGTGTCATGATTTACATCACTGTGTATTATATGTCCCTAAACAAATTATCATAACTATTATTTTAATAGTTTTGTCAATAAACCATAGTAAAGATATCAGTGATTTACACATCATCATGGTAGTTCCAGAGTATTCTAAATTTGGCTATGTACTTACTTTAAGTAGTTTTATGCTTTCATATGTTTTCATGTTACTGGTTAGTGCTTTTTTCTTTCAGTTTGAAGAACTCTCTTTAGCATTTGTTGTAAACTAATCTGGTAATGGTGAAGTCCCTCAGCTTATCTCTCCTTTGTTTCTGAAGGATAGCTTTGTTAGGTAAGTTATTCCGGGTTGGCAGTTTTGTGTGAGTGTGTTTGTGTCTGTATGTGTGTGTTTCCTTTAGCACTTAAATCTATCATCTCACTATCTCCAGACCTGGGAGGTTTCTGCTGAGAAATCTGTTGCTGGTCTTACTAAATTATTCCTACTATGAGATTTTCTGTTTGTGATTTTTGGATGTACTGATTATATCTTGGTATCATCTTCTTTGAATTGCAGCTAATTGGAGGCTTTTGACTTTCCTGTACTTGAATATTTATAGCTTTCTCTACATTTGGAATATTTTCTGCTATTATTTTTTAAAATAAGTTTTATGTCTTTCTCTCTCTCTCTTCCTCCAACTCCTATAACTTGAAAATTTGCTTTTTTGATGATGTCCCATAAGTCCTGTAAGCTTTTTCATTCCTTTTCATTTTTCCCTTTATTTTTAACTGACTGTATATTTTCAAATAACCTGCCTTCAAGTTCAAGAGAGTCCCTCTGATCAATCCTTTTGTTGATGTTTTTCTCTTGCATTGTTTCTTTTGTTCATTTTATTTTTCAACTCCATAATTTCTGTTGTTTTTTTTTGAAATTCAATCTGTTAAATTTCTTTTTTTGGTCATGTATTGTTTTCTTTATTTTGTTAAATTATTTCTCTGTATTTTCTTGAAGTTCACTGATCTTGTTAAAATTACATTAAATTATTTCTCAGGCAGTTCAGACATCTCCATTGTTTTAGGGTCAGCTACTAGCGTTTTTATTTGTTTATTTTGTAATGTCATGTTTTCCTGGTTGTTCCTGATACTTGCTACCATGCATTGTTGTCTGTGCATTTGAAGAAGTAGAGATTTATTTCAGTCTTTGAAGACTGGCTTTGTCTGAGAAAGGCTTGACCAATCAACCTATCCAGAGATTCTGACTAGGCCATTTTGCATGATCTGCAGGTGGACTTGCTGCTGGATTCCTCAGGTAGACTCTTCCGGTGCTTGAGTCAGCAAGTCAACAGATCTGGCAACTTGGTCCATGCCATTGGTTTGGAGTCTGGATCCACTCCAGACTGGACTCCAGGACCTGTTGACATGGAGTCTGACCAGGGGGATTCCACAGAGCAGTCCTGGTGTTTAACTTGCTTCTGCGAGAGACATTGAGGTGCTGATTCCAGTACCTGAGCCTAGATCCTTAGTCTACTAGGCTGAATCTGGATCCTGAATCCATGGGAATGGGCCTGATATTGGAGTGGGCATGGATCTGAGGTCTACAGAGGTGGGCTTATGTTTTCATCTAGGGAGCTGGCTTAGAACCTGGATCTGAATGGGTGGTCCTGGAGCCTTGGTTGGTGGAGACCGTCCAGGTTCTACTGTCTAGTTTGTAGTCCTAGTGCCTAGGTCTGCTAGAACATACCTGGCCCCTGGGGTCACTGGAACCTGGGGGCACTGGGACAAGCCCAGAGCCTGGGGCTGACCTGCTGCTGGGAAGGCATGGAGCCTGTGTCTGTGGAGTATTTCTGAAGACTGGAATCATGATGTCATGATACCTAGAGCCACAGTGATTTGCATAAAGCCTCTGTCATGGGGTCAGCCTGGAGGCAGGGTGTGAGAGACTGTTCTCCACCTCCGGGGGTTCTTTTAAATTTTGGTGCAACACAACATTTTGGTTCCGGCTCAATTCTTCAATCTCTCTGTTTCTTTTGGATGACCTCAAACAACCTCAAGATTTAAACTGTCATTTACAAATAATGATTTCCAAATCAAATTCTGCAGTACTGACTTGAAATTTATACTGTAAAAAATTCAACTGTCTACTGAATATTTTTACTTGTATATGCCATGGTTGCCTGAATTTCAACCTGTCCTCATTACCTTACTTTTATTCTAAGATTCTCAACCTGAGATACCACTACTCAGCCATTCTATATATCTTTCATCATCACTTTCTAGTACTCTGTGGTCTTAGGCTAGCATGAAAAAAATGTGGAAAGAGGAAAAAACACAGAATAAAACAGTAATTAATATGGATCTTAATACTGAACTTACTAAATATGTAACCTGGGCAGGCTGCTTAGCTTCTGTGAGTTTTAGTTTTCTCTCATGTGAAATGTTATTACGGAGGACTAAGCTCTGATATTTTCATCTTACTCAAATTTCTATCTAAGTGGTCTGGGGAGTCATGCCCTACAAACCATAAATTCTCATCAGATGGGTTTTATTTGACACTGTATGTCATGACTTACTTTCCAATCTGACTCTGATATAACAAGGAAGAAAATCAAAATATTTTACCCCCAAACTTGTTTCTCTGTCGTATCTTGAAATGGCCCTGCCAAACTGCTCCTTGTGGGAAAAATCTACATTCTATAAAGAAAATCCTTTTTACTTTTATTTTCCTTACTTCCTTTCCAGATACAGGAGATAATCAACTAAGAGCCAGGCACCCTTTAAGGTCCGATAAGAAACATTTCACAACCTGCTGTCTCTGAAGTCTGTTGAGAGCTTCCTTCACTCAATAAAACCTGGTCTCCACAATCCTTTATCTTAACCTGAACATTCCTTTCTACTGATCCCAAGTCTTCAGATAAACTCAACCAATTGCCAACCAGAAAATGTTTGAATTTACCTATAGCCTGGAAGTCCCCACTTTGAGTTGTCCAGCCTTTCTGAACCAAACCAATGTATTTCTTAAATGTATTTGATTGATGTCTCATGCCTTCCTAAAATATATAAAACCAAGCTGTACCCCAAGCACCTTGGGCACATGTTCTCAGGACCTCCTGAGGGCTGTGTCACAGGCCACGGTCACTCATAATTGGCTCAGAATAAATCTCTTAAAATATTTTACAGAGTTTGACTCTTGTGGTCAACATTAACACATACCTCAAGGGATAGTTACGTGAATTCAAATATACAACTTACGTAAAATGACAAGCATGGAGCCAAATATATAAAAGGTATTCAATAAAAATTTGGTGAAGTAATATTATTTCATATTATTAAATAAATATGAATTAATAAATTCATATTAAATAAAGTAAGTTTATTTATTAAGTTTATTCCTTAATACATGTTTTTATTTACTAACGTTGAGTTAGTAAATAAAATGGAAATTAATTTGAAAAAAAATTATGAGATTCAGTGCTGATCATATGTGTCAATCCTCAGCTGACTTGCTATAAATATCTGTGGTTCATTGGTGGGGGTTTGTCTGTAGCCCACAGAATAGAATCTCTAGTTTCAGAACACCACTGTGCCTTCTCTAGATTGTAATTGCAAATATACTACAAGTGTGTTACAGGAGCTAAAAATGTTTGTTTCCTAATTTAGGGAGTGGCAAGTTAGGGCGCAGAGTTATTTCTTGGTAAACCACTTTTTTTTTTTTTAACCAGCGATACCATTTTTTCTTCTTCCTGTTCTCTCTTACCCTCTCCATCACCTATATTACATTTCTCCTCTTTTTCACTGGTACCTTTGGTGTGTCTGAAACACTAACACCTCCACATTCTTGCACCTATCTGGTTACTGGATATGAGAAGGGTTAACTTGCTGTTAACTTGTTAATTTAACTTTTGTTTTGACTAAATACACAAAGCAAAAACTAAATTTATCACAACACCTGAGAAGTTTCTGATTGGCAAACTAAAGAAAAACTTTAGGGAATAATTCTCTCTACGATGCTCATCTCTTCACTCATTATGTGTTAAACTATTCCCTCAAGGTTGTAGAAAGAAACATTTTAAAATATATTCTCTGTGAAGGCTGCTTTCAAAAAGGGATGTACAGGCAGCACTCATTTAGAGACTCTTCTGACATGTAAGTGACAGGTTATTTTCATCTTTGTGAGCTCAGAGAGTTATTACAGATTAATTCAAAATAATTTAAAAATATATTTCTGTGTCTTACAACTGTACAGTGGTTAGATTTTCTGAGGAAAAAAAAGGACAGGAAAAAATAACCCAAAATTTAAAGGTTTACTGTTAATGTGGAATGAAACATCATCTTTGGAAATAAAGTCATCTTTTGAACTCAAAAAATATTTTATGAGAGCTAGTCATATGAAAACCCATCATTTTTGTGTGGGGAGAAAAGGATACTTTCCATGTCTTAAGGTTTAGTACAGTTTCTCAAGATGGCAGAGTGAATTAAAGTCCACCATTTTATTTAAAATGTAAGGTACCTGGGCAAGATAAACACTCACTAAAGGTTGATGAGTACTGGAGACTTAGGAAAGATTATGCCTGTTAAACAATTAGCAAAAAGGCTAATAGAGAATAGCAACCCTAACATAGTTTCTGGAGAATGCCAAACTTTCCTCCCAGTGACAGATTTGAAGAGCATACTGTATACCACAGCATAGAATTTTTGCCCCTTCCTTGTTTCTTGAAAGGTACCACAGTATAATTTGTAATTGACATACATTTGAGATTTCATATGAAAAGTTAAATAACTACTCCTCAGGAAATATTTAGAGCAAACCTGAAAATGTGGAGGCTAATGTTAAATATTGAAGATGAAAAGTAATATGCTATATATGTGGCAGGAATGTTATTGATAATATTTTGGGTTAAAAAAATCTTCCCTCTTGGTCAACATTTGTCCCTGCCCAGCCTTCGCCCACGTGTCATATTAAGCACCCTCATAACTCCATTTTTCTCCTCCTCTCTATTTAGTAAGATTTGGAAAGAGAAGAAATTAAATATTAATTTTATGACATTTGGAATAACAACCTGATACAGGAAGCATAGGTAACGGGCATTGAATTGCATGACAGCCTTTCATTTCTCAGGCTGGGTTGTTTGTCAGGGCATCCCTTAGCTGGATAGCCGGAATCATGGGATTCACTGACTACAGTGAGGTGCCAAGGAGGACAGAATTCAAGCTTGAATTTGGCGTTTTGCAGGATACAGCAGCTTGGGACAACCTGTTTTCTTTACTGCAGGGAATGGTAAATTATTCATAGAAATAAATGAGAATAGGGATTCTCTCAAATATAGAAGTCTAGTATAACTGATTTAGGGAGGGCTGGGTAGTTTAAGAGAATCCTTAAGGAAAACATTGCTACTCGCTGTGGCTGCTGCAATACCACATAGAAGCATAGAAGGAGCCTCCTAACCCTGAATTCTACCCTCATCTGTCCTCCACGGTGTCCTGGTTGCTTTTCTTTCAGCTCTTCTCTGTTACCTCCAACACCTCAGTTGCCTGTTTACTATCGTTTGACCAGTGTAGCCTGTCATCTTAAAGTTAGCTAATCTTGTTTGAGAAATTGAAGCAAATGCAGTAGTTATTAGAAGATACGATATATTACTAATACTGCTTTGTCTCCAGACCATTATAACCCACTTTTGTGTCTGATTCCTTTGAGAACTTGATGAAAGCTGTTAATACTCCTCTGGAAAAAAAATGAATGTAGAATCATACACACACACAGGCACAAAAGTGTGCATTACTATCAGGAGGCTATGAAAAATGTAAAGGCTCTCCTTGCATCTCTTAAGGGCCAAGGATTCACATAAAGAAAAGAAGTTCTTGAGATTATCATTTTTATGGGAGTCAGAGTCCCAAAGCCTTCCATGGCCATGTGGTGCCGTGCAGAGTACATCCTCTACTCCAGGTCATGGAGCTACTTGACTGAGTTATTTAAAATTGATCTCAGGCTGGTTTTTGTTTGTTTGTTTGTTTGTTTTTGTTTTGTTTTGTTTTGTTTGGCTTTTTAAGTGAGGAGCATATTTGTCAGTCTACTATTCTTAATAGCTCAAGTAAATTAATGATGTGAATGTGTTTTGTAATCAGAATAACATTAAAATAACCAGATACTACTATTACATTTTTAGAGATAAGAGAGAATGTTCAAATCAAAAACACCAAGCACCTATGTTATATGAGACTCTGGATTTGGTATAGTGGAAAGTAATATCTGGGGAACACCTAGCTTTCCAATATTCTTATTCTAGGAGGAAAGTTAAAAGAAGTACACAAATAATTGTCTTTAAGCAATTATGTGTAATGATATAAGAAAAAGTATAATGGTAGGCCTTAAAAAGCAGCAGAGGTAATTTTCTTTATCGCAAAACAATTATTGAAGGCCGCTTAGAGGAGGTTTCTTCATAGTTGGGTCTTGAAGTTTCAAGATGGTTGAAGTAGCTGGAAATGGAAAGGAATTCCAGAGAAGACAGATATTGACTATTGATTAAACTATTGAACAAATATTTGAAGAGAATTTATAATTATTAGTTAATTAATTATAGTTAGTTAACTATAAGTAAATTATATATATAATTTTAAATTACACATAAAGTAAAAAATAAAAAATAAAGTTAATTAAATTATATATATAATTTTTATTTACCTAAAAATGCTATGTCCAAATGTATAATATAGATAACCTTGTTCTGGAAATAGATAACCTGATGGGATTGCGAATATGCAGACCAACAGCTGTACACTCAACAGAATGCTCAAAATCATGTAATATTAGAGGTGAAAATGACCATTGCCTCCAAAGTCTACCATGTTTTTCTCAAGTACAAACACTTTTTGGTGGATTGCTGTTTTAAATGAATAAGGGAAAAATAAGCTTATTGTAATGATTAACATACCAACTCAGTTCCCTTATAGTTTAAGGCACTTGACAGAAGTTGTAGAATCCAAAGATGCATATACTTTTTTATTCTGAGCACTCCAAAATGAATAACTTCATCATTTTCTTTTTTCTTTTTTTGGAGGAAAATAAGGTATATTTCATATCTGTTCAGGAGAGGAAAATTTATCCAGGGAGAAGAATAAATATATATAAGGGGAATTCTGTATCTGTTTTGTTTATCATACTATTTGCTTTGGCCAGCTCACAACTTTCAACACGACGTTTTGAAGGTAAGAATGGAACTGGGGAGAAATACAATGAGTTAAGTATGTCTTCTAGATTATATTTAAATAAATTACACTTCCAGTTATATTTTGATGTGTATATACATACCTTCCAATATCATCTTAAGAAGAAAGATCTAGAGAAAAGATTTTGTTCTTGAAAGTGAAGCCTCATGATAATATTTTTTCCACATTAAAATAAACAAATCTTCATTGAAAGAAGTGACATTTCAAAGTTGAATGATCACTGACTTTTCTGGGAAAGAAAAAAATGGAAGTCAATTACCGACTAACTATAATCTCTCTTTTCTCTAAAACCACATTTTCCTCCCTCTTCTGAATCTCTGCTCTGCTCTAGGAACACAGGGTTTTCAGATATGTGGATAATAAAACACCTGCTGGGGATTACGGCTATGACCCAGGCCTACACCAACTTTCTGATGACATCCTTCCAAACCACCCCAGTTACAAAATGCTCAAGCTGAAAACTTAAATTGTGAAATCATAAACTAGTGAGTAGTAGTACCCCATTCTCATTTATTTTCACATAAATGTAAACTCAGGAATTCTGAGTGTTCCAAGAGGTGTTTTAATAGATAAGAAGGAGAAAATTAGAAATGGGAAATTTAAGATATTACCAACTCTCAAAGGATATTCATTTTTATTTATTAGTATATGTCAGTACAATCATAATGATACTTCAAAGTAGGAGCATATTAATTAGAGGTTGTGGGTGTTTCCTTAGCCTCTTTTTAACCTGGGGAAAATTTTGCTTAGAAGTTGAGATTATTATATATTTATCAATAATGTATATCTATATGAATCTGTAATCATAAACTATATATAAATAAAACATTCTGTGTGGGATGGTGGTGGTGTGGGACTTCATATCATGGATCTCCAAGGGCAGCTTACTATATCCTAAATGCTGAGTGATAAACCATGCAAAAAATAGATGCTAATATTTATTGAAAGTGGAAAAAAAATGAAGTTAATTTACAAGAGATTCATACCTTTTTACATACATTGAGTTGGAAAAAGTAATCAGAATGATGTCAAAGTTAACAAGGGCTTGTATGTGAAGAATGCTAAAGTAAAGCATGGTATTCGTAAGCATATTTGAGACTCATAGTAGCCCTATGAAATGGTCATTAAAATTGAAAAAACAAAGTATTGAAGTGACTTATTAAGAAACCACTAATAAAATGTCTCTGATGAGAAATATTCAATTTTGCGTAAAATGCTTAATAACGTCACATAGCATACAAAAAATTAATTCCTTTATTTTTTCAGATAAAAAATTTCATATTTGCCTCTTCTCATTCATGAAAACCATGCAACTGAATAATAGTGTTACTGAGTTCATTCTGCTCGGGTTGACACAGGATCCTTTTTGGAAGAAAATTGTGTTTGTTAGTATATTTTTCTTCTATTTGGGGACATTGTTGGGTAACTTGTTGATTATTATCACCATCAAGACCAGCCAGACACTTCAGAGTCCAATGTACTTCTTTCTTTTCTACTTATCCTTATCTGATACCTGTTTCTCTGCTTCCATAGCCCCTAGAATGATTGTGGATGCCCTTTCAAAGAATGACACTATCTCTTTCAGTGAGTGCATGATCCAAGTCTTTACATCCCATTTCTTTGGCTGCCTGGAGATCTTCATCCTTATCCTCATGGCTGTTGACCGCTATGTGGCCATCTTCAAGCCCCTGCACTATATGACCATCATGAGCCACCGGGTGTGTGGTGTGTTGGTGGCTGTGGCCTGGGTGGGATCCTGTGTGCATTCTTTAGCTCAGATTTTTCTTGCCCTCAGTTTGCCTTTCTGTGGCCCCAATGTGATCGATCACTATTTCTGTGACTTGCAGCCCTTGTTGAAACTAGCCTGTTCAGACACCTATGTGGTCAACCTACTCCTGGTTTCCAACAGTGGGGCCATTTGTACACTGAGTTTTGTCATACTGATGTTCTCCTATGTCATCCTCTTGCATTCTCTGAGAAACCACAGTGCTGAAGGAAGAAAGAAAGCCCTTTCCACCTGCATCTCCCACATCATTGTGGTCATCTTGTTCTTTGGACCTTGCATATTTTTATACACACGCCCTGCAACCACATTCCCCATGGATAAGGTGATAGCTGTGTTTTATACACTTGGAACACCTTTGCTCAACCCTCTGATTTATACACTGAGGAATGCAGAAGTGAAAAGTGCCATGAGAAAGTTGTGGAGCAAGAAATTGATCTCAGATGTAAAAACATGAATGAAGGTCCCAAATTCTTCATTATAGTTTGGAATGACCTGGAAGAAGTCAATAGAGAATATTATCTCTTTATTGTTGATTTAATGTAGCTCTATCTTGGAGCATGAGTGTTAGTTCCTCCAGGAAAAGAGACAGTGTGGATAAATAACATTGAGTAATGTTGAGTCAGTTTTATGTGAGGAAGAGACATGATGAGGTACAAAGAGATACATAAAGTTCATTTCCTTTACTGCCATGTTTCTGGCTCTCCTGACTACCAAATGTTATTTATGGCTTTGGTCTGAGGTTTGTCTGTTTTTCTCCATGTTGACTTCTTCTGGAGTTCCCTGCTAATAATTACCCGTCTATATACTCACAGTCTGACAAGTTTTACCTCTTCTGAATGGTTTTCTTTATTAGATATTTTGGTTTTGTCATGTCAGATGACCAACTTAGTTGTTGTTCCTGACTCAGCAGAAAGTACCAGATTTAAATAAGTGTAGAAACTTCTTGTTGTAAGGGAAGTATATATGATGTAAGTAATCTCCCTTTCAATTTCTTGAGAGGTATACTGAAATCTTATCATAAGTGTTCATAAGTTTACCTAGATCTTTCTATAACAGTGACAGAACCCAGACAGAAAATTCACCCTTCTGGAAGAGCTCTTGATATTAGGAAGGCTCTCACTCCTAGAGTTGTAGTCATATAATTATGCTTTTTGTAAAATCTACTTTTTACTTTTAATGGAATCTCTTCTAATTTGGGGAAGCATTAATGTTTCTCTTGAATCATAACAATTATAGTAATTTGTTTAAAAGAGAGGGCTATTATGACTACAAGATACATAGCTCAAGTTAAGGTGGAGATATTTATGTGGGTTACAAATAAAGAGTGCAAAAAGTTGATGGTAGGAACTTTGATAATATTAACAGATTAAACAAGGAATGTGATAACCCCAGAAAATAATTTTAGGATTTGAAACAGAAATAGTTGCAACACAGATATGAATTATTTTAGTGACATTTTCAAATAATGCAGAAGAAAAGAACTTGATTAGAGCAATGGAGGTGTTTGGATGAAAAGTATATTTCTGCAATGGAGATGTCTTATCACCTTTTGTCTCTTTTATTAACTTGTCTGGTCTCTGCTAAAACCAAATGGACTATAGTGGATAATGATGGTGTCTCAATCACAGCTCCTTTTCCTGAGTACTTTGCATTTAGATTGATCACAGAAATTTTGACAGCAGGTGAATGCATACTTCTCAATCCTTATAAATACAGAAGACAAAATCGGCTCATTTTTAAATAGCCATACAAAAGATATTGAGTGACCGACCAGGAATGCTAAAAATCTTTGCAACCTCAATTTACACATTATGAACTGGATATTACAGGATTCAACAAATCTTAAGTTCTGATGGATACACAGCCTGAAATGGTAAGAGGTTGACCTGAGCAGGTCAGAAGGCAAGAATAATTCATGAACAAATGAATGATTCTAATTCTCATATCACTCACTTTTGTTAAATCAATGCTTCTTTCCAAACTCATGTGTATGGCCGCATTGGGAGTACTCTATGATGAATGGACAGAGGAGGAAAGGATTTTGGTTGGGTTTTCAGACAAGTCATCTCAACACATGGGCATTAACCTGTAAGGAACAGTTGCCCATCACAGCATAATTCAAAAGTGGTCTCAAAGATAAGTAGCATGGAAAAATTATGCTACTGAGCAAAGTCCTTAATTACAAATTTGTGTTCTGCCTTGTATAAAGAGAGAGAGGTGTCTTGGATTATAGATGTACATTGATTCAGGGGCAGTGGCAAGTGCCTGGATTGTTGATCCATCTGGAAGATGAAAAGTCTGAGCAAAGTGGTCTAGAAAAGACTTGTGTAAGTGGACCTATACAAGTGAGAACTAACTAGAAAACATGTACAAGAGAGTAGGATTTAATTATCCAGATGATCAGGATGAACCGTGCTCTATCTATCCATTGTAATAATATCCAGTGACAGCACAAAAGGCACATGAACAGAGTGTGTCTGTATAACAAGAAAGTGAGTTATGCCTGGCCTCAGCAAGATGAGTTCCCTACCATAAATGCTAATCTGCCTTCTGCCACCTCTGAGTGTCCAACCTGCCAGTAGCAGATTCCATGCCAGAACACTCAGTGTGATGCCACTCCCTGGGAAAATAGTCATGTGCCTGATAGTGGGTTGATTATATAAGACCTCTTCCATCCTGAAAGTGGAAGCAATTTCTCCTTATCAGAAACAATAAACACTGTAGACACAGATTTGCTTTCCATCTCCACGTGGCCTTCATCTATACCGACATTTGACAACTTGCAGATGGACTGATATATTGATGTAATATCCCTTAAACATTGCCTAGGATCTGGTACCCATTTTGGGGCAAAGGAGATATAAAATGTTCCAATGATCTCAGAATTCACTGATATTCCCGTGTAGCCCATCACCTTTAAGCATCCAGCTTCATAGAAGAGGGGAAGGGTCTGCTAAGAACTCAATCAAGGGAATAGCTAGAAGTCAGCTCTGGAGGAGATGGGATACTGTTCTCAGGATTCTGTACATGCATCCTGATCTGATCCCTGATACATGGTGTGTAGTTCCCATTTGCCTACCTACATCATTTTGAGATCCAAGGGATAAAAGTAGAGTGTTTTCTTTTGTTGTTACTTCCAGTAACTCACTTTCCTAGTCTTCAGTTTCATGAGGACAGAGGTCCTGGTTTCTAGAGAAGAATACAATATTTACCAGGAACACAGCAGAAATCATTCTTTTGTGTTCCTTATACAAGTAAATCAGCAGATTAAAAAAAAAAAGAGTTCCTGTTCTGGCTGGGGTACTTGATTCTGGTTGCTGGGAGTAGTAGCTAGGGTTGACACTATAGATGGGGACAGAGATGAGTGTATTCAGAACACAGAGACCATAGTGGAATATCTCTTAGCACTTATACACCCAAGGATAACTGTAACTTGACAACTGCAGCAACTACAACCCAATAAGAACAAGGGACAGAACTCCTGTAGACAAATTTTTCAGTCACCGCACAAGGCAGACAACCCAAACCAACTGAAGTTTTGGCCAAGAGTGAGAGAAATCTAGAATGAGAGGTGTTAGGGGGAGATGGTCTCTATCAGCTATGGTTGTGGGAATTGTTGCAATCAGGAACGTATCTCAGGTCTGTGTCCTTCTTTAGATCTCGTTTGAGAAACATGACTGGTCACAATTCTCAGGGGATTCTCAATTATTACCACCTAGACTCCAGTCACATACTCAATTGAGAACACTGGCTGCTATCACGTTCATCTCGTCCTCTCACACTACCAGATGCTTTGGCCTTCCCTGGGAGAGGACTATGTTTTTTTGTTTTTGTTTTTGTTTTTTTTGGAGATGGAGTCCTGCTCTGTCGCCCAGGCTGGAGTGCAGTGGTGCCACCTCCTTTCAATGCAACCTCCACCTCCTGGGTTCAAGTAGTTCTCCTGACTCAGCCTCCTGCGTAGCTGGGACCACAGGTGCACGCTGTCACACCAGTCCAATTTTTTGTATTTTAGCAGAGATGGGGTTTAACCATGTTGCCCAGGCTGGTCTTGAACTCCTGAGCTCAGGCAATCCGCCTGCCTCGGTCTCCTGAAGTGTTTTTTTCTTTGTTTGTTTTGAGAGAGAGACTGAGTCTTGTTCTGTTGCCCAGGCTGGAATGCAGTGGTGTGATCTTGGCTCACTACAACCTCTGCCTCCAGGGTTAAAGTCATTCTCCTGCCTCAGCTTCCCAAGTAACTGGGACTACAGGCATGTGCCACCATGCCCAGATAATTTTTGTATTTTTTAGTAGAGATGGGGTTTCACTACATGTTGGCCAGGACTGATCTCAAACTCCTGACCTCAGGTAATCTGCCCGCTTTGGCCTCCCAAAGTGCTGGGATTACAGGCGTGAGCCACCACGCCCATTCTGACACGGTCTCCAGTGTATCTGCGGTGGGTTCAGAGCACCCACTGACTACATCCTGGAGTTTCATTTCTAAGTGTTGCTTTGGAAAGATAGTCAGGAGGAAGTTATGTGACAAGGGTTAGACTATCTTTTTTTCAGTGTAAAATGGAAACAAGTGGATAAAGGCAGAAGATTATTTTTAATAGAAAGAATGATAAGAAACTGCTAACAATGAGTATCTTTTTAAGAATCAAAAAGAGATGATTAGATACTTTCATTCTTTACATTAATGAAATGTTCGAATTTTCAAAACTTACGCCTGTGCTCCTTTATATTTTTGTGTAAATAATTCATCTGCATGGTAACATTATGTAACTTTTGTTTTTTTTCTTTTTATGTCATTATATTATGACAAAAACTAATAAATATATACTTTTAAAGTAGAAGTTTTGTTAAATATGGTGAAATATCTGTAAAAACGTATTTCCTATGCCATCTAAATTGTTATTAACATAGGAGTAAAATAGAAAATGATGTGTTAATCTACAATGACAAAATGAACGAGACAGGAAATACCAGCTGGTGAAAGGTTTTCACACACTTTTGGAAACATCAAGGAATATTACTAGGTAACTGATTTAGCAGGGTGGAGGAAGTTTTAGCCATGTGAGTAGGGATAGAGAAAACTAGCAAGTTATTTCATCTGCAAAACTCCTGAGATGCTAAAAGCTTGGACCATCAGGTTCTACAGAATGTAGGGGTGAAGTATCCATTGCATTTCATGGCCATTATTTTATTTCCACAGATCTTTTTCCACACAGCTTGGTGATATTTCTTTTATGCTATCTTTCAAAAGATTGGAGGTTTATTCTTTTGAAAGGTTGAGCTAAACACTTGCTGGTATTAATGTAAAGGACAGTGATGAAACATGCAGCAGCATGTACAAGAATAAGTGAAAATCTACACTGAACTACGGGGCTCTTTCCTCTCGCTGCTCCCAGGATGTCAGCAGCCAGCATACATCATGAACTCCTTATTTTTCCACTACTATGCACATATGCTAAGTAAGAAGGTGGAGGATTTTTTTTCTAGAAGAAAATATATGACTGTTACACTGGCTGCTGGCCCACAAAATAAACCAAAAATATACAGACACTGGCCACACATTTGGAGATTCCAAATAACTGGGTTTTGTTTGTTTATTTGTTTGTTTGTTTTAATTTCCTAGACTTTAAACATAAATGGAGGCTTTTTGGTTTCAGATACGATGGCAAGACTAGTGAAGGCTCCAATAAATTACACACTAGAGAAACACTTGACCTATGCATTTAACCTCTCCAGAAAAATGTGTTGACTTTGCATTTGTTTGCTAATAATGCTTCAATCCAATCATTAACTCCTAGGGGACTTATTTTATAATCAATCTAGTGAGAGTCATATTCACACACTTGGGAAGAAATAACACAATCCAAACATTACACAAATATGCTGAAAATGGTAAAGTTACGGCTACTTAGAGGAAAATGAGAGTTCAGAGCCCAACAAGACAGTTTCCACACCTTGACGTTAGTATTCTTATGAGGCAGGCAGGATGCATCTGCAAAAGTATTTAGACATTGTACAGAAAAACAACAAATAACCACCAAAGATTGCATGTTTTCTCCTTATTGAGACTATATTCCATATTATATTATGAAAAATAGTGCACTCTAGAATAGGTGCTGAAATAGAATAGATGTTGAAAATCCTGACATTTTCTTTTTTATATTTTTATATTTTTTTATTATTATTACACTTTAAGTTCTAGGGTACATGTGCATAACGTGCAGGTTTGTTACATATGTATACTTGTGCCGTGTTGGTGTGCTGCACCCATCAACTCGTCAGCACCCATCAACTCATCATTTATATCAGGTATAACTCCCAATGCAATCCCTCCCCCCTCCCCACCCCCATGATAAGCCCCGATGTGTGATGTTCCCCTTCCCAAGTCCAAGTGATCTCATTGTTCAGTTCCCACCTATGAGTGAGAACATGCAGTGTTTGGTTTTCTGTTCTTGCGATAGTTTGCTGAGAATGATGGTTTCCAGCTGCATCCATGTCCCTACAAAGGACACACACTCATCCTTTTTTATGGCTGCATAGTATTCCATGGTGTATATGTGCCACATTTTCTTAATCCAGTCTGTCACAGATGGACATTTGGGTTGATTCCAAGTCTTTGCTATTGTGAATAGTGCCGCAATAAACATACGTGTGCATGTGTCTTTATAAGCAGCATGATTTGTAATCCTTTGGGTATATACCCAGTAATGGGATGGCTGGGTCATATGGTATTTCTAGTTCTAGATCCTTGAGGAATCGCCATACTGTTTTCCATAACGGTTGAATTAGTTTACAATCCCACCAACAGTGTAAAAGTGTTCCTATTTCTCCACATCCTCTCCAGCACCTGTTGTTTCCTGACTTTTTAATGATTGCCATTCTAACTGGTATGAGATGGTATCTCATTGTGGTTTTGATTTGCATTTCTCTGGTGGCCAGTGATGATGAGCATTTTTTCATGTGTCTGTTGGCTGTATGAATGTCTTCTTTTGAGAAATGTCTGTTCATATCCTTTCCCCACTTTTTGATGGGGTTGTTTGTTTTTTTCTTGTAAATTTGTTTGAGTTCTTTGTAGGTTCTGGATATTAGCCCTTTGTCAGATGAGTAGATTGCAAAAATTTTCTCCCATTCTGTAGGTTGCCTGTTCACTCTGATGGTAGTTTCTTTTGCTGTGCAGAAGCTCTTTAGTTTAATTAGATCCCATTTGTCAATTTTGGCTTTTGCTGCCGTTGCTTTTGGTGTTTTAGACATGAAGTCCTTGCCCATGCCTATGTCCTGAATGGTATTACCTAGGTTTTCTTCTAGGGTTTTTATGGTATTAGGTCTAACATTTAAGTCTCTAATCCATCTTGAATTAATCTTCGTATAAGGAGTAAGGAAAGGATCCAGTTTCAGCTTTCTACTTATGGCTAGCCAATTTTCCCAGCACCATTTATTAAGTAGGGAATCTTTTCCCCATTTCTTGTTTCTCTCAGGTTTGTCAAAGATCAGATGGCTGTAGATGTGTGGTATTATTTCTGAGGACTCTGTTCTATTCTATTGGTCTATATCTCTGTTTTGGTACCAGTACCATGCTGTTTTGGTTACTGTAGCCTTGTAGTATAGTTTGAAGTCAGGTAGCATGATGCCTCCAGCTTTGCTCTTTTGACTTAGGATTGACTTGGTAATGCGGGCTCTTTTTTGGTTCCATATGAACTTTAAAGCAGTTTTTTCCAATTCTGTGAAGAAACTCATTGGTAGCTTGATGGGGATGGCATTGAATCTATAAATGACCTTGGGCAGTATGGCCATTTTCACGATATTGATTCTTCCTATCCATGAGCATGGTATGCTCTTCCATTTGTTTGTGTCCTCTTTGATTTCACTGAGCAGTGGTTTGTAGTTCTCCTTGAAGAGGTCCTTGACATCCCTTGTAAGTTGGATTCCTAGGTATTTTATTTTCTTTGAAGCAATTGTGAATGGAAGTTCATTCATGATTTGGCTTTCTGTTTGTCTGTTACTGGTGTATAAGAATGCTTGTGATTTTTGCACATTAATTTTGTATCCTGAGACTTTGCTGAAGTTTCTTATCAGCTTAAGGAGATTTTGGGCTGAGATGATGGGGTTTTCTAAATATACAATCATGTCATCTGCAAACAGGGACAATTTGACTTCTTCTTTTCCTAACTGAATACCCTTGATTTCTTTCTCTTGCCTGATTGCCCTAGCCAGAACCTCCAACACTATGTTGAATAGGAGTGGTGAGAGAGGGCATCCCTATCTTGTGCCAGTTTTCAAAGGGAATTTTTCCAGTTTTTGCCCATTCAGTATGATATTGGCTGTGATAGACTGCTAGCAAGACTAATGAAGAAAAGAGAGAAGAATCAAATAGATGCAATAAAAAATGATAAAGGGGCTATCACCACCGACCCCAAAGAAATACAAACTACCATCAGAGAATACTATAAACACCTCTATGCAAATCAACTAGAAAATCTAGAAGAAATGGATAATTTCCTGGACACTTACACTCTCCCAAGACTAAACAAGGAAGAAGCTGAATCCCTGAATAGACCAATAGCAGGCTCTGAAATTGAGGCAATAATTAATAGCCTACCAACCAAAAAAAGTCCAGGACCAGATGGATTCACAGCTGAATTCTACCAGAGGTACAAGGAGGAGCTGGTACCATTCCTTCTGAAACTATTCCAATCAATAGAAAAAGAGGGAATCCTCCCTAACTCATTTTATGAGGCCAACATCATCTTGATACCAAAGCCTGGCAGAGACACAACAAAAAAAGAGAATTTTAGACCAATATCCCTGATGAACATCGATGCAAAAATCCTCAATAAAATACCGACAAACTGGATCCAGCAGCACATCAAAAAGCTTATCCACCATGATCAAGTGGGCTTCATCCCTGGGATGCAAGGCTGGTTCAACATATGCAAATCAATAAACGTAATCCAGCATATAAACAGAACCAAAGACAAAAACCACATGATTATCTCAATAGATGCAGAAAAGGCCTTTGACAAAATTCAACAGCCCTTCATGCTAAAAACTCTCAATAAATTCGGTATTGATGGAACATGTCTCAAAATAATAAGAGCTATTTATGACAAATCCTGACATTTTCAACATCTCATTTGGTGTGTTGATTATAAGTGCTAAGTCGTATCAGTGAAAGAGATTTCTACTGCAGCATTTGATGTATCTCAAGTCCCAACCTCACTTACGTTGCTGTTCTTTTAAGTGAGTAGTCTTAGTGTAGTTCAGAAAGAATCTTTTATTTACATCCTTAACCGTCGCATAGGTAATTTTACAGAAAAGTTAATTATAAAGTATTACCCAAGCTCTCTTCCAATGTGGTTTTGTTTGTCATATTTATTAATTTACTTAATAAATATGCAATTGATTATTTAATGCCGACCATTAATTGTCATTTTCAACATTTTCTTAGGGTAGATAAGTGAGCAACCTGGGCAAGCTGCTTAACTTCTGTGAGTTTCATTTTTCTTTCGGTTTTATTACCTACTTCATGGAATAGTTATGGGGATTAAAAGACCAAACTTTTCCAAAGTGATAAACAGAACCTAGTATATAAAAAGCATTCAATACATATTTGGTAGAATAAAATTATGTTAATAAAAATGTGTTGTAATGAGTGTTATTTTACTAACTTGAGTTAATAAAACAAATAGAAATGAAGTTGAAAAAAGTGAGATTAAGTTCTTGGTGTGCATATTAATCCTCAGACCACTTGCTATGAATATGAGGGTTCTCGGAGGGAGATGTCTATATCCCACAGAGTAGAACCTCTTGTTTTGAGACATCATACTTCCTTTCCTGCATACTACTTGCAAATAAATTATAAGTGTATTATGGAAGCTAGAAAAATTGATTTCCCAGTGCAAGGAGGGGCAACTTTAAATCACTGGTGGGAGCAGAAGTATTTCTTGGTGATCCACATCTTCTTTAACCAATGACTTTCTGTTTTTTCTCACTCTCTCCACCATCCATTTGTATTTTTCCTCTTTTTCCCTCGTATCTTTGGTGTGCTAGAGGCACCTCCACATCCTCATTTGTATCTAATTACTGAGTATGAGGAAGATTAACTTACTGTTTGTGTAGGCTAAATAGACAAACCAAAAGTTAAATTTATTGCAACACTGGAATTGATTTCAATTTGCAAAATAAGGGAAACTTTGGGGAATAATATTGTCTAGGATGCTAATACCTTTTATCATGTCTTGAAGTATTCCCTCTGAAATGCAGGAAAAAAATTTTTTTCCAATATTCCATGGGAAGGCTGCTTTCAAAAAGAGATAATCTTGACACTAATTTAGAGAAAGGAACAGGAAAAAAAAATGAATACTCAAATGTTTTCAAGGTTTAATGTTAATATATGAAATAAATATAAAATATAGTATTTGGAATAAAACAATCTTTTGAATTCAACAAATACATGAACTGGTAAAAGCTTGGCCTGAGCAAATCAGAAGACAAGAGTGGTTCAGGAACAAATGGATAGTTCTGACTCTCATAGGACTCATCTCTGTTAAATCAGTGCCTCTTCCTCAAGTCACACATGTGGCCTCACCAGGAAGGCTCTGGGATCATCTGACAGAGGAGGAAAGGATTCTGGTCAGGTTCACATACAAGTCACCACAGTACATTGACATTAACCTAAAAGGACATCCCAGCCCTAAATGGTGGCTTAAAGGTATGTAGCATAGAGAATTTCTGCTAGTGGACAAAACCCTGAATAATATTCTTGGTTTCAACTTTGTGTAGAAGGGGAAGAGTCCTGGGTAATAAATATACATGGACTCGAGGCAGTGGTAAATGCCTAGTTTGTTGATAAAGTGCCTGGAAATTCAGAAGACTGGACCAAGTGATCTGGAAAAGAGTTACGTGAATAGACCTATTGAAGTTAGACCTAACTTGAAAGCATGTACAAGAGAATAGGCTTTAACTAACCAGACAATGAGGATGAACTGTGCTCTGATATGGTCCATCCCTAAGGATATTCCAGTGATGGCACAATACGCCCATGAACAGAGTGTCTATACTGGCAAGGATGTTTTATGCCTGGGCTCAGCGAAACGAGCTCCTTACCATAACTGCTGATCTGCCATCTGCCCCCGCTGAGTGTCCAACATGCCAGTAGCAGAATCCATGCCTGAGCACCCAATGTGATGCCTGTCTCTGGGAAAATATTCATGTGCCTGATAACGTGTTAATTATATAAAACCTCTCCCACCCTGAAAGTGAAAGCAATTGGTCCTAATCAGGAACAATAAACACTGTAGATGCAGATTTGTCTTCCATCTCCATAGTACCTTCATCTACACCAATATTTGACAGCTTGCAGATGGATTGACACATTGACATAATATCCATTAAAGATTGCCTAGAACCTGGTACCTATTTTGGGGCAAAGGAGATATAAAATGTTCTCATGATCTCAGAATTCACTGATCTTCCCGTATAGCCCATCACCCATAAGCATCTAGCTTCATGAAGAGGGGAAAGGACTGTTAAACGCTCAATCAAGGGACTAGCTAGAAGTCAGCTCTGGAGGAGACAGGATGCTCTTTTCAGGATTCAGCGTATGCATTGAATGCTGAACCGATGCCTGCTATGTGGTGTGGAGTCCCCATTTGCCTGCCATACATCATTCTGAGATCCAAGGGGTGAAAGTAGAGTGTTTTCTAATTTTTGCACTCCCAGAAACTCACTTTCTTAGTCTTCAGATTCATAAGGACCGAAGTCCTGGTTTCTAGAAAGAAAAACATATTTTCCAGGAACACAGCAGGAACCACTAATTTGTGCTCCTTATGCAAATGGACCAGCAGGGGAAAAAAAAAAGTTACTGTTTTGGCTAGAGTACTTGCTTCTGGTTATTATGAGTAGCTAGTGTTGTCATAATGGATTAGGACAGAGATGATTGTATCCAGAACACAGAGAATGTAGTGGAATCTCTCTTAGCACTTGCATACCAGGGATAACTGTAACTGGACAATTGCAGCAACTACAGTAAATAAGAACAAGGCAACTAGGGATCAAACTCTTACGAATAATGCTTTCAGTCACCCCACAGGGTAGACAACCCAAACCAACTGAAGTGCTGGCCAAGGGTGAAAGAAATCAAGGGTGAGAAAATGGGTGCTGGAAGAGGAAGATGTTCTCTATCAGCTATGGTTCTGGGAATTGCTGCAACATTAAGGAAGTTATCTCAGTTGTGTTTTTCTTTAAGTCTAGTTCGGAAAACAGGACTGGTCACAATCCTAAGGACATTCTCAATTACTACCTCCCAGTCTCTCTGGCCACATGCTCAATCAGTTGCGAACCCTGGTTGTTACCTCATTCATCTCACCCTCTCACACTGCTGGCTGCTTTGACCTTCCCTGGGAGAGGACTGTTTTCTGGCATGGTCTCCAGTGTACCTGCTATGGCGACAGCATCCACATCCAATCTGACTAGACCCTGGGGTTTCATTTGTAAATGCTGTCGTGGAGAGACGGTCAGATCATATTATTCTCTAAAGGAAAAAGTTATGTGTCAATGTTTATACTATTCCTTTCTGTGACTACAAACATAATATAAAATAGAAATTATAAGTGAATATAGGTATAAAATTATTTTTAATGGAAGGAATCATAAGAAACTGCTAACAATGGTGTGTTTCTAAGAAAAGATAGGAAAGTGATTATTATGCTTTTTCTTTCAGTTTTTACATTGTTGAACTGTTTGAGTTTTCAGACAGTTCAATATGCATGTGTTCCTTTATATTTTCATGTAAATAAGACATCTGTATGGTAATATTATGTAACTTTTCATTTTCTTCTTTTCTTTTGTCATTGTATTATGACAAAAGCTAATAAGTGCATATTTTAAAAAATAAAATTTCTGTTAAACATAGTAAACTGTCCACAAAAATATATTTCCTTTGTCATCTGAATTGTCGTTAAAGTAAGAGTAAAATAGAAATTATATGTTAATCCACAATGACAAAAAAGCAGGCAGGAAATATTAGCTGGTGAAAGATTTTCACACATTTTTTGAAAAATAGAGAACAGTGTTACCAGGTAGTTGACTCAGTGTTGTGGGGGAAGTTACAGCCATCTGAGCAAGGACGGAGAAAACTAGCAAGTTAGTTCACCTGCAAAACTCCTGAGATGCTAAATGCTTGTAGCATATGATTCTACAGAATGTAGGAGTGAAACATACATTGTATTACATGAAAATTATTTCATTTCCACGGGCCATTTTCTACACAGCCAGGTAAGAATTCCTCTATATTATTTCACAAAGGATTGGAGGTTTATTCTTTTGAAAGACTGAGCTAAATAATTCCTGGAATTAATGTGGGGGACAGTGATGAAACGTGCATGTACAAGGATAAGTGAAATCTACGCTGTGAACTATGGGGTCTTTTCCTCTCGCTGCTCCCAGGATGTCAGTAGCCAGCACACATTACAATCTTACCAATTCCCCACTACTCTATGCATAGCCGCAGCAGCAGGGTAAAGGATTTTTTTTTTAGGAGGAAATATATGAGTCATACTATAGTGCCTGACACCTCAAAAATTAAGCCCATAAATATGCAAACACTGCCCACACATTTGGAAATGCTAAATTTTTTAAAATTTATTTCCTCCACTTTGAACATATGGTGAGTTTCTGCTTTCCGGGATATGACGGCAAGACCAGTGAATAGCAAGATAGGGTAATCGAAACCAGTCCCCAATGGAAAGCCAGGAGGAATTTCTCTTCTGCATGTTTGTGATTCTATGTTTAATAATGTTTCTCTGTCATAGATATGTCAGGAAGTTATCTAATTATGAAATATTAGAAAAATGCGATAATAATGACAAATAATACCTTACTCTTTTGAATGTGTTATTCTCTCATTTTTCCACTCCAAATCCCATGAGGTTGTTATTGCCTTCATTGCACAGATGAGTTAAGCAAGGCTGAGAAATTTTAAGATCATCTAGCTTAAATTATTAAGTCCAACTTTTCCCTTTAGCCTCCAAGAAAACATTTCTGCCCCAAAGTTTCTTCATCGCATTCTTTACCTCTGCATTTCTCAGTGTATAAATCAGAGGATTTAACATGGGAGTGATAATTGTGTAAAATACAGCCACCATCTTATCCTCTGAAAAGGTAGTATCAGGGCGCATGTACATAAAAGTACAGGGGCCGAAAAAGATAATGACCACGGCAATGTGGGAGCCACAGGTGGAGAGGGCTTTGCGCCTGCCTTCTGCTGACTGCGTTCTCAGGGAAACCAGGATAATGCTGTAGGAGATTAGCAAGATAACAAAACTCCCCAGAGCAATGGTACCGCTGTTGACTGTCACAACACCACCAACGATGTACGTGTCTGTGCAGGCAAGTTTCAACACAGGATGAACATCACAAAAGTAGTGATCTATCTCATTGGGTCCACAAAAGGGTAGCTGGACTACCAGAGCCACTTGGATAATGGAGTGTAAGAACCCACCTACCCATGTCCCTAATAACATCTTATTGCATCTCTCCTGGTCCATGATGGTCATATAATGTAGGGGTTTACAGATAGCCACATAGCGATCATAGGCCATCACAGTGAGGATGAAGATCTCAGTGCAACCAAAGAAATGTACTCCAAAGAGCTGCAACATGCACCCCACATAGGAGATGGTTTTGTCCTTTGCTAACAGGTCAACAATCATCTTGGGAGCTGTGACTGAAGAGTAACAAATGTCCACCAAAGACAAGAAGCTGAGAAAGAAATACATGGGTGACTTAAACAGATTGTTCAGGCAAACTGTCAGCATGATGAGGAGATTTCCCAGAAGAATGATTATGTAGAAGACAGAAAACACCACGAAACAAACTTTCTCAATCTCTGGGCTCTGAGAAAGACCCCAGAAAATGAATTCAGTTACGTTGTTTATTTTTTCCATGGGATGGGTCAAGTTCTTAAGAGGCAATTAAATTACCTAAAAAAAAGGAAACATAAAAAGAACTATATTTCTTCTATTTCTAGCACAGAACCAATGGAATATCACAGTAGTTGAAAATGGGAAAAAATGCTAATTGGCATGCATACTTAACAAAATTGTAGTGCATCTATTTTGATCATCTTACCTCAAGATTAAATCACATTCATTCACTTCAGGTGAGAAAGCAAAATTCAGAGAAAGTAAAACCCCCAGTCTCATATATATATTACCATATGCCTCTCTTCTCTCACCTTTTATCAATGTTTATTTAGCTGTTTCTAAACTTTATTTCGTTTTTATTTTGTACAAGACATTGAGTTTTGAAACAACTTCTGTATTTTGGGATATGGTCACATCTGTGTTATCTACCGGCAAACATTTGGAAATGTTTGCTTTATTTTAGACCCGCAAGTGAAAACATCCACATTTCACCTTTTGAATATTGCCATGCCTGATTATCACATCCACTCACAAATACGCTGCAATTTCTCTGCAAGTGTATCTACTCATGGGCTTTGTAAGTTCTTCTCATGAAACTCTATCCTTGTGCACATGATGTCTGCACCTCCGCCAATGTGGTCTCGAGCCCTGATAGTCAAGATGTAGTGTGACGTTATAGAAAGAAGAGCAAAATTACACAAATTTGATTCTAAAATGACAGTGCTGTAACCCCAGGTAAATTATTTAACTTAACAGAAATTCTCTTACCCCATTTGTGAAATGACAGTTTCAATTTCACTACTACATATCATATTAATGGTTATTTCAACCATGAAATTAAATCACTTCTGTCAATATGAAATATTCATAAAACCCTGATAGGAAGGCAGAGAGAAGGTAAAGCAATAAAAGAAACTTTTAGAGAGCAAGCAAGACCTGTTTGATTTGAAAGGAGGGGGAGTGAAGTCTTATGTAATTTCTCCATGTACAGACTCAGAATACTTTAGGATTTTCCAGGACTGACTTTGCTTTGTATTTTAAACATTTGTCTATCAACTGAAACAAAGAAAATGGGTGTAAAAAAGAGAAGACTGTCCCTTAATGTCAACATTGCTTCATACATCTTTCTAATCTTTCAAGTTTTATTCGAGCTGTATTCATTCTCCCAGTTTGTTCGATTTATAGTTCTGCAAGAGATCATCACTGAATGATAATTTTAATGGGTTTAGGAAAATCACAACATTTATTTAAATAGATCAATGTTCAGTGGTGAAATTTCAGGCACTACAATGGGGTCGTTGGTATGTTTGGATGGAAAAGGGTATGTGGAATAGTTTTGATTAAAGGAGCTGTTAGGACTCTTTCTCAAATCAACCATAGATGTAAGCGATTCCTCCAATTACAGGTTGTGTAGCAGAGACCTGTAGATCCTCTCAAGATCCACCCAGCTGAATGCTGACAACACCTACTGAACTCTGTGCTCTCGGCTATCCCTGTACAGTGACATTGTGGCTAACACTTCCAGCTTTTGGGAAACTACAGGGCTGCGTTTCTTCAGGTGTTCATGTTAGAGTTGGCACAGTAGTCACTACAGGTGTGCCATCTCTTGTGCATTACAAAATAATGATTATAAATGTAATAGTAATAATATGATTTAGGTACAGACTGATGCACATTCCCTGCTTTTTTACAGGCTCATTCTTCTTCAGTTTTCCTGCTGAATTTAAAGAAATATACTATCCTCCACTAAGAAAGCCCCTCAACTTAAGGAAGCTCACATCATAGCAGTTTTGGGCAACAATTATTTATGTTGCTTGGCTCTCATCTACAAGAAACTGGGCTTTTGCACACAAGCCTGAGGATTTTTCCTCTACCGTCCATATCACAATGTTCTAGCGGAATTTTTTTTTCATTCACCAAGATATTTTATTAAGGGACTAATTTATCTTGATTGCAGGATTGAGATTTAAAGTTCCATTTATCAGAATGTGCATCCTAGTAAAGGCTGCTAACCTGAATCATGGCCTCTCTTGACTCCAACTGATGCAGTAGCATCTTGCTGTTTATCTTCTTAAGCCAATATCCATCACAAGGATGCCTTCCTCCTTTTACTGAGTATTTTGGGCATAATGACTCACTTTGAGTCATTGAAATTATTGACATTTTCTTATTCGTATCCATCCTACCCTACCCCATAGTCATGTTTAGGTACATGTTATTATCTCCACTATCATCGTTTTAATAATTTCATTATCTCTGTATTTCAAAGAACAATCTCCATCAATTATATTACAAATGTTCAAAATCTAACAATTATCTTTTTCCACAAATATTCTGTATTAGTTTAAAAAAAAAACTCACCAGTATTTTCCGGAGCTTGAGTTCACTTTATGTTTCTATCTCTTCTTGAGTTAATTTGGGTACAGCTGCCCAAAGCAAAGTAACAGTGATGTCTGAGGAATTCTTTGTGAATAATTAGTACCAGAAAATACCTGACCCCTCAAACTGAAAGGCTGGTAGAAATGAGTCTTTGTTGTTCCTGGTTTTCTCGCCTAATGATACCTGCCATTTCACAGGGTCTCTGACAATAAATGCTCTTTTCTCTATTCTTATAGGTCTATTTAAAGAGGAAGATGCAAAATGATAAATGACCTTGGAGACAGATTTTCCCCAAAGTCTTCCTCCATAGTCAAAACCAAATTGCAGCCCTACCAATGAACTTTAATTCTAGTGTCTGTTCAATTTTTTAAAATTAAATTTAAAAAATTATTGCTAAATACAAAAACCGATCAATTCTCATATTAATGACTGTGGCCCTAATCCAAAGCAATTCAGCAAAGAGAAGTAATAATTTTATCATTCTAAACCTTGTTTTTTGAATTAATATGCTTCATTATGTGCATTAAATAGTCCATATTTGATATAACATATTAAGATATCTGTTTTATGTTATTTATTGAATTGTAATTGTTCTTTCTTGAAAGCTACATTTTAATACAAAATAGTATATTCGATTGTGCTATTTGGGAACATTGCTTTTCTTCTTAATTGATTCTATGCTGATTTATGGAGAAATAGGTGGGATAAGGTTCATGTTTGGCCTATGCTTGGAGTAAGTATGGGTTGAATTTAACTCATTTACTTTTTTTTTTTTTTATTATACTTTAAGTTCTAGGGTACATGTGCATAACGTGCAGGTTTGTTACATATGTATACTTGTGCCATGTTGCTGTGCTGCACCCATCAACTCGTCAGCACCCATCAATTCATCATTTATATCAGGTATAACTCCCAATGCAATCCCTCCCCCCTCCCCCCTCCCCATGATAGGCCCCAGTGTGTGATGTTCCCCTTCCCGAGTCCAAGTGATCTCATTGTTCAGTTCCCACCTATGAGTGAGAACATGCGGTGTTTGGTTTTCTGTTCTTGTGATAGTTTGCTAAGAATGATGGTTTCCAGCTGCATCCATGTCCCTACAAAGGACGCAAACTCATCCTTTTTTATGGCTGCATAGTATTCCATGGTGTATATGTGCCACATTTTCTTAATCCAGTCTGTCACTGATGGACATTTGGGTTGATTCCAAGTCTTTGCTATTGTGAATAGTGCCGCAATAAACATACGTGTGCATGTGTCTTTATAGTAGAATAATTTATAATCCTTTGGGTATATACCCAGTAGTGGGATGGCTGGGTCATATGGTACATCTAGTTCTAGATCCTTGAGGAATTGCCATACTGTTTTCCATAATGGTTGAACTAGTTTACAATCCCACCAACAGTGTAAAAGTGTTCCTATTTCTCCACATCCTCTCCAACATCTGTTGTTTCCTGACTTTTTAATGATTGCCGTTCTAACTCTTGTGAGATGGTATCTCATTGTGGTTTTGATTTGCATTTCTCTGATGGCGAGTGATGATGAGCATTTTTTCATGTGTCTGTTGGCTGTATGAATGTCTTCTTTTGAGAAATGTCTGTTCATATCCTTTGCCCACTTTTTGATGGGGTTGTTTGTTTTTTTCTTGTAAATTTATTTGAGTCCCTTGTAGATTCTGGATATTAGCTCTTTGTCAGATGAGTAGATTGCAGAAATTTTCTCCCATTCGGTAGGTTGCCTGTTCACTCTGGTGGTAGTTTCTTTTGCTGTGCAGAAGCTCTTTAGTTTAATTAGATCACATTTGTCAATTTTTGCTTTTGCTGCCATTGCTTTTGGTGTTTTAGACATGAAGTCCTTGCCCATGCCTATGTCCTGAATGGTACTACCTAGATTTTCTTCTAGGGTTTTTATGGTATTAGGTCTAACATTTAAGTGTCTAATCCACCTTGAATTAATCTTCGTATAAGGAGTAAGGAAAGGATCCAGTTTCAGCTTTCTACTTACGGCTAGCCAATTTTCCCAGCACCATTTATTAAATAGGGAATCCTTTCCCCATTTCTTGTTTCTCTCAGGTTTGTCAAAGATCAGATGGCTGTAGATGTGTGGTATTATTTCTGAGGACTCTGTTCTGTTCCGTTGGTCTATATCTCTGTTTTGGTACCAGTACCATGCTGTTTTGGTTACTGTAGCCTTGTAGTATAGTTTGAAGTCAAGTAGCGTGACGCCTCCAGCTTTGTCCTTTTGACTTAGGATTGTCTTGGCAATGCAGGCTCTTTTTTGGTTCCATATGAACTTTAAAGCCATTTTTTCCAATTCTGTGAAGAAACTCATTGGTAGCTTGATGGGAATGGCATTGAATCTATAAATAACCTTGGGTAGTATGGCCATTTTCACGATATTGATTCTTCCTATCCATGAGCATGGTATGTTCTTCCATTTGTTTGTGTTCTCTTTTATTTCACTGAGCAGTGGTTTGTAGTTCTCCTTGAAGAGGTCCTTTACATCCCTTGTAAGTTGGATTCCTAGGTATTTGATTCTCTTTGAAGCAATTGTGAATGGAAGTTCATTCCTGATTTGGCTCTATGTTTGTCTGTTACTGGTGTATAAGAATGCTTGTGATTTTTGCACATTAATTTTGTATCCTGAGACTTTGCTGAAGTTTCTTATCAGCTTAAGGAGATTTTGGGCTGAGACAACGGGGTTTTCTAAATATACAATCATGTCATCTGCAAACAGGGACAATTTGACTTCTTCTTTTCCTACTGAATACCCTTTATTTCTTTCTCTTGCCTGATTGCCCTAGCCAGAACTTCCAAGACTATGTTGAATAGGAGTGGTGAGAGAGGGCATCCCTGTCTTGTGCCAGTTTTCAAAGGGAATATTTCCAGTTTTTGCCCATTCAGTATGATATTAGCTGTGGGTTTGTCATAAATAGCTCTTATTATTTTGAGGTATGTTCCATCAATACCGAATTTATTGAGCGTTTTTAGCATGAAGGGCTGTTGAATTTTGTCAAAAGCCTTTTCTGCATCTATTGAGATAATCATGTGGTTCTTGTCTTTGGTTCTGTTTATATGTTGGATTACGTTTATTGATTTGCGAATGTTGAACCAGCCTTGCATCCCAGGGATGAAGCCCACTTGATCATGGTGGATAAGCTTTTTGATGTGCTGCTGAATCCGGTTTGCCAGTATTTTATTGAGGATTTTTGCATCGATGTTCATCAGGGATATTGGTCTAAAATTCTCTTTTTTTGTTGTGTCTCTTCCAGGCTTTGGTATCAGGATGATGTTGGCCTCATAAAATGAGTTAGGGAGGATTCCCTCTTTTTCTATTGATTGGAATAGTTTCAGAAGGAATGGTACCAGCTCCTCCTTGTACCTCTGGTAGAATTCAGCTGTGAATCCATCTGGTCCTGGACTTTTTTTGGTTGGTAGGCTATTAATTATTGCCTCAATTTCAGAGCCTGCTATTGGTCTATTCAGGGATTCAACTTCTTCCTGGTTTAGTCTTGGGAGAGTGTAAGTGTCCAGCAAATTATCCATTTCTTCTAGATTTTCTAGTTGATTTGCGTAGAGGTGTTTATAGTATTCTCTGATGGTAGTTTGTATTTCTTTGGGGTCGGTGGTGATATCCCCTTTATCATTTTTATTGCGTCTATTTGATTCCTCTCTCTTTTCTTCTTTATTAGTCTTGCTAGTGGTCTGTCAATTTTGTTGATCTTTTCAAAAAACCAACTCCTGGATTCATTGATTTTTTGGAGGGTTTTTTGTGTCTCTATCTCCTTCAGTTCTGCTCTGATCTTAGTTATTTCTTGCCTTCTGCTAGCTTTTGAATGTGTTTGCTCTTGCCTCTCTAGTTCTTTTAATTGTGATGTTAGAGTGTCCATTTTAGATCTTTCCTGCTTTCTCTTGTGGGCATTTAGTGCTATAAATTTCCCTCTACACACTGCTTTAAATGTGTCCCAGAGATTCTGGTATGTTGTATCTTTGTTCTCATTGGTTTCAAGGAACATCTTTATTTCTGCCTTCATTTTGTTATGTACCCAGTAGTCATTCAGGAGCAGGTTGTTCAGTTTCCATGTAGTTGAGCGGTTTTGATTGAGTTTCTTAGTCCTGAGTTCTAGTTGATTGCACTGTGGTCTGAGAGACAGTTTGTTATAATTTCTGTTCTTTTACATTTGCTGAGGAGTGCTTTACTTCCAATTATGTGGTCAATTTTGGAATAAGTGCGATGTAGTGCTGAGAAGAATGTATATTCTGTTGATTTGGGGTGGAGAGTTCTATAGATGTCTATTAGGTCCGCTTGGTGCAGAGATGAGTTCAATTCCTGGATATCCTTGTTAACTTTCTGTCTCGTTGATCTGTCTAATGTTGACAGTGGAGTGTTGAAGTCTCCCATTATTATTGTATGGGAGTCTAAGTCTCTTTGTAAGTCTCTAAGGACTTGCTTTATGAATCTGGGTGCTCCTGTATTGGGTGCATATATATTTAGGATAGTTAGCTCTTCCTGTTGAATTGATCCCTTTACCATTATGTAATGGCCTTCTTTGTCTCTTTTGATCTTTGATGGTTTAAAGTCCGTTTTATTAGAGACTAGGATTACAACCCCTGCTATGTTTTGTTTTCCATTTGCTTGGTAGATCTTCCTCCATCCCTTTATTTTGAGCCTATGTATGTCTCTGCATGTGAGATGGGTCTCCTGAATACAGCAGACTGATGGGTCTTGACTCTTTATCCAGTTTGCCAGTCTGTGTCTTTTAATTGGAGCATTTAGTCCATTTACATTTAAGGTTAATATTGTTATGTGTGAACTTGATCCTGCCATTATGATGTTAACTGGTTATTTTGCTTGTTAGTTGATGCAGTTTCTTCCTAGCCTCGATGGTCTTTACATTTTGGCATGTTTTTGCAATGGCTGGTACCAGTTGTTCCTTTCCATGTTTAGGGCTTCCTTCAGGTTCTCTTGTAAGGCAGGCCTGATGGTGACAAAATCTCTAAGCATTTGCTTATCTGTAAAGGATTTTATTTCTCCTTCACTTATGAAACTTAGATTGGCTGGATATGAAATTCTGGGTTGAAAATTCTTTTCTTTAAGAACGTTGAATATTGGCCCCCACTCTCTTCTGGCTTGTAGAGTTTCTGCCGAGAGATCTGCTGTTAGTCTGATGGGCTTCCCTTTGTGGGTAACCCGACCTTTCTCTCTGGCTGCCCTTAAGATTTTTTCCTTCATTTCAACTTTGGTGAATCTGGCAATTATGTGTCTTGGAGTTGCTCTTCTGGAGGAGTATCTTTGTGGCGTTCTCTGTATTTCCTGAATTTGAATGTTGGCCTGCCCTACTAGGTTGGGGAAGTTCTCCTGGATGATATCCTGAAGAGTGTTTTCCAACTTGGTTCCATTTTCCCCCTCACTTTCAGGCACCCCAATCAGACGTAGATTTGGTCTTTTTACATAATCCCATACTTCTTGCAGGCTTTGTTCATTTCTTTTTCTTCTTTTTTATTTTGGTTTCTCTTCTCGCTTCATTTCATTCATTTGATCCTCAATCGCTGATACTCTTTCTTCCAGTTGATCGAGTCAGTTACTGAAGCTTGTGCATTTGTCACGTATTTCTCGTGTCATGGTTTTCATCTCGGTCATTTCGTTTATGACCTTCTCTGCATTAATTAGTCTAGCTGTCAATTCTTCCACTCTTTTTTCAAGATTTTTAGTTTCTTTGTGCTGGGTACGTAATTCCTCCTTTAGCTCTGAGAAGTTTGATGGACTGAAGCCTTCTTCTCTCATCTCGTCAAAGTCATTCTCTGACCAGCTTTGATCCGTTGCTGGCGATGGGCTGCGCTCCTTTGCAGGGGAAGATGTGCTCTTATTTTTTGAATTTCCAGCTTTTCTGCCCTGCTTTTTCCCCATCTTTGTGGTTTTATCTGTCTCTGGTCTTTGATGATGGTGACGTACTGATGGGGTTTTGGTATAGGTGTCCTTCCTGTTTGATAGTTTTCCTTCTGACAGTCAGGACCCTCAGCTATACGTCTGTTGGAGATTGCTTGAGGTCCACTCCAGACCCTGTTTGCCTGGGTATCAGCAGCAGAGGTTGCAGAAGATAGAATATTGCTGAACAGCAAGTGTACCTGTCTGATTCTTACTTTGGAAGCTTCCTCTCAGGGGTGTACTCCACCCTGTGAGGTGTGGGGTGTCAGACTGCCCCTAGTGGGGGATGTCTCCCAGTTAGGCTACTCAGGGGTCAGGGACCCACTTGAGCAGGCAGTCTGTCCCTTCTCAGATCTCAACCTCCGTGTTGGGAGATCCACTGCTCTCTTCAAAGCTGTCAGACAGAGTCGTTTGCGTCTGCAGAGGTTCTGCTGCCTTTTTGTTGTTGTTGTTGTTGTTGTTTTTTAGCTGTGCCCTGTCCCCAGAGGTGGAGTCTACAGAGACAGGCAGGTTTCCTTGAGCTGCTGTGAGCTCCACCCAGTTCGAGCTTCCCAGCGGCTTTGTTTACCTACTTAAGCCTCAGCAATGGTGTGCGCCCCTCCCCCAGCCTCGCTGCTGCCGTTTCGGTTAGATTGCAGACTGCTGTGTTAGCAATGAGGGAGGCTCCGTGGGCGTGGGACCCTCCCGGCCAGGTGTGGGATATATTCTCCTGGTGTGCCCGTTTGCTTAAAGTGCAATATTGGGGTGGGAGTTAACCCGATTCTCCAGGTGTTGTGTGTCCCAGTTCCCCTGGCTAGGAAAAGGGATTCCCTTCCCCCTTGCGCTTCCCAGGTGAGGCGATGCCTCGCCCTGCTTCAGCTCTCGCTGGTCGGGCTGCAGCAGCTGACCAGCACCGATTGTCTGGCACTCCCCAGTGAGATGACCCCAGTACCTCAGTCGAAAATGCAGAAATCACCGGTCTTCTGTGTCACTCGCGCTGGGAGTTGGAGACTGGAGCTGTTCCTAATCGGCCATCTTGCTCCACCCCAACTCATTTACTTTTATATTGTAAATCCTTAAGGTTGACTCACGAAAACTAATAATAATCTTGCTTTTTCTCTTCCTATTCCTATTAGTTTCTTTCCCCATGCTTGACTTTTTACTTTACTCTTCTTACCTTATCTCACATTTTTCTTTATTTCAAACAACATCCAAAATGTCAAAGAGATCCTGCTTACATTTTCACTATCTGGAGTTAGCAAAAGAAATGAGTGAACCATTAAGAGCAGGAAGTAAAAAAGCAATTATGCCCAGGTTTGTGGAAACATTCATCATGATTAAGCTAGTGTGTTAGTTTCCTGTTGCTACTGCAACAAATTACCACAAGCTTAGTGACTTAAATCAATACAAAGTCAGTATTTCACATTTCTGCAGGTGAGAAGTCCAAAATGAGGCTCACTGGGCTAAAATCAAGGCATTGTAATGGATAAATCCTTCTGAAGTTTGTAGGGGAAAACTCATTCCCTTAATTCTTCCAGCTTCTAGACTCTACCTGCTTCCTTATGGCCCCTTTCCTTCATCTCTAAAGCAGGCAGTGTAGCATCGTCAAATCTAACTTCTGCTTCACTTTCCCACTTTAAATAAACCTTATGAATACATTGAGCCCACATGGATAGTGCAAGATAACATCTTTGTTTTAAGGTCCACTGATTAGCAAACCTAATTTTTATCTACAGCCTTTATCACCTTACCATGTAACAAAATATATTGATAAGTGCTGAGGACTAAGATGAGAACATCTTTGGGGAATCCCTATTCTGCTACTCAGTTATTTAGATGAGTAGTGGGGAAAGTCAGTCTATCTTCTATTCCTACTTTGCAAAATGTACTTGGAGATCTAGGAGATGTTTCAAAATATGTTTTGGAACAAATGCTAAATACAATACATAAATAATGGAATATTAATGTCCATATTTTATAACAGAAATGTGTGCAAAGGAAGGATATCTGATGATAATAATCTCTTGGATAAAAAAATATAGCTATATATAATGTGATAGGAGAATGACAGTAAATTAATAAAATATGTAAGAATAGTACAGAGAAATGATCAATAGATTTAACATTCATTTGTTATAATAGCTTTTCTGAGATATGATTCATATACTACATAATTCATCAATTTAAAGTGTACAATTTAACTGGTGTTTCATACACAAGGTTGTACAATCATCAACACAATCTAAGTTTACAACATCTTTGTACCCTCAAAAAAATAAAACCCCATTCTCATTAGCAATCACTCCTCATTCCTCTCTCCCACCATCACCCCTAGCTCTAGGCAAACACTAATCTGCTTTCTGTCACTATAGATTGGCATTTCTGGACTTTTTTTGACATAAAAATAATCATCCAATATGTGGTCTTTTGTAACTTGCTTCTTTACTTGCCATGGCATTGTTAAAGATAATCCCATTGATGGTAGTGTCAATTAGTTCAACCATTGTGGAAGACAATGTGGTGAGTCCTCAAAGAGCTAAAGGCAGAAATACTATTCCATCTAGCAGTCCCATTACTGGGTATCTACCCAAAGGAATATAAATTATTCTATTATAAAGGCACATGCACACATATGTTCATTGAGACACTATTCACAATAGCAAAGACATGGAATCAACCTAAATGTCTATCAATGATAGACTGGATAAACAAAATGTGATGCATATACACAATGGAATACTATGCAGCCATAAAAAAGAATGAGATCATGTTCTTTGTTGGGACATGGATGGAGCTGGAGGCCGTCATCCTTAGCAAACTAACACAGGGACAGAAAACCAAATAAGGCATGTTCTCACTTATAAGTGGGATTTGAAGGTCATATTTTTCTTGAGATGAACAGACATGAACACTTTTTTGTAATACATTATTTTCTCTAGGTTAAAATTACATACAATGAAATGTAATGTTTTGAAGTATATGCTTTGATGATTTTGGACACATGTATGCATTCATGTAACCACTAACAAATTCAAGATGTAGGCCGGGCGCGGTGGCTCAAGCCTGTAATCCCAGCACTTTGGGAGGCCGAGACGGGTGGATCACAAGGTCAGGAGATCGAGACCATCCTGGCCAAAATGGTGAAACCCTGTCTCTACTAAAAAAATACAAAACCTAGCCGGGCGAGGTGGCGGGCGCCTGTAGTCCCAGCTACTCGGGAGGCTGAGGCAGGAGAATGGCGTGAACCCGGGAGGCGGAGCTTGCAGTGAGCTGAGATCCGGCCACTGCACTCCAGCCTGGGCGACAGAGCAAGACTCCGTCTCAAAAAAAAAACAAAAAAACAAAAAAACAAATTCAAGATGTAGAAAACTCAACAACTCAGAAGTCATGTCCCTTTTCAGTTCATTCCCCCAGATACAACTACTTTTCTGATTTTTATGATTCAATTTTAGTTTTCCCATTGTGAACTTTATTACGATCATTTATTCATTTGTGTCTAGACTTTTTTGAGATTTATCATGCTGTTTTGTGTATCATTAGTCCATTATTTTCCTTTGCAGAAGAGTGCTTGTTGAAAAGCATCCTATAATGTTTACTGTAACAACTTTTGTCTTTTAAATGTAGTATAATTATATTTAACGTTATTAAGGTTTTTGAATTTAAGTTTCTATTACTGCAGTTTACTTTGTCTCCTCTATAACTTTCTTCTCAATTTTCTTTATTACTTTGACCTAATCAAGAAATGTTTTCGCATAGTATTACATTCTATCCTCTTTTTTGTCTTTTTTTTTTTTAAAAAAAACAGACTATCTTTAGGGCACTTTTAGTTTCTCACTAAATTTTAGTTCTCGCAAAATTGAACAGAAGGCATAAATATTTCTGATATTGCCTCTGGCCCTACTCATACATAAGTTCCTTTATTATTAACATTGTCCCACCAGCGTGTTTCATTCTTTACAACTGCTGAATCTACATGGATACATCATCATTGAAAGTCCATAAGGTGTATTCTTGTTATACAACAGGGTTTTATAATGAGATTCAATTGGATTCATTCTTGGTATTGTATATTCTGTGGGTTTGTACAATGTATAATGACATCTCTGCGCTCTTCTAATATTCATATAGAATAGTTTCATTCCCCTAAAATTGCCTGCACTCCACCTATTCATCCTTCCAACACCCCAAACACATGTTTACTATCTCGATAACTTGGCCTTTTCCAAAATGTCATATAGTTGTAGTCATACATTATTAGTATTTTCAGATTGGCTTATTTCACTTACTAATATGCATTTAAGTCTCCTCCATGTCTTTTCATGGGTTAATAGCTTATTTCTTTTTAGTACTGAACAATATTTAATTGTCTGAATATACCACAGTTTATTTATGCATAGACCTACTGAAAGACATCTTGGTTGCTTTCAGGTTTGGTGACGCAGAGGAGCTTAACATAAGCACCTGAATGTCAGAGTTTTGCATGGACATACATTTTTCACTCTTTATTGGGTAAATACCAAGTGGTATAATTGCTGTATCTTACAGTAAAAGTATGTTTAGTACTTGAGAAACTGCTAAACTGTCGTCTATGTTGGCTGTGCCATTTTTCATTCCCAACAACAATGAATGAGTGTTCCTTTTGCTCTACACCCTCATCAGCATTTGGCATTGCCAGTGTTATGGATTTGGTCATTTTAATAGATATACTGTTATATCATTGGTATATCATTGTTGCTTTAATTCGTATTCTTCTGGTGACCTGCAATATGTTGAATCTTTCCATAGGCTTGCATGTCATCTGTATATCATCTTTGGTGAGATGTCCGTTAAGGACTTCAGCCTATTTCTTTAATTTGGTTCTTTTCTTTCTATTTTTTTTTTCTTTTTTATTTTTATATAGGTATACTCTTGTCACAGAGATTTGTTCCACAGATTATTTTGTCACCCATGTACTAAGCCTTGTACGCAATAGTTATGTTTTCTGCTCCTCTCCCACCTCTCACCCTCTACTCTCCAAAAGGCCCCAGTGTGTGTTGTTTCCCTCTAAGTGTCCATGTGTTCTCATCATTTAGCTCCCAGTTATAAGTAAGAACATGCAGTATTAGTTTGCTAAGGATAATGGCATCCAGCTCCATCCATGTTCCTGCAAAAGACGTAATCTCATTCTTTTATATGGCTGCATAGTATTTCATGGTATGTATATAACACATTTTCTTTATCCAATCTATCATTGATGGGCATTTAGGCTGATTTCATGTTGTTTGTTTTCTTATTGTCAGTTTTAAGATTTCTTGTATATTTTGGATAACAGTCTTTTATCAGATTTTTTTTGCCACTCTTTTCTGCAAGTCTGTGGCTTGTCTTTTCATTATTTTGATATTACCTGCCACAGCAAAGAAATGTTATTTTACAAAATCTAGATCATCGACTCTTTCTTTCAAGGATGGTACTTCTGATGTTATATCTAAAAAGTCATCACCAAACTGATGGTCATCTAGATTTTCTGTAATGTTACCTTGTAAGAATGTTACGGTTTTATGTTTTACATTTAGGTCTATGATCTATTTTAAGATAATTTTTGTAAAGGGTATAAAACCCAGATCTAGATTGGGGTGTGGATTATTCGACGCTGATGAAGAATTTATTTGTGGTAGGTTAATTATAATGAATTATTCTGTGGAAGAATTAACTATAAAATATGATAAATTCCTTCAATTTAGTTGTTGACTATACTGTTCTATATATGTCTATTAATGCTGCTTTGGATCATTTGATGGTTTTGGATCAAATTCTGTCTATCCTTCTCCATCCATGCGAAGTTAGAATTCGTAAATGTTTCTATCATGCAAATTCGATTAATATTTAATTATTTAAAGCACAATAATCAATATTGCTTCAAATGCTAACATATTTGCCTGCTTTATCCTTTTCATGCTTTCAGTTTCACTTTCGTGTGTATGTGTAATCAATGGTTTAGGTGCATCTTCTGTGAAAGCACATTTGACAAACTGCATTTTAAACCTTTATGATAATTTACATTATTCTGTTGAAGAATTTACTTCATTGTGTTAATTTTGTTTTAACTTGTATATTTTAATTGGCTTGTATGATCATTTTTTGCTTTTATTTTTGTTTCTGCCCAATTTTTATGTTTCCTTCCTATTTTCTTGCCTTTTATTTGGAATGATATTGTTTCTTTTTAAAAATACATCCCTGGCCAGGTGCAGTGGGTCACGCCTATAATCCCAGCACTTTGGGAGGCCGAGGCGGGCAGATCATAAGGTCAGGAGTTCAAAACCAGCCTGACCAATATGGTGAAAACCTGTCTCTACTAAAAATACAAAAATTAGCTGGGCGTGGTGGTGCGCGCCTGTAGTCCCAGCTACTCAGGAGGCTGAGGCAGGAGAATCGCTTGAACCCGGGAGGCGGAGGTTGCAGTGTGCCCAGATCGCGCCACTGCACTCCAGCCTGGTGATAGAGCGAGACTCTGTCTCAAAAAATAATAATAATACATTTCTTTGTCTCTTTTCCTCTCCCGCTATTTTAGTAATTACTCAAAAAATCTATCTGTACATTATTATTACCAAGTCTGAATTTAATCAGTGTCTTTTCTCTCCTACTAAGCAATACTTCTTTTCAACTTACATGATGTTGTGGTCTACGTTTTTCGTTCTTGCTTCTATTTTTCATCTTATATATATTAGACATGTGTACTATTTTTAACACAATATCTCAGTTTACAAATAAGGTTAGTATTTTCCTGATTCACTATTCTTTCCTGGATTTTAAATTTTCCTTCTTGGAACATCTTTCCTCTTAATAAAAATTAATATTTACAACTACTTTAAGTGAGTGTGTCTGTATAGTAAATTCTTGGCCATTTTAAAATTGCAGTTTATTTTGTTTTATTCTACTGAAGACTCCCCACTTCACTTTTCTTGAAAAACTATGGAATTCAAGGATAATATTTTACATTTGGCATTTTAAAAATGTAATTCTATTTTCTTCTGGCTTCTAGTCTTCTGTGTTTTAAATTATTTTATTTTTATATTTATTTATTTATTTGAGACGGAGTTTGGCTCTTTTTGCCCAGACTGGAGTGCAATGGTGCGATCTCCACTCACTGCAACCTCCACCTCTCAGGTTGAAGCGGTTCTCCTGCCTCAGCTTCCCGAGTAGCTGGGATTACAGGCATGTGCCACCATGCCCAGCGAATTTTGCAGTTTTAGTAGAGACGGGGTTTCTCCATGTTGGTCAGGCTGGTCTCTAACTCCCGACCTCAGGTGATCTGCCCTCCTTGGCCTCCCAAAGGGCTGGGATTGCTGGCGCGAGTCACCGCACCCGGTCCTGTGTTTCAAATTATTGTTAATTAGAAGTAATATTTTGTAGGGCTCTTTTAGAAAGCAACTCTTTTACTCTGTTGTAATGTTTTTTCTAAATATTTCTCATAGTTCTGGAAATTGTCAATTATTATCTCTTTAAATGTATTTTCTCACTATTTTATAAATCCTGAAGTCTTGTAGACATATGTTGTTCCCTTTTATTCCATTTCTAAGGTCTGTTAATATCCCTTTAACTTTTTCCATATCTTTGTCTCTCTCTTCTTTGTTTTGAGTAAATTTGTTGATATCTGGAATTCACTGATTAGTTAGGAAACACTACTATGTTTTATCCACTGAGTTTCTAATAAAAATATCATTTTATTTATTTATTGAAGTTATTTTGTTATCTAACAGCCCAGAAAATTTTTAAACTAAATGTAATTTGACTTCAAAATCATTTTCTATTTTATACAAGAAAGATTTATATTATGTTTTGTGGCCATTAACTACAACAAACCCCGTCTTTGTATACTTGTATGCTGTGCTCTGGCATAGCTGTTTCCAACCTAATTTCCTCCTATATTCAGTCATTTTTATTGTGTGATCATTTGCTCTTGAGCAAATTTTTTCTTCTTTTAATTTTTGGTTTTCTATATGAGCAGATTTATTTCAACTATGCCTTAAATATAAATTCCTGAAAAGACTTTATTTTTTGCATTAAATGTCTGCACACACACGTGTGTATGTGTCTGAGTGTGTGTGTGACAGTCCAGTGTTAGCATAAACTCATAGCATGCCTTCTTCATTTGGCATCACTGCCCTTATTGAGAGGTCAGTGAAGTACATTATTTTTCCTTCTTAGAAGCTAAACACAGAATTTTCCCAGTTTCATTTAATATGGCAAGTGACTTCATATGCTACAATGAATATTCTATTTGATAACATTTTTCAGTGGCGATACCTCTGTGTTAATCTTGCCTATCATAATCTAATGCTGCATCCCTGGAAGTTTTTCTAAGCTTCATTGTGTCAACTAGCATTCTAAGAGCATTCTTCCCTTTTTCCTGTGATTGACAGACAGGTTTGCATTAATCAGCTTATCTCATACCCCACTGTGTGGATCCTAGAACTGTAAGATATTTCACATATTTATTTCTAAGTCTTTTATTTCACTTAGTGTTTTTCTATGGATAATTATTTTTTCAATTAATATCTTTCATTTATATCAGTAATATATTATGAAAGAATATTAATACAAATATAGTACTACTTTCTTAAAATTGTTTTAATTACATTATAAAGCATAATGAAATAATAAAAGACATATATTCACTAAAAAATACGTTTCAAAATGTTCAAAGCAGCACTATACATAATAACCCTAAATGGGAAACCACCCAAATGCCTGGCAACAAGGGAATGGATAAATTAATCATTATATATTCATATGATAAGATACCATATACATTAATGAAAACAATCAGAAAACTTGCCAACATGAGAAATGACTCACAAATGAAATACTGAGAAGGCACACATTCAGCAGCAAAATCTATGTCAGTCTTATTCTTCAAAGTACAGGAACAGATAAAAACATTATTATTATTATTATTATTATTTGAGACAGAGTCTTGCTCTGTCACCCAAGCTACAGTGCAGTGGTGTGATGTCGGACTCACTACAACCTCCGCCTCCCCAGTTCAAGCTATTCTCCTGCCTCAGCCTCCTGAGTAGCTGGGATTAAAGGCGCTCCCACTGCGCCCAGCTAATTTTTGTATTTTTAGAAGAGACAGGGTTTCATCATCTTGGCCAGGCTGGTCTGGAACTCCTGATCTCGTGATCCACCCACCTCAGCCTCCCAAAGTGCTGGGATTACAATACTACAATATTTAGAAATAAATATTGTGGTTAACTTTGGGAGGTATTTTTTTTTTTTTATTGCACTTTATTTTTATTTATTTATTTTTTTTTATTATACTTTAAGTTCTAGGGTACATGTGCATAACGTGCAGGTTTGTTACATATGTATACTTATGCCATGTTGGTGTGCTGCACCCATCAACTCGTCAGCACCCATCAATTCATCATTTATATCTTGTATAACTCCCCAATGCAAGCCCTCCCTCCTCCCCCCTCCCCCCTCCCCATGATAGGCCCCAGTGCGTGATGTTCCCCTTCCCGAGTCCAAGTGATCTCATTGTTCAGTTCCCACCTATGAGTGAGAACATGCGGTGTTTGGTTTTCTGTTCTTGTGATAGTTTGCTAAGAATGATGGTTTCCAGCTGCATCCATGTCCCTACAAAGGACGCAAACTCATCCTTTTTTATGGCTGCATAGTATTCCATGGTGTATATGTGCCACATTTTCTTAATCCAGTCTGTCACAGATGGACATTTGGGTTGATTCCAAGTCTTTGCTATTGTGAATAGTGCCGCAATAAACATACGTGTACATGTGTCTTTGTAGTAGACTAATTTATAATCCTTTGGGTATATACCCAGTAGTGGGATGGCTGGGTCATATGGTACATCTAGTTCTAGATCCTTGAGGAATTGCCATACTGTTTTCCATAATGGTTGAACTAGTTTACAATCCCACCAACAGTGTAAAAGTGTTCCTATTTCTCCACATCCTCTCCAACACCTGTTGTTTCCTGACTTCTTAATGATTGCCATTCTAACTGGTGTGAGATGGTATCTCATTGTGGTTTTGATTTGCATTTCTCTGATGGCGAGTGATGATGAGCATTTTTTCATGTGTCTGTTGGCTGTGTGAATATCTTCTTTTGAGAAATGTCTGTTCATATCCTTTCCCCACTTTTTGATGGGGTTGTTTGTTTTTTTCTCGTATATTTGTTTGAGTTCTTTGTAGATTCTGGATATTAGCCCTTTGTCAGATGAGTAGGTTGCAAAAATTTTCTCCCATTCTGTAGGTTGCCTGTTCACTCTGATGGTAGTTTCTTTTGCTGTGCAAAAGCTCTTTAGTTTAATTAGATCCCATTTGTCAATTTTTGCTTTTGCTGCCGTTGCTTTTGGTGTTTTAGACATGAAGTCCTTGCCCATGCCTATGTCCTGAATGGTACTACCTAGATTTTCTTCTAGGGTTTTTATGGTATTAGGTCTAACATTTAAGTCTCTAATCCATCTTGAATTAATCTTCGTATAAGGGGTAAGGAAAGGATCCAGTTTCAGCTTTCTACTTATGGCTAGCCAATTTTCCCAGCACCATTTATTAAATAGGGAATCCTTTTCCCATTTCTTGTTTCTCTCAGGTTTGTCAAAGATCAGATGGCTGTAGATGTGTGGTATTATTTCTGAGGACTCTGTTCTGTTCCATTGATCTATATCTCTGTTTTGGTACCAGTACCATGCTGTTTTGGTGACTGTAGCCTTGTAGTATAGTTTGAAGTCAGGTAGCGTGACGCCTCCAGCTTTGTCCTTTTGACTTAGGATTGTCTTGGCAATGCGGGCCCTTTTTTGGTTCCATATGAACTTTAAAGCAGTTTTTTCCAATTCTGTGAAGAAACTCATTGGTAGCTTGATGGGGATGGCATTGAATCTATAAATAACCAAAAAATCAATGAATCCAGGAGTTGGTTTTTTGAAAAGATCAACAAAATTGACAGACCGCTAGCAAGGCTAATAAAGAAGAAAAGAGAGAGGAATCAAATAGATGCAATAAAAAATGATAAAGGGGATATCACCACTGACCCCACAGAAATACAAACTACCATCAGAGAATACTATAAACGCCTCTACGCAAATCAACTAGAAAATCTAGAAGAAATGGATAAATTCCTGGACACTTACACTCTCCCAAGACTAAACCAGGAAGAAGTTGAATCCCTGAATAGACCAATAGCAGGCTCTGAAATTGAGGCAACAATTAATAGCCTACCCACCAAAAAAAGTCCAGGACCAGATGGATTCACAGCTGAATTCTACCAGAGGTACAAGGAGGAGCTGGTACCATTCCTTCTGAAACTATTCCAATCAATAGAAAAAGAGGGAATCCTCCCTAACTCATTTTATGAGGCCAACATCATCCTGATACCAAAGCCTGGCAGAGACACATCAAAAAACGAGAATTTTAGACCAATATCCCTGATGAACATTGATGCAAAAATTCTCAATAAAATACTGGCAAACCGGATTCAGCAGCACATCAAAAAGCTTATCCACCATGATCAAGTGGGCTTCATCCCTGGGATGCAAGGCTGGTTCAACATTCGCAAATCAATAAACGTAATCCAGCATATAAACAGAACCAAAGACAAGAACCACATGATTATCTCAATAGATGCAGAAAAGGCTTTGGACAAAATTCAACAGCCCTTCATGCTAAAAACGCTCAATAAATTCGGTATTGATGGAACGTACCTCAAAATAATAAGAGCTATTTATGACAAACCCACAGCTAATATCATACTGAATGGGCAAAAACTGGAAAAATTCCCTTTGAAAACTGGCACAAGACAGGGATGCCCTCTCTCACCACTCCTATTCAACATAGTGTTGGAAGTTCTGGCTAGGGCAATCAGGCAAGAGAAAGAAATCAAGGGTATCCAGTTAGGAAAAGAAGAAGTCAAATTGTCCCTGTTTGCAGATGACATGATTGTATATTTAGAAAACCCCATCGTCTCAGCCCAAAATCTCCTTAAGCTGATAAGCAACTTCAGCAAAGTCTCAGGATACAAAATTAATGTGCAAAAATCACAAGCATTCTTATACACCAGTAACAGACAAGCAGAGAGCCAAATCAGGAATGAACTTCCATTCACAATTGCTTCAAAGAGAATAAAATATCTAGGAATCCAGCTTACAAGGGATGTAAAGGACCTCTTCAAGGAGAACTACAAACCACTGCTCAGTGAAATAAAAGAGGACACAAACAAATGGAAGAACATACCATGCTCATGGATAGGAAGAATCAATATCGTGAAAATGGCCATACTCCCCAACTTTGGGAGGTATTAATAATAAAGAGGAATAAGGAGGACCTCTGATGTGCTGATACTTCTGTCTCTGAATCCAGTTGCTGATTACACAATCATGCTCAATCTGCAAAAGTTCATGAGCTGTACACAGGCAATATATGCATTTTTTTGTTTAGACTTCAGTACAAATGTAAAAAGTTGAAGGTACTATTTCATTCATTTTCTTCGCAGTTTAATGCATGAAAAATGCATAATCTATTTTATTTTTTCAACACAACGCCATGTAATCTGCATTTTTAAGATATTTTCTGGTTATTTCATATCACATGAGCACAATCGTAATGATTAAGAAAGGTGGAGGAGAGTATGGATAAGAATAATGTTCAATTGGTTCAAGAGACGTCAATGCAGAAGTATAAAATCCCAGAAGGGATATGCTTCCTGTTTGCTCACTTTTCCCGCCAAACAGCAAGGACAAGAGCATGATGAGAGTGAATCTTTCTCACTCATCAGTGTGGTCTCAGGGAACCATGGCATGAAAAGCAGAAACAATTCAGAAAAGTTAATTTCCTTTCAGGAGTATTTGACAACACCACACTTTCCTCATGGTGTTCTTCATCTCCCTGTTTCTCAGAGTGTAGATGAGAGGGTTGAACATGGGAGCAATGATGGTATAAAAAAGGGCAAACACTTTATCTTCTGAGAACATTGTGACCAGTCTAGTGTAAATGAATAATGCAGGTGCAAAAAACAGGACTACAACCATTACATGAGAACTGCAAGTGGAAAGAGCTTTGCTGAGGCTCTCTGCAGAATATGTTCTGATGGTATACAATATAAAAACGTAAGACAACATCAAGACAACAAATGTCACCAAAGCAATTAAGCCCAAATTAGCAATGACTAAGAGACCTATCGTGTGTATATTAGAACAAGCCAATTTCAGCAAAGGATACACATCACAGAAGTAGTGATCTATCTCATTTGGGCCACAAAACGGTACAAAGATGGTGAGAAGAAACTGACTGGCAGAGTGTATAAACCCTCCAGTACAACAGACTATGACGATTGTGTTACACCTTTGCCTACTCATGATGATGGTGTAGTTCAGGGGCTTGCAGATGGCCACATAGCGGTCATAGGCCATCCCTGTGAGAATGAAGATCTCTATGCCTCCAAAAAAATGGGTGGTAAAGAGTTATATCATGCAGTTATTATAAGAAATGGTCTATCAATAAGTCAGCCATTAATTTGGGGGTCACTGTGGATGTGTAGCAAAGGTCAGAGAGTGAGAGGTAATTGAGGAAGAAATACATTTGGTGAATGAGCTGGGTGCACTGGTGGAAGGTGGGGAAATTCATGGACTTTTCTAGAAGTGCTTTACAATCTAAAGTGAAAAGATGGGAATAAAAATCATGCACAGCATATCTTGATGGAAATGGGCACTGCGAGGTAAGAGCTGTTGGTAGACGTGGGTAGGAGATAATTAAACAGAAACAGGCTACTCTGGACAAACTGCCTAAGGGTAGCCCCGCTCTGCAAGGAGCAGTAATAAAATGAATAAATAAACAAACAGAAATAAAATCTACTGGGGTGTTCCAGGAAGTGCTCCATGAAGGTGATGATGTCTCCCATGGTAGGATGCTGTCTTCCTTCTCCTTAATGGCAACTAAGTATAAAATAGTATAAAACATTAATGATTTGGATCTATAGGAATTTCTCTTAATTCTTTGATTCATTCAACAGATATTTATCAAAAACTTACTTTTTTATAAATGCTGAAATTTAGCAGTGAACAGATAAAGATACTCTTTTGTTGCTTCATTCTAATATATAGTACTATAAAAATGTGTAATGATGTCTATTTATATCTATTTATTCCTGCTTATTCATCTATTCTAGAGATATGTGTGTGTGTGTGTGTGTGTGTGTCTTTTTATAATACTTAATTAAGAGAAGACAAATACAATTTTTATTTCTGTTTGCTAAAGAGCTTTCACAAACCTTCAATACAGGAAGTGAATCTCCAGTTAGTGACAGTGTGTCTGCATATGTTGTATTTACAGAGCACTGAGTTTCAACACTACTGCTATATCTGACTTACTCAAATTTGTGAAGCTTAACGTAGCCCTAAGAATACCACTAGAATTCCTGACTACAACAGAAGGCAATTGTGATGGCTCAGTGATATGCCATCACAAGGTGAATAACAACCCATCTCCCAAGGTAAAGCTTTTAAAGCGTTATTTTTGATGTAGCATTATTATGACACATTGTCAAATATTACCAAAGTGAATATTTTTTAAAGTAGGTCTTTCTCCCATCTCTAATGCCAAGAATGCAATTTCCCCGCTCAGAGTCATTATAGTTTTTTCATACTCTTCTACTATAATTCATGTATTTAAATATGGAGGTGTGTGTAGTATATACTGTAACTGATGTTAAGGAAAATGTTATGATTCTAAGCATGCAGTATTAATCTCTTACATTTCAATTTACACCATATGTCAGGGACCATTTTCTGTGTGTGTGCACGTGTGTATAAACACACAGATATATGTATCTGCTTCATTCTAATTAATGTTTGCATAAAAATATCATCCTTGATTCTTTAATGTCCCTTCCGATGGGCATAAAGTTGTTTCCTATCTCTTGCTACCATCTAAGGCAAAATGATTGTCCTTCTTTCTATGAATGAGTGTGTCTATAGGAAACGGAATAACTGGATCAATATCTATATGCAGTTGTCATATTATAGATACTGAAGTCACTCCCTAGAAGGTTGCACCCACTTATATTTCCACCAAAAGTTTGTAGGGTTGACTGTGTCCCACACCTTTGTCAAGACTATTTGTTAAGACATTCATCAAAAGGATTACTTTATTAGCCTTATAGGTGAAAATTATCTAACTGGAATTTTAATTTGAATGCATTTAACTGTGAATGAAATTGAGCATCTTTCCAGAGGCATACTCTTTATCATAAGGAGAACAATCTCTTTTAAGATGGGTTGTTTTCCTAATGTTCATTTGTGTCATGTTTTTCAGAAACTTATCTGTGAAATCCATTTACATTTGAAAAAGTTGTGCTTTTGTCTGGCATATGTATTGTAAATGTATTTTATCATATAGGCACTTCCCTTTTAATATTTTACTGTGTTACCATGTGGAATATATATGTGAAAAGGTATATGGAACAATTTGTTCAATATTTGATATATGCAAGTAAATATTAATTCCCTTTATATATTTAACTTCTCTTTCTTGCAGTCAGGATATGGGATTCTCAAGAACATACAAACTAAAAATTCTATTGAAAGTTTCAGTCCTGACTTGGAGCACATAGATCTCATTTTCTAAGTCACTGATGCTTACCTGTAAAACTGAAATTTGAAAGAATGTCCTGATATATATGTCAAGTTTTCTTCCACTTTTTTCCTCATTTTAGCCTCAGTATCTACTTATCTCTTAAGAAAAATTTTTGAAGAACCCAGAAAAATAATGAAAGAGGAAAGAATTTAACTTTGGACAACACAGTGTAACAAAGCAGTGCAAAGTTGAACAATAAAGGATGAATTTGGAGCTGAAAAGAATTAGAACATTTTTGAGGTAAATTAAAAGGAAATAAAGATAGTTAAGGAAAGAGGTTAAAATAATTCTCATGTTGGGCTGGAATGACTGACATTTTGTTCATTGCAAATATTTTATGTTTATTCTCTGTGTGCGCACGTGTGCGTGCATGTGTGCGTGCAAGTGCTCGCCCACATACATGTAAATTTTATTAAGGAAGGTATTCTGAAGTATTTAAATAATCATTATTAGAATGATCAGTATATTTACTAAGTAAATATAATGGTCCTATCAGATTCAAATAATGTGAAAGCCTATTGAAGTAAGTCATGTATATTTTCTTCTGTTATTGCAACAGAGTACAAAATATTTATTATTCCTGGCTATAAGCTAAAGAAACACATTCAGCTCAGAAAGATACCTGCTCATACCAATCCTCTAAACTAATGTTTACTTTGTTTGAAAAATCATTTGTTTTTAAGTGATTTTTCTATTTCTCATTGTATTATTTTCATGTGTAATTGTGTCATGCCACTGCAGTCCGGCCTAGAGGACAGAGCAACACTCTGTCTCCAGAAAAAAAAAAAAAAAAAAAAAAGGAATTTGGTAAATATATTGAATAGTTACTATGAATTCCATTTTGCTAAGCAAAAATACACAGAATTGTCAATAATAACCCATTGGAAAGTTGCAATTTCATTGCTAAGAATATGTATTTGACCTCCAAATCGAACATTTATTTCCTTTTCTTTTTTCCTTTGCAGATTAACTATTTCCTATCTGTGGTTTCTTCACATCACCTGAAACAATGCAGCAAAATCACAGTGTGACTGAATTCATACTGTTAGGATTAACACAGGATCCCTTGAGGCAGAAAATAGTGTTTGTGATATTCTTAATTTTCTATATGGGAACTGTAGTGGGGAATACGCTCATTTTTGTGACCATCAAGTCCAGCCGGACACTAGGAAGCCCCATGTACTTCTTCCTATTTTATTTGTCCATTGCTGATTCCTGCTTTTCAACTTCCACAGCCCCTAGATTAATTGTGGATGCTCTCTCTGCAAAGAAAATTATATCCTACAACGAGTGCATGACACAAGTCTTTGGGCTACATTTATTTGGCTGCATGGAGATCTTTGTCCTCATCCTCATGGCTGTTGATCGCTATGTGGCCATCTGTAAGCCCTTGAGTTACCCAACCATCATGAGCCGGCAGGTCTGCATCATCCTGATTGTTCTTGCCTGGATAGGGTCTATTATACACTCTATGGCTCAGATGATCCTGGCCTTAAGATTGCCTTTCTGTGGACCCAATTTGATTGATCATTATTGCTGTGATTTGCAGCCCTTGTTGAAACTTGCCTGCATGGACACTTACATGATCAACCTGCTGTTCGTGTCTAACAGTGGGGCAGTTTGCTCAAGTGGCTTTCATGATTTTGATAATTTCATATATTGTCATCTTGCATTCACTGAGAAACCACAGTGCAGAAGGGAGGAAAAAGGCTCTCTCCACTTGCACTTCTCACATAATTGTAGTCATCTTATTCTTTGGCCCGTGCATATTCATATATACACGCCCCCCAACCACTTTCCCCATGGATAAGACAGTGGCAGTATTTTATACTATTGGAACACCATTTCTCAATCCACTCATCTACACACTGAGAAATGCAGAAGTGAAAAATGCCATGAGAAAGTTATGGCATGGCAAAATTATTTCAGAAAACAAAGGATAAATTGAGGGCCTGGCCTGATTACTTATTCAGTCAAATCATGATTTAACTGAGTAAGTATAGATATCAAATAGGAAAGTACCTGAATGTTGTGGGAATAATATACATCATATCTAAGTTTGTGGGTTCCTACGTTTTCTAGTTAACAGGAGCTACGACTACCAAGACATTGTCTTTTGTGCCAGAACTAGGTAGAGTATAGATTAATTCAGGTGATTACGGACCAATAGTCTTTCCTTTTCAGATTATCTTCCTTTCCAGCCATGCATTTTCTAAGGTGTAAACCTGACTATCTCTATGCATTCTAATCTAATGCATCTGATTTTCTTACTTCTTTCCTGTGCTTTTGACCATAGACTGATAAACTCCCTGAAATCTTCAATTTGGCTCCTCCTTTTCCTAACAGCTCAATTCTGCCATTGCTGATTGTGAACTACACATCACAACTCTGTCTACACTGGTTTAATAAAAAGAAAGACATTTATACAATCACAAGTGTTCAAATTTGTGAGCACCCACAAAGAAATATCAAATCCTTCCATAATGCATTTACAATAAGGTATCAAGCTTCCTCCTGAACATTTCTAGGGCAAAGGACCTAACTCAGTATATCAAGATGTCCATTTACATTTTATCACTACTTGGTATTTAAAAAGTTCTGTATTTTTGAGTCAGAGGCTAATATACTGCAGGTACAACATATTTCCTGAGCCTGAAGTGCAGAAGGGTAGAACACAGTTGAAACCAAAAATGGTATGATCTATTGTGTTTAAAGTTGGGTGATGTCAATGAAATAAATAAAATTATCATAGGAATTCAGAAAACACTCACGACACTTGTCTCTAGTGGGTTTAGGGAGAAACTACTACTACTATAGGAAGTTACCTCTTTATATATTCTGTCCTAATAATTGGGGCTGCATAGATTCACAGGTTAGAAGTGGCAATGGAATGTTCATGCCCAGAGTGAGTACAGCAGGTAAAATACTGCACTTTAGATGTTTATATTATGGACTTTTTTTTTTTTTTTTGAGACGGAGTCTCGCTCTGTTGCCCAGGCTAGAGTGCAGTGGCGCAATCTCGGTTCACTGCAAGCTCCACCTCCCGGGTTCACGCCGTTCTCCTGCCTCAGCCTCCCGAGTAGCTGGGACAACAGGCACCCACCACCACGCCCAGCTAATTTTTTGTATTTTTAGTAGAGACAGGGTTTCACCGTGTTAGCCAGGATGGTCTCGATCTCCTGACCTCGTGATCTGCCCACCTCCGTCTCCTAAAGTGCTGGGATTACAGGCGTGAGCCACCGCGTCTGGCCATTATGGACTTTTAATATTCATCTATTTCAGTGTAATAAAGTGTACCACATCTTTAATAACTTACCAGATTCCACTTCATTTTTAACCTTATTTATCATTATTTAATGAAAAATATTACCCATTGAAATTATGTTCTCCTGTCAAAGCTAAATTTAAAATAAATTCAATTGGCCGGGCGCTGTGGCTCACGCTTGTAATCCCAGCACTTTGGGAGGCCGAGGTGGGTGGATCACAAGGTCAGGAGGTCAAGACCATCCTGGCTAACATGGTGAAATCCCGTCTCTACCAAAATTACAAAAAATAAAATAAAAAATTAGCCGGACGTGGTAGCGGGCGTCTGTAGTCCCCGCTAAGACAGGAGAATGGTGTGAACCTGGGAGGCGGAGCTTGCAGTGAGCCGAGGTCGCACCACTGCACTCCAGCCTGTGTGACAGAGCAAGACACTGTCTCAAGAAAATAAATAAATAAATAAAATAAATTCAGTTAAATAACGTGAGTGTTTTATGAGCTCACTTCACTTCGTTTTCTGTGATATAATGTTTCCAGTGTTCACACTAGTGTCCCAAAGTTGACATGTCATACACGAGGAAGGCCATATATTTAATAGACAATGGAAACTTAATAATTCCATTATTAACTTATCTAATATCCTTCACAACAACAACACACATACATACACGCACACACATATGCACACACATACTCTATAAAGGCCTTAATGTTGATTTGCATTGCAGATAAATAATTGAACATTAAAAGTTTAGAAAAAAGGTATATGGGTAAGCACAGGCACAGAAAAAAAAAAAAGGATAAATTAAAATATAAATAAAAAATAAGGATTGGAAAATAGAATAAGGAGAAGCTATATAGAGGAAGAATATTGAAATGTTTTGTGTATTGTAGAAGTACTATTAGTCAAATCAAAATGGAAAATAAAGATAAAATATTTTAAAAGTTCTTCAACACCATATCCATTCAATGGGTGATTTTGGAGTGACCATCCTCCCTCAAAAGTGATTGACCTAAAAGAAAAAGTGTGCATTCTGATTATCTCTTCATTTCAGGAACAAGCAGTGTCTAAATGTGTCCAAACTCTTTGTTTTTATTATACTTGTGTCTCACTAAAATAATACGAAGTTTGTTATTTATATTGAAAAATTAAATTTTGAGGTGAAAAATCTAAAGTTTAGAGAACTGAACAAATTAGTACCTTGAGATTGTCTTGCTAAGAAGTAACAGCATTAAGGTTTTAACTCAGTTCTATATGTCTCCTGTGTTAGTAAAAAATCTTAATTCAAACATCTTTTCAAATGGCCAAAAATATAAAAAGTATTAGGAAGTTGATGCAGTGATTATGAACTGCAATTTTTTTAACTTTAAGATGGGTGGTGGAATACGATGATTAGAGTAGTATGCACCCTAGAGTCACACTGCATAAATCCAAATCCTGGCTTTGCCAATTTAAAGCTTTGTAACTTTAAGAAAAATATGTGAAATCTTAGACCTAATTTTTATCTGTAAATCAAAAGTTAAAATAGTTTCTATTTTATTGGCTTGTCATCAGAATTAAAGAAAATAATATTCATAAAGAACTTAAGAAAACAAATTTAATATGAGCTTTCATAATAAAATAGATTTTTCAAAAAATTAATTTAAATCTACTTTTTAATTAATAGAAACCATCCATATTTATTAACAATGTTTTTCTTTTGTTTTCAAATAATGTAATTTATAATTGGAAATGAAGTTTAACTGAAAATAGCACAGTCAAGTTTTGTTTTAATAGGATTAAATAAAAACCTAAGAGAATTTTAAATGTATTGGTATCACTTAAAAATAAAAAGAGGGAGTCTTTATGGAACACGTTCCCATATCTGCACATTGGCATCATCAACTTTAAATAGTCCATATGTAAAGGAAAGAGAGGAGCATCCTTCTGATATGAGCATATAAGAGATAATCATAAAGTAGGGCAAAGGGACATCAATTTAAGTTGGTGTCTGGCATGTAACTAAGGTTTAAAATAGGAGAGATAAGAGGTGAACAAACTCTAGATTATCATTTACACATAGTTAATAGCACATAACCTGGAATAGTGTATTCTACTTTTCACTCTTCTGCTGCCTTCTCTATTCTTCATTTCACCTGAATGCTGACACAAGGTGAAAGAGACAGATTATTGAAAATCTATTTATATTGAGGTCCCACAAGAACAATTTTGGTTAACTGATTGGACTACTGAATACTTAGTGAAATTTTCCTTCCTCTTTAATCTTCTTTTCCCTTGCCTTCCCATCTATTTTCTACCATGCTTTGTACACACACTTTTAGAAGACACCATTGAGAGGCAGGGTTGTAAAAACAAAGCAAAATTAGTGGGGAATCTACATGGGTAAATAAGCACATAAAAATATGCTCAACACTATATGTTATTAAGGAATTGCAAATTAAAACAATGAGATACAACTACACCCCTGTTAGAATGGCCAAAATTCAAAATAATAACACCACCACATGTTGACAAGGATGGAGGACAACAGAAACTCTTATACATTGCATAGTAAAGGAAATGAAAATTGACATTGAAGAAGCTTAAAGTTTTCCAAATAGATTGAACCTAAAAAGATTGCCATAAAGACACATTGTAAATAAAATGTTAGAATAAAAAGACAAAGAGGTTGATCACAGAAAGTAATGTTAGCATCATGGCATAATAGGAGTTCCCCATTTTTACTCCCCTGACGATGACAGAAATTCAACCAGCAACTATCCAGAGGCAAAAAAATACTATCACGAATATCCCAGACCTCGAGAGTGAGTCTGAGAAAGCCTTTTGGACCAAAGAACTGAGGAAAGCCACATTTTCACATCTTCCTCAGCCCAGGAGCCAACTGCAAGTCAGTGTTATCCACGGAGGGAGCGTCTGCCCCCATTCAGCCCCAGCAGCTGCATCATGACTTGACCAAGCGTCAGTACTCTGCTTAAGACTACCCCAGGCTGAGAGTCAAGCCCAAGTCAAAACATATCAAGCATAATCTTAGGCCCTGCCATACTTGTGTGGCCTAGCAGCAAGCCCATCGACCTCACCCAGTTTCAGATTCCAGCACACAGCTCTGCAAAACTACAGATTCCAAACAACCATGGTGCATCTAGGAAAGACAACCTGTCACCTTGCCTAATCAGAGAAGTTTGTAGTGCCAACCAGCAGCTCCGCTTGGTGTCAGAGTGATCTCATCAGTCCATGGAGCATAGCCATCAGTATCATTTAATCTCAGAACACAAAACATTATCCAGCACCACTAGATAACCCAACACCAGGGTCAGCCTGTCTGGAGTTGCTACCAGCCAGCTCATCCAGAACCCAGACTAGACAAATGATAAAGGTTTATCACCGCCAAAGAACAGCTTCAAAAGCAAGAAGAGGTGGTTATCTTCTCAAATGCACTGGCATCAATCTAAGGACACAAAGATTATGAAAAGTCAGGTAAACATGACACCACAAAAGGAACTAATAAAGCTCCAATAATAGACTCAGAAGAAGTGGAGATCTGTGAAACAACTGACAAAAGAATTCAAAATAATCCTTTTAAAGAAGTTCAGAGAACTTTAAGAAAACATAAATACAAAATTAAATAAAATTTGGAAAACAATGAATAAAATGAAAGATTTTACAAAGAAATAGAAACAATTTAAAAGGAAAATCAAAATCTTAGAGATAAAGAATAACTACATTTAAAAATTCAATAGAAACCTACAAAAGCAATCTTGAAAAAAAAAAGAAAAAAATCAGTGAGCTCAAAGATAAGACATCTGAAACTATCCAATTAGAAGAGCAAAAGAAAAAGAATGAAAAACAAAAAAGAAGGCCTACTGGAATCATGGGACATCATCTGACAAACTATCATTTATATTTTAAGAAGTTTACGAAGAAAAGAGAGCAAAAGATCCAGAAAACGTATTCAAGAAAATAATAGCTAAAACTTTGCAAATCTGGGGAAAACCAACATCATCCAGGTGCAAGAAGATTAGAGGTCACCAATCAAATTCAACTGAGAGGAATTCACCAAGACAATCATCAGCAAATTATCAAAGACAAAGAATACTGAAAACAGCAAGAATTTTAAAAAAAATTTAAAATCCACATTCAAAGAAACCCAAATACAGCTTTCAGAATATTTTTCAGCAGAAACTCTTTAGGCAAGAAGAAATTGGGATTATATATTCAACGTGCTGAAAACAAACAAACTGTCAAATAAGAATACTTTACCTGGCAAAGTTGTTCTTCAGAAACAAAAGGAGAAATAAAAACTTTCCCAGAGAAAGAAAAGTTAAGGAAGTTCATCACCAGGAGGTCTTCAGAGGAATTACTGTAAGACTGATCATTAATAACATGACACATATGAAACTAAAAAAATGTCAATGGCATAAGTAATTCATACTCAGAATTCTCTAATACTGTAAGGTTAGTGTGTAAAGAAATGTTATCCCTAATTGAGGTTTAAAAGACAAAACTATTGAAAACAACTGTAGCTACAATAAATTGGTAAGGCATAAAAATTACAAAAACAAATGTAAATGTTGACATCAAAATAATAAAAGGTGAATGGGATGAAAGTATAGAGTTTTTGTATGCAATGAAAGGCGGCAAGTTGTTATCAGCTCAAAGTATCCTGTTATAAGGGTAAGATATTTTATGTAAGCCCCATCGTAACCACAAAACAAAAACCTGAATTATTTGCACATAACATGAAAAGAAAGAATTCAAAGCACACCACCACATAAAACCTTCAAACTACAAAAGAAGACAAGAGAGAAAGAATCAAAAAATCTGAAAAAAAAAACCAGAAAACAAATTATAAATGGCAGTAGTAAGTTCTTACCTATTGATAATTACCTTAAATATAAATGAGTTATATTCTCCAGTAAAAACATTTACAGCAACTGATTGGATTAAAAAACAAGATACAACTATATGCTTCCTATAAGAGGCTCATTTTACTAGTAAGAACACACATAGATTAAAAGTGAAGGAATAGAAGAAAATATTCCATGCAAATGGAAAACAAAAGAAAGCAGAGGTAGCTATATTTACATCTCAAAATAAACTTTTAGTCAAAAACTGTGAAAAGACACAAAGAAGATAATTCTATTAATATAATGATCAAAGGATGAATTCACCAAGAGATGTAACAATTAACTATATCTGCACCAAACAGCAGAGCATATAAATACGTAAAGAAATTGTTCGCCAGGTGTGGTGACTCATACCTGTAGTCCCAGCTACTCTGTAGGATGAGGCAGAAATATCACTGAGTCCAGGAGTTCGAGGCTGCAGTGAGCTATGATAGCACCACTGCACTCCAACCTAGACCCCAGCCCTGTCTCAAAAAATAAAAATAAAGATAAATAATTTCGATAATACTGAATATCGAAAAAACTAATTGAAAATAATTTTAAAAATCAATTATTAAATGTTCTGAAAGGAGAGAGTCTGACATAAAATAACAGTACCTCATATTTTAAAATGACCAGATCCATTGAAACAAGACAAGAATGTCCATTCTCAAAATTTATTTCTATATTTAAATTAGTACTGAAAGTACTAGCCAGAGCAATTAAGCAAGATAAAGAAATAAAAGACATGCAAATGGGAAAGAAGAAGCACAATTATCCCTGTTTAAAGATGACATAACAAAATACAAAAACAAATACAAGCATGTTAGATCTCAAAAAATACAGCAAAGTTGCAGAACACAAATCAATATACAAAAATTAGTTGAATTTCTATACACTAATGACAGTGTCACTGAAAAGGACATTAAGAAAACAATCCCATTTAGGATAGCATCAAAAGTAATAAAATTATTTTATTTTATTTTATTTTATTTTATTTTATTTTATTTTATTTTATTTTATTTTTGTAAGACAGGTGTCACTCTGTTGCCTAGACTGGAGTGCAGTGGTGCAATCATGGCTCATGGCCACCTCAATCTCCTGGATTCAAGCCATGCTCCAGCCTCAGCCTCCCAAATAGCTGGGACTACTGGCATGCACCCCCTACCCAGCCTTTTTTTTTTTTTTTTTTTTTTTTTTTGTAGAAACAAGGTCTCACTACATTGCCTAGCCTTGCCTCAAACTCCTGAGGTTAAAGGATCACCCCGCCTCAGTCTCCCAAAGTGCTAGGATTACAGGAATGCACCACCATTCTAAGCCAAGAATAAAATTTGTAGATATAAACTTAACCAAGGAGATGAAAGACTTGTGCTATAAAGCTACAAATTATAGATGAACAAAATTAAAGAAGACACAAATAAATGAAAAGCTACCCTATGTTCATAGATTGGAAGACATGACATTGTTAATAGTTCATACAACAAAGGGATCAACAGATTCAATCCAATCCCTATCAAAATTTCAGTGGCTTTTTATACAGAAATGAACGAAAATATTCTAAAATCCATGCAGACCTCGTAAGAACCCAGAATAATGAGAACAATCTATAGAAAGAACAAAGCTGCAGATACCACAGTTCTTGACTTCAAAATATTTTACAAAACTTATACTAATTTTAGCAGTATGACCCTAGCATAAATCCAGACATATAGTCCAATGGAACAGAATAGAGACTCTGCAAATAAATCCAGGCAGATGTGGTCGACTCATCTTCAACAAGAATGACAAAAATACACTCTAAGGAAAAGATAGTCACTTAAACAATGATACTGGGAAAACTGGATATCCATAAGCCAAATGACGAAAACAGACTCATTGTACAGCATAGTTTAAAAATCAATTCAAATTTAATTAGAGATTTAAAGACAAAGACCTAGAACTGTAAAACTTTTAGTAGGAAAAAAAGAAAAAGGAAAAACACGGGAAAAGATTCATCACATTGGTCTTGACAATGATTTCATAGATACAACAACAAAAGCACAGGCAACCAAAGACAAATAAGATAAGTGGGATACATATGACGGGCGCGCCCAAGATGGCCGAATAGGAACAGCTCAAGCCTCCAGCTCCCAGCATGAGCTACACAGAAGACGGGTGATTTCTGCATTTTCTTTTTTTTCTTCTTTTTTTTTTTAAATTATACTTTAAGTTCTAGAGTACATGTGCACAACGTGCAGGTTTGTTACATATGCATACAGTGTGCATGTTGATGTGCTGCACCCATCAACTCATCAGCACCCATCAACTCGTCATTTACATCGGTTATAACTCTCAATGTCATCCCTCTTCCCTTCCCCCTCCCCATAATAGGCCCCCAGTGTGTGATGTTCCCCTTCCCATGTCCAAGTGATCTCATTGTTCAATTCCCACCTATGAGTGAGAACATGTGGTGTTTGATTTTCTGTTCTTGAGAAGGTTTGCTGAGAATGATGGTTTCCAGCTGCACCCGTGTCCCTACAAAGGACATGAACTCACATGAATTCCCTGTGCCCTTACTTACACCGACAATTATTCTGACTTATCCTCCTATTCAAGGCCAGTCTTTTCACTGATCCCCATGACCCCCTCCCATCACATTACTTCCAAGACCTCTTCACTTCTCAATTATTGCTTTTTTGTCATAACTTCAGCTTAATCTATACCCTTGGTTAAGCCTCTGCCAACCTAAAAGGTGGAAACTACACTTTAGGGCTAAATTATTTATTTGTTCAGCTTACAAGTCATCATAGGCAAATAAACTTATCTGATGCTTAGTTTCCTCAACTATAAATGGACATTTTATTCTTTAGGTCATGCCCTTGTAAGAGGAAAATGTGTATGAAGATGAGTGTTGGGCAGGTGATAGGAGCCTGATAAATAAGTTTCATTCCTTGCTGGTGAGAAAAGGGTAACAAGAATAAAGGTTAGAAATAATGTAATCCTCTGAATTTTAAGTAGTGTGGAAAATATACTGGTTGAGTAAAAAGAGAAGACCTGTGTTTGAGATTTTTTATTTTGCAGCTGATTGTTATATGGCCACTGGCAAGCAACTTTAAAAAATCATTTTTTTTTCACTTCTCTTGAACCCCTCCCCCTCAAGTGGAATTTTGTTTTAATGAACAACATCAAAATGAATGCATACTCATATAAAAATATTTGCTATTTTTTTCTTTTGTTATTTATCAGAGGAAAGTAGCACTGTATAAGTTATGGGCTGTTCCTTCATGTACAAAGTAGGTGCAGGTGGAGAAAAAGACAGTCAGTTTCAAAGAAGTTCCCTGATATGTGTGAAGCAAAATATTTTGGAGTTATGAATTACTGACAAGTCACTAGCTGGTTCTTTGCAGACACAACATTTTCAGCCTGATCTGTCTTTGAAAACTAGTTCACCTTGCAAATTAGTTCAAAAAGTGATATATGCAATAAAATTTATTTAAAAAAAGAAGGCCAAAGAGTTTCAAGAAGACAATTTCAATGTAAATATAAGACATTTAAGACCACTAACTTGTTTATTTATATTATGTGGAAGTAGAATAGCATTTGGCAAAGCATGAGGGGGTTGGGTTGGACAGGCTTAGACCAGAATTTTATCTAAGCCAAATTTTAGCTACTTAACCTTGAACACTATAATTAAACTTTCTGTCTCTTAGTTTCTTAATTTATGAAATGGGAATATCAAGGTTATCATGTTTATTGAGCGGCAGTGAGAATTATTAACAAATAAAGAATATAAAGTACTTTGCACATAATAAACACTCAAATAAATTAAAAATAGCCATCATAATTATAAATACAATATCATTGTTTTGTTGGTACTGACAGTTTACTGTGAGTAGGGTCACACTTATGTTCAAATAATGAAATATTTTAGACAGAGGTAAATTCTGTGCTTTGAAGCTTAATCAGGTAAGCACAGAAATAACTTAAGGTCACAAATCGCTGCCTTCATGGTGTGGGTCAAAGGATACAAAATTTCAGTTAGATGGGAGGAATAAGTTCAAGAGATCTGTTGTACAGCATGGTGACTATAGTAGATAATGATATCTTGTATTCTTAAAAAATGCTAAGAGGGTAGATTTTAAGTGTTTTCACCACAAAAAGGATAACTATGTGAGGTAATGCCTATGTTAATTCGCTTGATTTAACCATTCTGATGCAGGCAAACCCCAAAATTGGGGCTTTGACCAGCTGTGCGTCATGGCTGGGTTATGACTGGTGCTTGGAACACAAGTCCTGCTGATCGACCTCATTTTCCCCTCAGAGATTATACACTCCTCCTTAATTTTAAAGCGTTGCAGAAGGGTGGAAGGCCTTGAGCTTGCAGTTCAACTAACTCTGAATTGTTAACATAAGAACAACAGGTGTGGTTTATGACTGCACATACTTTTCCTTGTCATGCTACTTATCTGTGTGATTGTGAAACAACAGCTTTAAATCTTCTCAGGGTCCACACGTGTAGGTGGTGTTCTTCTCTCACACCTGCAGGGACTCGTGAGAAAAGAAGTTGAATCCTACACAGCTGTACCCAACTAGTGACTCCCTGAAGTTTCACAGCAGCACGGGTATTTAACAACACCTGATAGGGGCTTTTTAGTTTGGTTGTAGTAGATCCTTGGGGAAGCCTCCCTTCTTTCCAGGTTTTCAGTAAGACTAAGTCCCGGATTAAAGAGGGGACTTATTCTTTTTCTTTGTGGGAAAGGGAAATGCTTTATTTCCATATTCTTGAAAGCCCTTTCGAAACTGGCCTAAGTTGATCATATGAGTGAGCGTTCTAAGTGTCTCCTCATCAAACAGGAAATCTGAAGTTAAAAAGGGCCTTCCATAGGTTATTTCAAATGGACTAAGTTTTAGGGTTCCTCTTGGAGCCCTCCTTATGCACAAGAGGGCTATGGATTGGGGAAAAACTCAGGCCTCCCAGGTGTCCCAACAGAGTTTTGCTAATGTCCTTTTAAAAACATGGTTGGCTCTTTCTACCTTACCAGAGGATTGAAGCCTCCAGGAGGAACGACGACAACAGGTAATGCCCAATGCCCAAGACTGAGGAAGCCTGCGGGGTCACCTTACCTATGAAGGAGGGTCCATTAGCACTTTGCAAGCTTTTTAGTAATTCGAACCTTGGGATGAAATTCTTTAAGTAAGAATTTGGACCCTTCCGATACTTTTTCCGTCCTTGCGGGAAAAGTTTCTATCCACCTGGTGAAAATGGCTGTAAGTACTAGCGAATATTGTAGTACTCTGTAAGGCAGTCTGAGGGAAATCTATTTGCCAGTCTTCCCCAGGGTATGTTCCTTGATGTTATAAAGGTTTGAGTAGGTGGCTTCCTGGGTTATTATGGGCACAGAGTTCACAGGCCCTGGTGACCCCTTTTTCAGTCTGGAACAGTCCCTTCTCCAAGAATATTTGAGAAACCAATTTGAAGAGAGAATTCCATCCCAAATGTAAGGAGTTACGGAAATGCTTAATGATTTTCCATTGCTCAGCCTTGGGGAGAAAGTTTACTGCTTTCTAGCAGCTACCACGAGGGACTCTTTTTGTAAGCCTTTCTTTCTGTTCATTTCATTTCCTCGGGTGTATAGTATGATTCTGCTGACGTGGGTGGAGTATAGGCATTAGTGCAGTGGCCAGTGGACCCTGATCTTCTTGTAGCAGTGGCCTTGCCTGCTCTGTCTGCCAGAGCATTTCCTCCAATAATAGATATGTCTCCCTTTTTGTGTCCCCTGCAATGAATAACTGCTATTTCTTTTGGGTGTTGGACAGTATCTAAAAGTTCTAAGATCTCAGTGATGTTTCATGGGGGACCCCTTAGATGTTACTAGTCCTCTTTCTTTCTACAAGGCAGCATGAACATGGAGCATCAGGAACCCATATTTAGAATGAGTAAATATATTGACTCTTTTCCCAGTTGAAGGGTCCTTATTAGAGCAATTAATTCCACTTTTTGAGCAGAAGCCTGGGGCGGTAAAGCTTTGGCCTTAGTAACTTCTTCTTGGTTAACTATAGCATTACCTGCCTTCTTTACTAGTCCTTTATGAATAAAGCTACTCCTGTCTGTAGACCACAAAGCATCAAAGCTATCAGGGGCTCATCTTTAAGGTCAGACCTGCTAGAGTAGGTCTGTTTCATGGTGTTCACTTACGAGTGGATGAATGGGGATCTGTTTCTTGGGATGTGGAGTCTGGGAACAGGGTAGCAGGGTTTAAAACTTAACATACCTTAAAGGTAACATCTGGGGATGTCAAGCAGAAGGGCCTGATATTTAAGTAACTGGCCTCCTATTAGCCATTGATGTCCTTTTGCTTCTAGAACCTCCTGTACTTGATGGGGAGGTCACAACATCTAAATGGTGCTCCAAGGTAAATTTACTGACTGTTTCTACCAATAGAGTGATGGTGGCCATAGCTTGCAAGAATCCTGGCCATCCAGCTACCACCTGTTCTAGCTGTTTAGAGAAGCCACTCGTCTAGGATTATTCCTGAGCCTTGGAGTTAGAACACCCAAAGTTGTCCCTTGTTTTTCAGCCATATAGAGGGTGAAAGGTTTTTCTAGGTTTGAGAGTCCCAAAGCAGGGGCTGTTCCCATCTTTTCTTTTAAGGCTAGAAATGCCTGTTGGCAGGTTCCATCCCAGTTCAAAGGCTCATGATCATTCCCTTTTAGACCTTCATAGAGTGGTTTTGCTATGAGCCCCAACTCAGGAATCCAAATCCAGCCTAATCCAGTTATTCCCACAAAGGTTCTTAACTATTTCTTACTCTGAAGGGGCTGAAGTGCCAGGATGGTCACTTTTTGTATCTGGGCTAGAGTCCTTGTCTCAGGAGGGAACATGTATCTCAAGTGTTTAACATTTTGAACAGAAATATAGGCCTGGTGCTTGGGGTGGGGGGATACACAATACCCTTGTTTTCTCCCAAAATTAAGGACCTGAATTGTATTTTTATCAGAGTATCCCCTAGTAGGGCTGGAAATTAATAGGTCATCTACATATTGTAAAATGGATCCATTCTTTAACTATAATTCCCTTAATTATTTTGTCAATGCATTCCCAAAGAGATGAGACTGTCCCTAAGAACTTGGAGGACAGACAGTCCAGGTAAACTGAGATGTAGCATGAAGGTCGGGATCAGTCCATTCAAAAGCAAAAATATACTGGGAGGTCTGGGTGTAAAGGTATGTAAAAGAAAGCACATTTAAATCTAACACTGTGAACCAATTAGCATCTTCAGAGACTTGGGTCAATATTGTGTAAGGGTTAGGAACTATTGGGTAGACAGGGACTACTACCTCATTAACTGTCCTCGGGTGTTAAATCTGTATTCCCCATTTTCTTTCTTTACAGACAGGATGGGGGTGTTACATGGGGACTGCCAGGGTTGCAGTAGTCCATACTTCAGAAATTTTGCTATCGGGGTTGTATGACCGATTGTGCTTCAGGTCTCATGGATATTGCTTCTTCCATGGGTAACCAACACTGGGCTTCAAGGTAACCTGGACTGAGGGTACATCAGCAGCTCTACCAGCAACTTCTATTTCCCAGAGGAGTCTACTTGAGAAGTAATATGCAGTGGAAGGGAGGTCTTTTATTTATCTGTCTGTATTAAGGTATGCATTTAGAGCCCTTCGTGGCCTATTGCCTTATCATAAAGCTCCTCAAATTGAACTGTGGCCTGTAATTGGGAATGTAAGTCTCTTCCCAGTACAGACCTAGGGCACTCAGGTTTAAAACCTATGGTCTCACACATTGTAACCAAGGCAGTGGGTGAATCTCCTAATTCTTGGATATTAATCTCTGTTATGGTATAAGAGCAAGAAGACACTGGCCCTGAGAAATGGGTCAGAACTCTTACCCAATAAGAACTCAGTCTTCTTACCTACCAAATCAGGAATTAGCCAAGGCTCCTCTGTGGAGATGGCAACATGTCCAGTGGAAACCATGGAGGACTTCGGGCCCCTTCAATCCTCTGTTCTCTCAGCCTTTATGAGTGTGGGTGGCCGAGGCTTTTTCCAGAGCCTGAGGAAGTCCCTTTCGCAATGGCCCTCTTGCTTACAGAAAACACACTGGCCCAGGGGACAGCAAGTCAGGGACTCTCACCTGGACATTCCAGAGGCTGATTTCATGACACTTTCTCAGAATGGGTAACCCTGAGGTGGCACAGAGTTTAAGACAGCCACTAACAATTGTGCTTTTTGGCTATTTCTTTGGATTTTCTTCACCTCCTCTGCCTTATCCCTATTGCTGTCAACTCCAAAGGCCATGTTTAAGAGTTGCCTCTTGGGTGTTTGAGGTCCCATCTCTGCCTTTTGTAGTTTCCTCCTAAGTCAAGGGCAGATCAAGTAATAAAATGCATACTTAGGAGAGCTTGCCCTTCCCAGGAGTCTGGTCTGCATTAGTATATTTCCTGAGTGCCTCAGCCATACTGTCCTGAAACAGCAGAATGTTCTTCTTTCCCCCGAGTTACTTCTGTAACCTCGTCATAACTGGCTTAACCATACACTTTTCCATACCTTCTATTAAATAAGTTACCATGTGATTTCTGCATTTGAAATCTTGGGAACCCCTCTGGCAATCCCACTGAGGTCCAGGTCTGGAACTGCATCTTCCTCCACATGATAAATGGCATGGCTTTTGTTTCAAGCAGTTGCTCCATCTGCATATTCATGGGCAGTACCCAGAATCCTTTGTTTCTGTCTTATGGTACAGCAGGTGGACAATAATATTTGCAAGTCTTGTCAAGTTAAGTCAAAGTATATGGTCAACTTAACAAACTCCTCTATAAACTTCCCTGCATCCTCCAAAAATGGGCCAAATTTCTCCTTGCATAAAGTCCAATCAGACACAAAAAGAGGCACATGTACTCTGATTGTTCCCCTATATCTGTCAGCTACCTCTTGCAATGGACACAGGTTCAATTTTAGGGGCTGATATGGGGCCTCACTCCTGGTGGTACTGGTTGGGCTTATTTCCTCAAGCAGCAGGGGGTATAGGTTGGGCCTAATTGGCTAAGGAGGAGGGATGTCTGATGACCTTAGGTGAAATCCTGCACTGGAGAACTAGTGGCACTCCCCTCAGAATCAGGGAACTGAGGAGGCTCCAGGGGGCATGTGGGCCTCCTAGGGAGAGCATCTAGGAGGGTATCATCTAGGAAGAGCAGCTTCTTGGTATCTGGAAGTAACATGAGCCAGACACATCCTACAGCTCTCCCTTAAGTGAGGGTTCTGTTTAAGGGCCGTAAACACCTGTACATAAGGGGCCTCTGTCCATTTTCCTTCCTTTTCACAGAATAAGTCCAACTGTAAAATAGTATTATAATGTAAAGAACCATTTTTAGGCATATTTCTTGGTCTTCCAATTTGTATTGGACCCAAATGGTATTGCAGTAGGAAATGAATGTCTTTCTCTTGAAGCTGTCTAATATGCATTTGTTCCAGTTGCCTAAAAGGCACCCTAGTGGTGAGTTTTTCGAGATGCTCACCATCGTCCCTGTGTCTAATGAGGATCTCTACAAAAGTTTTTCTAAGTTTAGTGAGAGCCCAGTTATTTTCCCTTTTAAATTCTCACCTTTTTTTCTCAAGAAAGGTCAGTGGGGAAGTTGTCACCAGTTCCTGCAAAGAGGGTGTAAGTACAGTTAGCAGGGTGTGATGAAAGTGAATTATGAGATATGAGTGGGCAGTACAGTGATGACTGCGTCCACTGGCAAATGGAATACAAGAAAAGATGTGTTGTAATAAGCAAAGTATAGAAGGACAGGTGAAAATAGGGTGACAGCAAAAAAGAATGAGTTCATCTCCTTTGCATGAATGAAGCTGGAAACCATCATTCTCAGCGAACTAACACAGGAATGGACAACCAAACACCTCATGTTCTCACTCATAAGTGGGAGCTGAACGATGAGAACACAGAGACACAGGTAGGGGAACATCACAGACCGGGGCCTGCTGGGGGGGGGGGGGAAAGGGGAGGGAGAGCATTAGGAAAAATACCTAATGCATGTGGGGCTTTAAACCTAGATGATGGGTTGACAGGTGCAGCAAACCACCATGGCACATGTATACCTATGTAACAAACCTGCACGTTCTGTACATGTATCTCAGAACTTAAAGTAGAAAATAAAAAATAAAAAATGATAGTTGAGAAAATATGGGATAGAAACCAGTAATTTGTGCCAATGAAATTCTTGGTTTTTTTAACCCCCACCCCCAAAAAATAGGGTGACAGGATTCTCATAGTCTCAATTCCACCAAAAGGGAAGAAAGCATTTTGGTTCAGGAAAAAGAGGGACTAGAGGAGGTCGCTGAAAATGGTGGTATGACAAAGACCAAGACTGCCCGTAGGGTGGGACTCTAACCCACAGTCCTAGAGGGAATGTAAAAAAATCCAGAGTGCAATGGGGGACCTCTCAAAATAACAAACAAACAAGGCCTGAATAGAAACAATCGTCCGAATAGGAGGGTGAACAAAGGGGACACTGTCCCATCCATGAAGGCCAAATGGTGCCAGTTGGTCTTAATTTGGGGTTCAGGTAAATGTCTCCCTCAGATCCCTTCAGCTTGTTAGTCCCTTCATGTTATTGGTCCCTTTGTAGTCACCAGGAAAGATGATGCAGATGAACCCCCAAACTGTGGCTCAGCCTGGGAAGTGTCTTGGCTTTGTGCCAGAAAGAATTCAGAACAAACTGAAAGTAAATTTATTAGAGCAACAAAGGACAAGAAAATGGCTGTTCCGTAGACAGAGCAAGGTTTTTCATAGGCAGAGTAGTGTTCGTTGCTTGCTGGCTAGCTATATTTATAGCTACTCCTTAACTATCATAAGTAGTAGGTGGTTATTCACAAATTTTCTGGAAAAGAGGATGGAGAGTTTCCAGAACCTAGGGTTCCTCCTATTTTAAACCATATAAGGTAACTTCTGGGCATTGCCATGGCATTTATAAATTGTCAGGGCACTGTTGGGAGTGTCTTTTAACAATGCCAGTGCATTATAGTTAGAGTATAATGAGCAATGAGAGCGACTAGAAGTCACTTTCATTGCCATCTTGGTTTTAGCTGGTATCAGTCAGTTTCTTTACTGCATCCTGCTTTGACCAGCAGGGTTGTGACTGGTGCTCGGAAAGCAAGTCCTGCTGATCCGCCTCAATTCCAGAATGTATACATATTTTAAAACATCATGTTTTACATGATAAATATATGTAATTTTATCTGTCAGATAAAATGCTAAAAAAAGAAATTCACTGCTTCCAATACATATAAAACATAAAGTGAGTGCTTAGGTCAGGACTTTATTCACAGAAAGTGCTTAATAAAAATTAGTTATAATCATTATCACAATTGTCATTATTCTTATTTTTATATTATCCTATTTCTCATTCTGTTTTTCTTGGGAACTACAACTACATTTTTAAAAAATTATACTTTTAAGTTCTGGGATACATGTGCAGAATGTGCAGGTCTGTTACATACGTATACATGTGCCATGGTGGTTTGCTGCACTCATCAACCCGTCATCTGTATTAGGTGTTTCTCCTAATGCTATCCCTCCCCTAGCTCCCCACCCGCCAACATGTCCCAGTGTATGATGTTCCTCTCCCTGTGTCCACGTGTTCTCATTGTTCAACTCCATTTTTATGGCTGCATAGTATTCTATGGTGTATATGTGCCACATTTTCTTTATCCAGTCTATCATTGATGGGCATTTGGATTGGTTCCAAGTCTTTGTTGTTGTGAATAGTGCTGCAATAAACATATGTGTGCATGTGTCTTTATAGTAGCATGATTTATAATCCTTTGGTTATATACCCAGTAATGGGATTGCTGGATCAAATGGTATACAACTACATTTTTAAAGGATACATTTAATTTTAAAAAACATACTGTTGTTTGCATGTATTTACAAAATAGGCACTGATAGGAAATTATGACAATGCATTTATTTTTAAAAAGGCATTGTATGCAAGATGTGACCTGATATAAAGTCCTGAGAACACAGAAAATGTCCATATCTGGTGATGTTCAACTCCATGAGTTAGAAATGCTCTCCTGAAAACATGTTTCTGGGCTCTCCCACAGGAACCACGAGCTCAGTACAGAGACAGATCTTTTGGTCCCAGGCACTGACTCTTCTTTCTCCTTCTTTCAGAGGACCAGAACAGGATGGGATCTTTCATTCATCAGAGCTTTTCAACTTAGTTCTGCTCAGGCATCTCACAGTGGCTCCCACCAGCCCTCTCATTTGTAACTGCAGAGACACTGAAGAGTATTTTCATCTCAGAAGAGAAAGTAAGTGATGGGATAGACTTTAATTTCCAAAGACCTGGTTGCTGGCTCCAGTAAGTGTCCTAGGTAAGAAAACAACCTACCGTTGTGCTGTCTGTATGTGTAAATGGATGACATTAACATTACATTTTGAAATGCAGTGGTCCGAGACAGACACTGAATCCTGCTGTGCCTGTGGGACTGAAGAAGGGTAGTGATGTTCTTGTTATCGTTTGTCAGGAACTGCAGTTCGCTACACATCTTAGACTCTGGTGACATCCCTGAAGGGTATTCAGTGTTGGAGCAATTTTTATGACTTTTCAGCTGACTCATGGTTTTCAATTTAAATCACTTAATTATCATTATTGAAAAAAACATGTAATGTTATTTTCCTTTTACTGATGAAGGAACATGTAGAGAGGTTAAACGATTTGCTTACATTTATAAGACTAATGCGGAGACCAGGTGAGAAATCAAGTCTGTTTGATCCAAGGTTCTTAATCCCTAACTTCAAGGCATCTGACTATATCTGAATCTTTTAGCATTTCATTGCATTCATGGTATGGATTCTTTTCTACAATCTAGATTTGTGATCACTGTCATCCAGTTTCATGACACGAACTTATTTCGATGTCTCTGGCAATTTCCTATGACAGCTGTTTAGTTTTCAGGGCTTTCTTTTCCTTTGCTGGCATCTAAACCTCATTTTAATGTACAGATATTATTTGCCTTAACTTTATTGTTATTTTTATCAGTTATATTTATCAATTCTATTTCTTTTGCTCCAGCCAATAATACTTGCAATTCTTGCTGGGTGTGGTGGTGCATGCCTGTAATCCCAGCACTTTGAGAGGCCAAGGTGAGTTGATCACCTGAGTTCAGGAGTTTGAGACCAGCCTGGCCAACATGGTGAAACCCTGTCTCTACTAAAAATACAAAAATTAGCTGAGCATGGTGGTGTGCACCTGTAATACCAGCTACTTTGGAGGCTGAGGCACGAGAATCGTTTGAACCCAGGAGGTGGAGGCTGCAGTGAGCTAAGATCATGCCACTGTACTCTAGCCTGGGTGACAGAGTGAGAGTCTGCCTAAAAAAAAAAAAAAAAAAAAAAAAAAAAAAACTTTCAATTCTTTTTGTAGATAATTGTATACTATACAGAATGGAGATATAATTTTTTAAAAGTAAGTTTTCATGAAAACGCTCTTTTTAGCCCTTTCATATATAGTCGTTTGTGCTCTTGTAAAATAAAACTTCATTCTAGCTGTAGTGCTGGGTATGAAAGGTGTCAAGAATGTTGTTGTCAATCCGTTTCATATCCACAAGCAGGACAACAATATAAATTTTGTGAGTCCTTGAAACTTTTCCCTCGTAAGTTCTTTCCTCCATAAAAAGTATTAAAAATTGTATTTTATGAGTGTATTGGCATGAAGATAAATATAATCCAGTTGTACTTAGATTATATTCATTTTCTTCTTCTTCTTTTAAAGAAATTAAGCATTTCAAGGGCTCCTAAAATTATCATGGGCTGTTGGCACTACTACTGGGCCTTAATGAATATGTCAGCGCAGCCTACTATATGTACTTCTAATAAAAATTGATGGAGACAGGATAAGATAATTGGCTGTACCAAGTTTCATTGATCAGGAAATAGAATAAATCTCTATAGAATATCACCAGATATTCTTGCCTAAATGTTTGTGTCATCAGACTTATTTATTATCAGTTTTCATTATTTGCTTCCAGAGCTTCTTAATGACATTTTTCACTTCCTTACTTTTGAGGGTGTAGATTAAAGGGTTCAACATAGGTGTAAATAGGGTGCAAAACACAGTCACAGCTTTGTCAGTGGGGAAGGAGGTTAGAGGTCTTAGATACAGGTATGAACCAGGGACAAAGAATAAGATGACAACAAAGATATGAGAGATACAACTAGACAGAGCTTTGTGATGCCCTTCAGAGATATGAGTCCTTAGGGAGCACAGGATGATGACATAGGAAGCAACCAGCATGGAAAAAATGAGGAAACACAGTGATCCACTGTTGGCAGCTATCAGAGGCCCCAAGGTGTGAGTGTCTGTGCAGGCCAGCTCTAGAAGAGGTACTAAATCACACATAAAGTGGTCGATGCCATTGGGGCCACAGAATGGTAACTGGGCTATGAACAAAGTCTGGATCCCTCCATGCACAAATCCCAGAATCCCAGCCACCCCCATCAGGAATCCACATATAGGCCGACTCATGATGGTTGCATAATGCAAGGGCTTACAGATGGCCACATAGCGGTCGTAGGCCATGACGCTTAATAAGATGATCTCAGCTGCCACAAAGAAATGTTCTGTGAAAAGCTGAGTCATGCAGCCATTGAAGGATATGGTGTTCTTTTCAGAGATCAAGTCAAAGATCATTTTAGGGGCTATGGAAGAAGAGTAGAAAATATCTATCATGGACAAATAGGACAGAAAAAAGTACATGGGGGAATCCAGGGCTGGGGCTGATGAAGATGATGACTGAGATGAGCAGGTTACCTGCCAATGTAATCAAGTAGGTGATTAAAAACATAACAAACAAGAATTTCTGCAGTTCTGGATTGCGAGTGAGGCCCAGCAGGATGAATTCTGTTATATTGTTCATGTTTTTCATAGATTTAGCTCAGGTTGTGTGTAGATGGCCGATCTGGAAAAAAAAAAAAAAAAACCAGTATTTCTGAATGATGATATTTTAAATTCAATACTGAAATATTTCATCACCTCTTTAGTCCTGGTTTTTGGGGATGATGGAGCTACATTGCCACTCAGCTCTGCTGTTTTGCAGAGTTGTAAAGAGGAACAGGAGATTAGATTTCTCCTAATTCATGTATTAATGAAATAATGATAATATCTTACAAGTACCACAATAAAACAAGATCTTGTTATAAATATTGACTTCCAAACTTCCTTTCTGGCTCTAAAATTTCACATATGGCTTTCTTTCATTTTTAGAGAGGACAAATCTTATCAATAACAAATGTGTTGAAATTATACTTTCTCTTGTTATGGTTATTTATAGGTATATGAACCCAGTATGTGTATTAGATACTAATATGCATATTAGATACTAAAGTGCAAAGCGTCACTAAATCTAAGCCGCTGTGTTCTGTGGTCTATTGTCCTTTTCTATCATATAAATGCACATGTACACAGAGACAGAGCTGCAAATGGAGATATTTTTCTTTTGGAATGCTGGGTAACCATCGCAATAACAACTCATTGAGGATAATTCATTCCACATCCCTGAATGTTGCATCTATCTCTAAATGACCCTTTTTTCATGCTCACTCTTTCTGCATCTTTTAATTGTGTCTATGTAAATGGTGCAGAGCTATAAAATTTAATGATATTTCATAAATACATTTTCCTCTCAGTTGGACTTTTATCACATATAGAATTACACACTGGATTAGATATATTTCCCCACTCACATCTTACAAATGGAATTAAATGAGCATGATGTTTTCCATTGGCAAGACAGAAATGTTAGGGTCACCCGAGATAATGCAATTTTCTCTTTTGGCATAAGTTCGGTCAATTAAGATGAACTTGTAGTTTTCATTGCTAACTGGTAAACAACTGGAAATTTGTATTGCTACCTGAAAACATTGAATATATTTAAGAATGTAGATATTTTTGAATAATCCCAAGAGCTTCAAGAGTAAGTACATGTGGTTACAAAAGAGCGTAAGATATTTTATTTCTTCTCCTCCCCCTTTTCTCCTTCTTTCCCTAACCCCTGGCAAAAATGTAACCACATAGTTTTCCTCAAAAATTTCTAGAAACAGAAATCAGTCAGCATCATGACCTCTGAGCTTCATTAAAGGTGAGTAAAAATATCTTTGGTTTTCAGGAAAGCTCAGTTGCTAATTGCTTCCTCTTTATTCATGGCTTCTGTAGATGGTGACTATATGGTTAATCATTCTTAATGGATTTAATTCACCAATTCTAACTTCCATGTAGCAATATGGAAGTCACGAAAAGTGGAAAAACATTTCAAGCATGACAAACAGAAATCTACAAAATCAGTGTATTCAGTGAGATATACATGTTGACCGTAATGTTTTAAAAGTGACTTCAGTAGTTCTTAGCAGCATCTGAACTGGCAACTTTTTTTTTGGAGATGGAGTCTCGCTCTGTGGCCCAGGCTGGAGTGCCGTGGCGCGATCTCGGCTCACTGCAAACTCTGCCTCCTGGGTTCATGTCATTCTTCTGCCTCAGCCTCCCGAGTAGCTGGGACTACAGGCGCCCACCATTGTGCCGGCTAATTTTTTTTGTATTTTTAGTAGAGACGGGGTTTCACCGTGTTAGCCAGGATGGTCTCGATCTCCTGACCTCGTGATCCACCTGCCTCGGTCTCCCAAAGTGCCGGGATTACAGGCGTGAGCCACCACGCCAGGCCTGGTCTGGCAACATTATGCATAGGCTTTTCTATTGGTATTTTTATGTCAGTGTGTCCAAATTCGTTTTCAGAGAAAAATACTAAACTTCAAGTCACGTATGTAATGACAAAAACTACTTCACTGAAAACAAATTGGCTAAAACAAGTTAATCTGCTTAACATTTGGGAGAAAAGATTTAGGTTTCACTGACCTGGATCTAGCTGATTGTGGATTCCTCCATTTTAGATTGAGTGTGGTCACTGCTTTCTTCTCCTGCAGGCATGGAACACGGCCACAAATAGACTCCACCAGCTGACAAGTGGGATGTTGGAATTCTCTAGATGGCTTTCTCAATTCTGACATTTCAGTTTATTTTGCTTTCCATTGTCAGTCTGAATTTACTAAGAAAACAAGCTGTTTCAGTTAGAAAACTTCATTATCTCTAGGATTTAGTGTCTACTCACTTCCTGGGTTTCCTATGAATGTATAAGCCAATCTTCAAAATATATCTATTTTTCAGATCTCTTACAACTATATTCAGTCCAAATTAAAACCTAGGAATAATGCAAAATTCTTCAAATTTGGAAAATGCAACTATAAAATGAATAAGTGAATCAAATCCACCTGATTGGATATTGTTTTCTCAAATCTATTCTGATGAAACTTTGCTTTCTTGAGTCCCTGAAAAATGTGGTGAGAGAATTTCTTTATTTCTGATTCAAGTTCTTCTTTCAATTCTGTTTTCTTAGAAACCCACTAAGCTCAGGAGTGGTGTCACCCAAACATATCTTCATGTTTTTGGTTCCTGTCTCTGCTGCTATCATTTGCACACAGGTCCTTTTTGTAATTCTTTCTTCATTGACTCTAGAGAAATATTTAAATAGACTATCACAGACTTCAGGATGTGGCAATGCATTGACCTTTCAAGTACCCAGAGGATTAGTAATTGGCCTTGTTGGAATGTTGGCAAAGCAATAGTCAGGTCCTTCATTTACTCTCACTTGGCACCCACAAACGTCATTAGTGGCTGGTTTTAGAAATGCAGTTGAACTTGGGTTAAAGATATGTCTGTGGCTATTGTTGAGGATAAGATTTGGAAGCCTTCATTATAGGGCTGTTTTGCTAATTGTGGCATTGTTGAGCCTAGCCTAGGATATGGGGTGGTTTTAGGTAAACGTCAGAGTTTAGAGAATATATTTTTTTCTGAACCCATGTCTGGTCTAAATGGTATGGTTGCTCTGAAGAATGGGGAATGCTGGTATTCAAGGTCATGTGTCTGATTAGTCTCAGAGATATAGTGAGATTTTTATTAATGACTGACCCAGGGACTTACATGGCAGGATTTCCAACTACCAAAGATTGGGCAATTTAAAGTGACAGAGATACTGACTTCCTGTAGGATGATTACCTAGAAGACATGTTCTCATGATGAATTCAAGAGTATGTATTTTTTCTTTCTACCCCAAGGCAGAATGGTGTGACTTGGAGTAGGTACCATGCTTTCCCACATTGCCATTGAGAATCAATGACACTCAGCCAAGCACTCATGTATGATGACATCCAGAGGTGGAGAATAGAGACACTCTAGAAGAAGGCTCTGCTACTATCTTCTCTCCTTCAGCTTCAGGGGCGATGATGAACTGACTGCAACTTTGCATGGAATCACCTTTTCTGCTCTCAATTTTTGGTTTCAAAACAAACTGACACACTCCCAAAGTCCAGGACCAGAAAACAAAAGCAAAACTTTCCTCTATTCTCAATAGAATGGGGCTTTATGGACTGTCCTGGAGCCTGAAGCTAGCCTGCTCCTGGGGCAGGAATGGACCCTGGGTCTACAAAGACCAGTGTGGAGTCTGAGATTGCAGGGGCTGGCCTGGTGCCTGGAATCAGGGGGTTCTGGAATATGGAGCTGTGGGGATCTGCTTAAAACTTGGGTCTTCAGGGGCCAGACTGGAGACTGGGTGTATAAGTGCTAGTCTAGGGGTTGAGTTCATGATGGATGGATGGGTCCTGGGGCCTCATGTGCTGGCCTGAAACCTAAGTCCACAGAGCCTGGGTCCAGCAGAGGTGGCCCAGTGCTGGGGTTTATTAGGATGGGCCTGGACCCTGGGTATTCAAGAAGCTCTGAGTCCTAGGTCTGCTAAAGTGTAGGAATGCTGGGGTCAGCCTGGTGGGTGGGGCCACAGGGACCAGTCCCATACTGCATAAGCTTGGAGCCTGTGTCTGTGAGTGCTAGCCTGGTACCTGAGGCCAGGGGTGCTGACCTGATGCTGGAGTAGGCCTGAAGCCTGGGGCTGTGTAGGCCAACCTTGCTCTGAGCTGGTCTGGAACCTGGTGCAGAGCTGGAAACTGGGGTCACAAGGGCTGGCCTGGTACTAGGAAGGCCAGGAGCCTGGACCTGGGGGTCAGCTTGGAGTCTGGATCTGTGAATATGGACCTTATGACTAGGGCTATGGGGCCTGCCTCACACTGGGGTAGGCCTAAAACCTGGAGCCATTGGATTTGGCCTGGCAATGTTGTGGGTGCAGAGACCAAGTCAGCAAGGGAGTCCTGGAACCTGGGGCCGTGGGTACTGGCTAGTGCTGAATTTTACTGGGACTATTCTGATATTAGAGTCTGAGGCAAAGTCCAGTGCTCACTTCCCTCTCCTTCCTTCATGCAGAGGCTATTTCTCTCCATGCCATGCTGCCTGGGATTGTGGGGAACACAGGTGATGACACAGGTAATGTAAAATCATCCTTTCTATGCTCTTCAATGCATCTTTTCTTATTTCTGTGCTACGCCCAGGTACTATGATATCTCAGCTGGTTTCCTTAGCTCTTGTGAAGGTATTTTTGAATGTAGATAGTTCAAATTGATGCTTCTGTGGAGGGACAAGAGTGACAAGAGTTGTCTGGTGAGAATTTTCATACCATTGATAAGCTTAAGGTTGAGAGATTCTGTTTTGGTTCCTATTTTCCTGACAAGTAGGAGGTGTAATGTTCTGAGATTAAAGGAAAATTTGTGGAATATCGATGTATTAGTTCTCATACTGCTATAAGGAACTATCTGAGACCAGGAAATTTATGAAGAAAAGAGATTTAATTGACTCATAGTTCTGCTGGCTGTACAGGAAGCATGGCTGGGGGGCCTCAGGAAGCTTACAATCATGGAAAGTGAAGGTGAAGCAAGCACATCTTACTATGGTGGAACAGGAGACACAGAGTGAAGGAGAAAGTTTTACATATGTTTAAACAACCCGATCTCATGAGAACTTAACTATCATGAGAACAGCAAGGGGGAAATCTGCCCCCATAATCCAATCACCCCCCACAGTTCCCTCCCACAACATTGAAAATTACAATTCAACATGAGATTTGTGTGGGGACATAGAACCAAACCATGTAATTCTGCTCCAGCCCCTGCCAAATTTAACATCCTTATCACATTTCAAAACACAATCATGCCTTCCAACAGTCCCCCCAGATCCTAACTAATTCTAGCCTTAACTTAAAAGTCCAAGTCCAAAGTCTAATCTGAGACAAGGCAAGTCCCTTCCTCCTGTGTGCCTATAAAACCAAAAACAAGTTAGTTACTTCCAAGATACAATGGGGGTATAAGCATTGGGCAAGCAAATGTCCCCATTCCAAAAGGGAGAAATTGGCCAAAACAAAGGTACTATAAGCTCCATGCAAGTCCAAAACCCAGCAGCGTAGTCATTAAACCCTAAAGCTCCAGAATAATCTCCTTTGACTACATGTCTCACATCCAGGCACACTGACGCAAAAGAATTTGGGCTCTCAAGGCCTTGGGCAGCTCCACCCCTGTAGCTCTGCAGGGTGCAGTCCCTGTGGCTGCTTTCGTGAGCTAACGTCAAGTGCCTGCAGCATTTCCAGGCGCATGGGCCAAGCTGTGGGTCGATCTATCATTCTGGGGTCTGGAGGATGGTGGCCCTTTTCTCACAGTTCTAGTAGGCAGTGCTTCAGTGAGGACTCTGTGTGGGGGCTCCCACTCCACATTTTCCCTCCTGAAGAGTGTTTTCCAACTTGTTTCCATTCTCTCCATCACTTTCAGGTACACCAATCAAACATAGATTTGGTATTTTCACATCGACCCATGTTTCTTGGAGGCTTTGTTCATTTCTTTTCACTCTTTTTTTCTCTAATCTTGTCTTCTCACTTTAGTTGATCTTCAATCACTGCTACCCTTTTTTCTGCTTTATTGATTTGGGTATTGAAACTTGTGTATGCTTCACGAAGTTCTCGTGCTGTATTTTTCAGCTCCATCAGGTCATTTAAACTCTTCTCTACAGTGGTTATTCTAGTTAGCAATTTCTCTAACCTTTTTTCAAGGTTCTTAGCTTCCTTGCATTGGGTTAGACCATGCTCCTTTAGCTTGGAGAAGTTTGTTATTACCTACGTTCTGAAGCCTACTTCTGTGAATTTGCCAAACTCATTCATCCAGTTTTGTTTCCTTGCTGACTAGGAGTTGTGTTCCTTTGGAGGAGAAGAGGCATTCTGGTTTTTGGAATTTTCAGCCTTTCTGCACTGGTTTCTCCCCGTCTTTGTTGTTTTCTCTACCTTTGGTCTTTGATGTTGGTGACCTACGGATGGGGTTTTGGTGTGGATGTCCTTTTTTTTGATGTTGATGGTATTCCTTTCTGTTTGTCAGTTTTCCTTCTAACAGCCAGGCCCCTCAGCTGCAAGTCTGTTGGGGTTTGCTGGAGGTCCACTGTGGACCCTGTTTGCCTGGGTATCACCAGTGGCGGGTGTAGAACAGCAACTATTGCTGTCTGATCCTTCCTCTGGAAGCTTTGTCCCAGAGGGGCACCTGCCAGATGCCAGCCAGAGTTCTCCTATATGAGGTGTCTGTTGGCCCCTACTGGGAGGTGTCTTCCAGTCAGGCTACATGGGGGTCAGGGACCCACTTGAGGAGGCAGTCTGTCCATTTTCAGAACTTGAATGCTGTGCTGGGAGAACCACTGCTCTCTTCAGTGCTGTCAGGCAGGGATGTTTAAGTCTGCTGAAGCTGTGCCCCTGCTACCCCTTCCCCCCAGGTGCTCTGTCCTAGGGAGATGGGGGTTTTATCTGTAAGTCCCTGACTGGGGCCACTGCCTTTTGTTCCGTGATGCCCTGTCCACAGAGGTGGAATCTAGAGATGCAGTCAGCCTTGCTGAGCTGTGGTGGGTTCCACCCAGTTCAAACTTCCCGGCGGCTTTGTTTACACTGAGAGCATAAAAGCGCCTACTCAAGCCTCAGCAATGGCGGATGCCCCTTCCCCAACGAAGCTCAAGCATCTCAGGTCAATCTCATACTGCTGTGCTAGCAGCTAGAAATTCAAGCCAATTGTTCTCAGTTTGCTGGGCTCTGTGGGCATGGAACCCGCCGAGCCAGGCACTGGAGGGAATCTCCTGGTCTGCCAGTTGCCAAGACCATGGGAAAAGTACAGTATCTGGGCAGGAGTGTACCATTCCTCCCGGTACAGTCAGGGAAGTTCCCTGATCCCTTGCGCTTCCTGGGTGAGGCAATGCCCTGCCTTGCTTTGGCGCATCCTCTGTGGGCTGCACCCACTGTCCAACCAGTCCCACTGAGGTGAACCAGGTACCTCAGTTGGAAATGCAGAAATCAAACGCCTTCTGTGTTGATCTCACTGGGAGCTTCAGACTGGATCTATTCCTATTCCACTGTATACCTTTTCTTAGGTCTAGTAGTATTTGTTTTATGTATCTGAGTACTCTCATGTTGGATGCTTATATATTTGTGATTGTTATAACTCCTTGTTGAATTTATACCTTGTCATTATATAATAACCTTGTCTTTTTTTAACCATTGTTGATTTAAAAGTTTGTTATATTTGATATAAATATGGCTACTCCTGCTTGCTTTGGATTTTTATTTGCATGGAATATATTTTCCCAGACATTTACCTTGAGCCTGAAAATGGTCTTCAACAATTATATGGGTTTGTAATAAGCAGCATCTGGTTGAATTTTCTTTTTTTTTTTTTTTTTTTTTTTTTGAGTTGAAGTCTTGCTCTGTCTCCTAGGCTGGAGTGCTGTGGTGCGATCTCCACTCACTGCAATCTCCACCTCCTGGGTTCAAGCGATTCTCCTACCTCAGTCTCCTGAGTAGCTGGGATTACAGATGTGTGCCATCACACCCAGTTAATTTTTGTATTTTTAGTAGAAACAGGGTTTCACCACATTGGCCAGGCTGATCTCAAACTCCTGACCTCAGGTGATCCACCTGCTTTGGCCTCCTAAAGTGCTGGGATTACAGGCATGAGCCACCAGGCTTGGTCTAGATGTTTTTTTTTTTAATCCCTTCCACCAGTCTATATCCTTTAAGTGGAGAATTTAATCATTTACATTAACAGTGGACATTGATATGTTTTTGTTTCTGTCATACTGGTAATTGTTACCTAGTGGCTTTGTAGTTTCAGTTGTGTAACTGCTTTATAAGTCCCATAAATTTTATATTTTTGCGTGTTTTTATGATGGTGAATGTGTTAGACCATTCTTACATTGCTATAAAGGAATACTGGGGACAGGGTAATTTATAAAGAAAAGAGGTTTAATTGGCTCACAGTCCGTCAGGCTGTACAAGCATAGCATTGGCATCTGCTTGACTTCTGAGGAGGCCTCAGGAAGCTTTTACTCATGGTGAAAGGTGAAGTGGGAGCAGGCATGTCATACAGCCAGAGCAGGAGAAAAGTGGGGGGAAGATGCCACAGACTTTAGAATAACCCAGTCTCATGAGAACTCACTCACTATCACGAGGACATCACCAAGTCATGAAGGATCCACCTCCATGACCCAAACTTTCATTAGACCCCACCTCCAACATTGGGGGTGATAGTTCAACATAAGATTTGGGTGGGGACAAATATCAAAACTATATCATTCCACCCCTGTCCCCCTCAATCTCATGTTTTTGTCACACTGCAAAATATAATCATTTCTTCCCAATAGTCCCCCAGAGTCTTAACTCATTCCAGTATTAACTCAAAAGTATGAAGTTCAAGTCCAAAGTCTCATCTGGAGATTAGTTTCTTCCATCTACAAGCCTGTAAAATCAAAATGGGTTATGTACTTCCAAGAAACAATAGTAGTACAGGCATTGGGTAAACATTCCCTTTATAAAAGGGAGAAATCAGCCAAAAGAAAGGGGGTATAAGCCCCATGCAATTTCAAAGCCCAGCAAGGCAGTCATTAAGCTTTAAAGCTCCCAAATAATCTCCTGTGACTCTATGTCCCACATCCAGGGCACACTGTTGTGAGGAGTGGACTCCCAAAACCTTGGGCTGCTCTGCCCTGTGGCTTTTCCATGCTGATGTTGCAAGCTCAACCAGTCTGGGTTCTGGAAGGCAGCAGCTCCCTTCTTATACCTCCACTAGGCAGTGCCCTGGTAGGGACTCTGTGTGGAGCCTTGTTAGAGGTTCTCTATAAAGGCTGCACCCTTGTAGCAGGCTTCTGCCTGGGCATCTAGGCTTTCTCATACGTTTTCTGAAATGTAGATGGAGGCTGCCACGTCACCTTCACTCTTGTACTCTGTGTACCTGTAGACTTAATACCACATGGAAGCTGCCAAAGCTTGTGGCTTGTGCCCTCTCGAGTGGCAACTCGAGCTGTGCTATGATCCCTTTGAGCTGTGGCTGAAGCTGGAGCAGCTGGGATGTGGGGAGCAGTGTCCATTGCTAGAGAGGTAGTATGATCTTTTGGGTGTGTCGCAACACTCTTTTTTTCCTGTGGTCCCAGGATTCAATGCTGGTTCCTTTTTGGATTTACTTTTGTTTGGATGGAACTTTATTCCTTTCTTGAGGGTGTGACTATAGGATATATTGTGTAGGGTTCTTTAGCTTCTGGGTACTTCAGGGGGCCAAATCTGTGAATTTTTTGATGATAGATAGCCTTAGTGTAATGGTTTTCTCAAATACTGTCTTTTGTAGGTTGTAGCGACAATCAGTTGGGCATGTGAGAGGGATCACTGCCTCCTGCAGAGATCAGCAGGGGAAAGTCTCTTATTTTATTCCCCAGCACTGTGCACTTCTGTCAGCAGGGATGGTATTGGGTTGTTTAGTTTTACCTCCAGGTCTGTAGGTGGCACTTGTGATACGAGCCAGCTGAGCACTGTGTAGTTGTGTGGGCAGTTTAATGAGCTGTGCAGGTTGACTTCCAAGCCAGTAGGTGGCATTTCCAGGAGAGAGGTAGCGGTGGGATTTTTCCTTGGATTTTGTTCATTACAGAAGTGCTAGGTGTCCTATGTAAGGGATGGGGCCATGGAACTACCAGGGTTCCCTGTCCCATGCTCTGCTGCTGCAGTGATTGGATGAGGCAAAGCCAGGCATGGCTGGGTGTGGGGAGTCCTGGACCAGGCTCTCCAAAGCTGGTGCAAGTGCTGATTCTGCTGGGGGTTTGTGGTCAGGTCTCAGGTTACTGGGGCAACCCTCCAGCGAGGGGCAGAGGCACTTCTGCTGCATCAAAGTACCTTCATGCTGGGGGGAGGGGTGGCCATGAATCAGCAGCTGGAAGTGGCAGTGGGACCTGCTCCGCCCCCAAACCTCCAACCCCATGAGTTTCCCTACAGCATCAGGCCACCAGCAGCTGGCTAGAACCACTAGGCCCATCCTAAGCTATCTGGGTTCAGATGTCAAAGCCTCCCCAGGCCATGAAACTCCCTGTCTGGGGCAGAAACCTTGACTCTCAGGCCACACCCTTCCTGGTCTGGTCCTATGAAGGGAGGGGTACCCAGCTCCTGTGCCACAGCATGAACCCACACCACACTCTCCTCTCACTTCTGACTGTGGGGGCTCCGGATCACATCAGAGCAGATCGCAGATCTCATCTCCATGCTCCTGGATGACATGCTTGAATTGTGCAGGGATAGGACCAACAACCTTGTCCTCGGGGTCCCTGGACTCAAGTGCTGGCTGTGATAGGGAGGGCAAGCTGGTCCCTGGCCACTGGAGGAACACTCAGGTAGGGCAACAGTGGCTGCACTGTGGGCCTGCCACTTGGAAGGGTGGTCCTCTCTCCATAGGAATGGCTAGGCGGGCAGCTTTGGGAGAGACTGGCAGGCATGGGGTATGTGGTCCAAATGACCTCAGTCCCACAGTAGAAGCAGTGGAGCCTCTCCTTGAGGCACGTGAGAGCACCTGGCCTCCCCTCTCACTACCTGGCCCAACAGCCAGCAGTGGAAGTGGCAGTGGCAGTGGCAGCCTCAGGACAGGACAGAGATCCTTGGGTAATGGGCTCCCAGAATGGCACCATGCTTCAGCTGCCCAGTGCTTGGAAGTCTGTGAGACTCCATGTAAGTTTGAGAAGCACCTGTGCATGATCTCCAGACAGCTGTCTATGCCAGTCTGAGGCCTGTGGGGGTTGAGGGACTCTCGTGTAGCTACTATTGTAGAAGTCTGCAGCAGGATTGTGGAGCTCTGGGGTTCCTTCACTTCCCCCTTCTTTGGGTCTGTGGCAGCTCTTGGCTCCTACCAACCCCAAACAGGCAGCCCCATGTCTCCTTCCTTCCTTCACCCTCAGTGTCTCCTGTTGCCTCTTTGCTGAATTCAGTGCTCTTTCTCAGATCTATTTGAAGTGTGAATATCTACTTGATATTTTGGTTCCGCTCTGTGGAAGAGGTGCACCCCAGCCGAATCTAGTCCGTCATCTTGTAGTTGCATATTTTTTAATTGTAAATTTTTAGTACCATGTAGCATCTCATAAATGTATTAGTTTTAATAGTTTATAAATTTTGATTTGCTGCACACACACAATTATTGTATGCAAATAATGACAGTTTAAAGTTTTTCCTAGTCATTTTCATAAGTGCCACTTATTTCTTTCCTTTGCCTTATTGCCCTGGTTAGATTCTCCAGCACAATGTGGAATAGATGTAGTTATAATGGATAGTTTTGCATTGCTCCGGACTGCCAGAGAAAGTTTTTAGTATTTTCTCATTAAGTACAATGTTGTCTGTAGGATGTTTGTTAACAGGCTTTATCCTACTGTGGAAGCTCTATTCCTAGTTTTCTTAGACTTTTTAAAAATCATGAACGTATGTTAAATCTTATCACGTTTTTTCCTCTATTTATTGAATTGATCACATTTTTTTCCTACTTAATTTTGTTCATGCAATGAATTATATGAATTGATTCTTTTTTTTTTTTGAGACAGGATCTCACTTAGTTGCCCAGGCTGGAGGGCAGTGACACAGTCACCAATCACTGGAGCCTTAACTTCCTGGGCTCAAGAGATCCTCCCACCTCAGCCTACCAAGTAGCTAGAACTATGGTGCATGCCACCACACCAAGCTAATTAAACTTTTTTTTTTTTTTGGTATAGATGGGGGTCTCAGTATTTTGCCCCAGCTGGTCTTGAACTCTTGAGATCAAGCGATCTGTCCACCTCAGCCTCCCAAAGTGCTGGGATTACAGGCGTGAGCCACCGCATGTGGCCATGAATTGATTTTGAATGTGAAATCAACATTTCATTCCTGGGGCAAAACTTACTTGCTCATGATACATTATTATTTTTATATATGGCTGTATTTTATTTGCTAAATATTGGGTTTAGAATTTTTGTGTCTGTGTTAATGAGAGATATTTATCTGATATTTTTTCTTATAATGCCCTTTTTCATTTTCTCTAATCCCTGAAAATGTTGATTAAAAATTGGTAGTATTGTTTAAGAGTGAAATGTAGAATTCACTGATAAAGCTACATGGCATGTAATCTTGATATTTTTGGGAGAAGTCAGGGGAAAATTTTTCAAGAGCGAATTTAGTACATGTATGTTATTCAGGTTTTGCTTGTGTGTGTGTGTGTGTGTGTATGTGTGTGTGTTTAGAAAGTTGTGTTTTTCCAAATAAATGATAAATGTCTGAGATAATGGATATGCTAATTACCCTGAATTAATCACTGTATATTATATGTATCAAAACATCACTATTTACCCCATAAATATGTACAATTATTATTTGTCAATAAAAATTAAAAGTTGCTTAGTACAAAATATTTTAAATTTGCATTTTTCTGGTTACTAATGAAGTTGAAAGTTTTTTCATCTGTTTACTGACCATTCATTCTTCTTCCTTTGGAAATTGTTCTTGTCTTTAGCCCGTTTTGTAGATGAATGATTTCTTATTAACTTGTAAGACTCTTTGCAAATGGAGGATGCATGTATTTCCTTTATTCAATCGAAATATTGTTTTTACAGACATTTTTGGATGACAACAAATAGAAAGCTGTGTTTTTCAAAGCAGAGGTTCATTTCTTTTTAACTGGCAAGGACATTAGCAAAATTCATTTGTAATGTCCTTTTATTATCTTGTTAAGATCTGTAGAATCTACAGCATAGCCTTTTCATTGCCGATTCTCATAATTTGTTTTTTTCTTATATTTTAAAACCCATTTTGCTAAGGACATTAGTTTTATTAATTTTTACACAAAACCCACCCTTGTCTTTATGTATTTTCTCTATTTTTAAATTAATTTTATTTCAAGTATATCTGTCTTCTGCTTACTATTCATATTATACCACATTTTATGCATTTATTTTGCGCTACTATTTCTAGCTTCTGGAGATGAAAGCTTAGTTCATTTCCTTTAATCTTTTTTATTTTCCAGTACTTGCATTTAAAGCTATATATTTCTTTTTTTTTTATTATACTTTAAGTTCTAGGGTACATGTGCATAACGTGCAGGTTTGTTACTTATGTATACTTGTGCCATGTTGGTGTGCTGCACCCGTCAACTCATCAGCACCCATCAACTCGTCATTTACACCAGGTATAACTCCCAATGCAATCCCTCCCCCCTCCCAGCTCCCCATAATAGGCCCCAGTGTGTGATGTTCCCCTTCCCAAGTCCAGGTGATCTCATTGTTCAGTTCCCACCTATGAGTGAGAACATGAGGTGTTTGGTTTTCTGTTCTTGTGATAGTTTGCTGAGAATGATGGTTTCCAGCTGCATCCATGTCCCTACAAAGGACACACACTCATCCTTTTTTATGGCTGCATAGTATTCCATGGTGTATATGTGCCACATTTTCTTAATCCAGTCTGTCACTGATGGACATTTGGGTTGATTCCAAGTTTTTGCTATTGTGAATAGTGCTGCAATGAACATACGTGTGCATATGTCTTTATAGCAGCAGCTGAGCAATTCTTTAGCTGCATCTAGTATTTTTTTTTTCTGCCTTTCAGTTAAAATTCATTAAAAAATTTTCATTGGCACTTCTTTAATATATGAATAATTTAGAATTGTGTTGCTTGATTTGTAAATAATTGGAGGATGTTTAGTTATATTTTTGTTACAAATTTTTAGTTGAAGCCTACTATTATCAGATATGCGTTCTGTATGGTTTAGTCCTTTGAAATGTATTGAATCTTGTACTGTGGCCCAGCGTATTTTCTACTGTGGTGTATGTTCCATGAGCACTTAGAGATAAATAGAATAATCCTACATCTGTTTTCTCTTTCCCCACTCCCTTACTAATCCACCTTCAGCTAACCTGACTGAAACTGTGTGATAAACTCAAGACTTTTTAGGGAAGGACATTGCTTTATCTGCATTCAAATCAAGTTTTCTTAATTTGTTCTGAAGTTAACGTTTATCATCTTCTGGGCGTGAGTTCAGATGCCATCTGCCACATCACAGCTTAACCTTACACAGCTGAGTTTAACCTTGAGTCTAGTTATGGTCTAGAAGCAAAGAGGGATGATGAAGATGGGTCTTGAGGGAAATCAACATTGTTTTGCTGGGAAACTGCTTCAGGGAAGGACATATAATTTCCTTAGGCAATGCGAGGTTAAACCTTCAGTGGGGGTGAAGAGGTTTCTTCCACTAAGGGTGAAGGGAAGGTTCTACTAGAGTTGGGGAGGCCTCTTCAGCTGGCAAAGCAGATTCATCTTTTCTCTGTTCCATCTTCTCAGTATCCTCCTTCTGAAGCAGAAACGGAGTTTCATCCATGACTCTTTTCTCTCTAATCTTCATCCTATATCAAGTTCTTTTCCTTAAAATTCATTAATGTATCTTAAACTGTCTCTATTGCTCTGTGTTAGTTTGGGTTTCTTAGATGCAGTTCTGAGATGAGAATTTTCACAAAAGTGACTTATAAGGAAAAGGGGTTAAGGGAAGCTAGCTATGGTAGAGGGAAGAAAGGACATGATCTCAACTGGAGTCTGGCTTCAGATGTGGTCTCAACTGAAGTCTGCCTTGAGTCTGGAGCCGTTGAAGCTCTGGAGGATACATTGTATTATACAACAACCTTTTAAACTTTCATGTCTGTTAGTCATTGGCCACTGCTGGGCCCTGAAGGTGGGCATAATCTTCTGGGTGTGGCACCTCCCATTTTCTGTGGTGCAGTTGTCCAGGGAAGGGTGGGACTGTGAGCTGTTAGCAGCCCAGACATAGCAGGTGGGGCAGGAGTTCACTTACCAGGCAAAGGGCATTTGAGCTGGATGCAACAGTGTCCCTAACACTCGGTATCTCTTGGGAGTCACCAAAGTTCAGACCCCCATTTACCCACACCTAAATCATTATAATTACCTCCTAGTTGCTTTTCTCTTGGGAGGCTTGACCGTTCAATCCATTTCCCATACTGTAACTAGAGTTATCATTCCCAAAACAAATCCACATACATTTCTTGCTAGTTTAAAAGTACTTTCACTATGTTCTCCATGGTACTTAGTATTTAGTTTTAACACAATTATGAGACCCTTTTTGATCTTACAAAACATCCTACTTTCCAGCTTCATGTCTTGTATTTTCCCTTTTACAATCTCAGTGTCCTACAGCGGCACACAATGGGGTTCAATAAATAATTGTTGAATGAATAGATAAATTGATAATTACAGTCATATTGAATTGTTTGGGTTTCCTGCTTACTCTTTCTCATCTTCTGGCCTTTGTTACTTATTCCCTCTCATAGACGCACTCTTAGCTCAACCTTATGCCCACTCATTCTGCTGATTCCTTTTCTCCCTTTGGCTTCCTTTTTTTTTTTTTTTTCTTTTTTGAGACAGTCTTGCTGTGTCAGCCAGGCTGGAGTGCAGTGGCGAGATCTTGGTTCACTGCAACCTCTGCCTCCTGGGTTCAAGTGATTCTCCTGCCTCAGCCCCCCAAGTAGTTGGGACTACAGACATGCACCACCACGCCCAGCTAATTTTTGTATTTTTAGTAGAGACAGGGTTTCGCCATGTTGGCCAGGCTGGTCTCGAACTCCTGACCTCAAGTAATCCACCCTCCTTCGCCCCCTAAATTGCTGGGATTACAGGCGTGAGCCACTGTGCCTGGTCATCTTCTGTTTTTGATGTCTTTTCATCTAGGAATTCTTTTTAGATCTCCTAGGTCTTTGTTGTGTGTCTTTCTAACATGCTTTCACAGCACTCTGTAATTCCATGATCTTACTATTGATAGTATTATGTTGTAATTCTCTGTTCTCTTCTTGAAGTCTCTCAGAGTATCCTAACTTTTGTGAAAAGAGGACCCTGGTTTCTCTTTATTCACCACTAAGCCCCAGGAACTATCGATGTGCCTGATACGTTCCTGGGGATAAAACGTATTTGTTGATTAAGGAATAAAGAATGCAAGGAATAAGTAGAATACAGTTATCCTGAAATTGCTTTGTGTGTAGCTATATGATTTGAAAAACAGCTTTTAGACTGGGTGTGGTGGCTCACACCTGTAATCCCAGCACTTTGGGAGGCTGAGGTGGGCAGATCACTAGGTCAGCAGATCAAGACCATCCTGGCCTACGTGGTGAAGCTCCATCTCTACTAGCCAGGCATGGTGGCAGGTTCCTGTAGTCCTAGCTACTCGGGAGGCTGAGACAGGAGAATCGCTTGAACCCGGGAGGCAGAAGGTTGTAGTGAGCCAAGATTGTGCCACTGTACTTTAGCTGGGCAACAGAGAGAGACTCCATGTCAAAAACAAAAAACAAACAAAACAGCTTTTAATATGAAAATGTTACCAAAAAGCAAACTGATTAATAGAAAACTATAAAGAGCCCATATATATACATAAGATAATAAAATCTTACTGGGGGTAGGAAAAATATCAAGATAAACTATATGTTCATATGCTGAGAATGCAGTTTCTTTTTTTTTTTTTTTTTTTTTTTTTGAGACGGAGTCTCGCTCTGTCGCCCAGGCTGGAGTGCAGTGGCCGGATCTCAGCTCACTGCAAGCTCCGCCTCCCGGGTTTACGCCATTCTCCTGCCTCAGCCTCCGGAGTAGCTGGGACTACAGGCGCCCGCCACCTCGCCCGGCTAGTTTTTTGTATTTTTAGTAGAGATGGGGTTTCACCGTGTTAGCCAGGATGGTCTCGATCTCCTGACCTCGTGATCCGCCCGTCTCGGCCTCCCAAAGTGCTGGGATTACAGGCTTGAGCCACCGCGCCCGGCCGAGAATGCAGTTTCAATTTCTTTCTCATTGTTTCAGTAAGAGTGAAAAAATGTGGTTTCCCTATGAGGTCCAACCAGAATTCTTAGTTTGAAGGTAGAAAAAACTTTCCTAGCCTCCACTACTACTTTTGCTTTATATTTTATTGAATTTATTCATTTTCATGAATCCTTTTATTCATTGATTCTATGTTTATGGTATACCAGACATGGTACCTTGTAGGAACTATTGTTATCTATCAGGCAAGTATTTTATGGAGTATAACTGTATATTTAATAAATAGAAATTCCTCCTTGATATCAAACTGTCTTCTTTATTTGAACCATCACTCTTTCTGGTCAATTATCAGTATAAAAAGCGTAACGTAAGTAATACAAAATTGTTCTGAAGCCTACAAGGACATTTGGAATCATGCTGTAAACTTCATTGTTTACCCATAAGATGCTAAATAGTTCTTTGCTTTTATAGCCCTGAAGTAGATAGTGTAATGTTTCAGAAAACAAAGGCCATCCATTTTGATATATAAAAATGAAACAATTATTAATGAAAAGGTTATATTTTTAGTTAATTAACTAACATATACAATGTGTCCGGCATAGTCCCTATCTCAATAAATGATAGCTGTTATGATGATCCAATCTTTCTATCATCATTGCCTGGCAGGGTATCATGGTAGTTAAGCACATGGTTTGGGAAATCAGTGAGATTCTGGTTACTGTCTATTTGATATTCTATTTTGACACCGTCTCCTTCTCTAAGTTTCCTCTTTGGTAAATGGGGATAAGAGTAATGCCTCCCTCAGTTTATGGACAATTATTACTTAATGTAGATATATTTATTACTTATTATTTTACATGTATTAGAAGGAAGGCCTATGAGTTTCATACATATGAATGAAGCTAGTGAAACTAAGCCCCAAATTGGTAGAATTTTCCCAGTTGGTGAGAATAATACATGGTTAGGTTTTCTCCTTTTTCTTGAACCCATTTTGACTCCCCTCAAGGCATAATGTATTGATCATAGTGGTTAATTATTTTATTTATCCAATCAGTATTCCTTGCTGACATTACCCAAAATGTCCTTTTGACCCTTGCCTCAGTTGAATCATGTTGGGCTCCAGTCACACTTATTTGACACTTGAAATAACTTTCCTACTACACAATTTCCTAATGGCATTTTTCATCTGAGCATTCCTCAAGGTGTAGATTAAGGGATTTAACATAGGAGTTATCATGGTGTAAAATACAGCAACTGCTTTATCAATGGGTAAAGTAGCTGGAGGTCTCGTGTATACAAATATGCAGGGCACAAAGAATAAGATGACAACTGTGATGTGGGAGACACAGGTAGAGAGGGCTTTCTGCCTTGCCTCTAAGCTGTGGGTCCTTAAGGAGTACAGTATGACCACATAGGAGACTAGGAGCAAGAGAAAATTTAACAGGCATATGAACCCACTGTTGGCAGCTACGAAGAGTCCTAGAGTGTGGGTATTAGTGCAGGCAAGATTGAGCAGAGGATTTAGATCACACAGAAAGTGATCTATGACATTAGGACCACAGAAAGGTAATTGGAAGATGAAGAAGATCTGTATGGTTGCATGAAGAAAGCCTCCTACCCATGACACTCCCACTAGCAGGCTATACACACACTGCTTCATGATGGTGGTATAGTGCAAGGGCTTGCAGATGGCCACATAGCGGTCATAGGCCATTACAGTAAGTAGGATGACCTCAACACCTCCGAAAAAATGTTCACCAAAGACTTGAATCATACATCCATTGAATAAGATAGTCTTCTTTTCGTAGAGTGAATCTGTGATCATCTTAGGGGCATTGACAGAGGAATAGCAGACATCAATAAAGGAGAGATAGGCCAGGAAAAAGTACATGGGGGACCTCAATGATGGGCTGGCAATTATGGTGACCACAATGAGCACATTTCCTGTCATGGTGGTGATGTAGATGACAGAAAACACAACAAATATGATTTTCTGCATTGTTGGGTTCTCTGTAAGCCCCAGTAGAATAAATTCTGTCACATTGTTTCTATTTGCCATGTATTTCAAATGATGGTTAATTACATTACCTGAAACGAAATCAGTTTTTATTAATACATCTTTAAATTTGTTAAACTTCTCCATTGTAATATGTAATATAATAAATTCTTGGATTCTACTGGGTTGTGATTTGAGGATATTTTCTGAGATAGGAAAAAAGTTTTGAGTTTTGTAAGTTTACTCAAATTGCCTCCCTGGTGAAGACTGTGCTAAGAGTTTTGACATAAGAAACTTTTGTAGCACACAGGCAGGAGACCATCTGTGAATACTTAATCATCTGAAATGACTGAAAGTTGAATGATTGCACACATAGTAGCAACTAAGCCTAAAATGATTATAGAATATAAATGTAAAGCACATGAATGCAAAGCTCAAAATTTGCTCTTTTGTTTTAGAAAATAATGAAATGTGAAATGTTATGCACAATATGAGTGAAATGATACAGAGGAATCTGAAGAAGGGGAATTCTTGGGATATCTCTCTAGTGAAGGTCTTTGTGTGTTTTTTATGGTGTGGGCTGAGATCCAGTAAGGAGCTGGAAGCCAGATAATGGAACTTAGTTAGCAGACTATTTAGAGTAGTTGACATAAGAATAACAGTGCATTTGTGATGAAAATGTGAAGAAAGAATGTAAGAGCTGCTATAAAAGAATTCACAATCTATTGTCTAAGTCCTATTAACTTTATAATAGCTAATAATATACACCTTTGAATAATTGCTATGAGCATGACATTGTAGAATGTGCTTTGCACACATGATCTCATTTTATCAATTTTACAGATGAGGACACAATCTCAGTGACTAATATTCATAGTTATAGTGTTAATATTAACTAATGTTTACTGAACATAGCATGTTTCAAGTGCTTTTACGGACATTTGCTTATTTAATCCTCACTGAAAACCTGTGTGTTAGTTACTATTGTCTTTTTTTTTTTTTTTTTTTTTTTTTTTTTTTTTTTTTTGAGACGGAGTCTCGCTCTGTGGCCCAGGCTGGAGTGCAGTGGCCGGATCTCAGCTCACTGCAAGCTCCGCCTCCTGGGTTTCCGCCGTTCTCCTGCCTCAGCCTCCCGAGTAGCTGGGACTACAGGCGCCCGCCACCTCACCCGGCTAGTTTTTTGTATTTTTTAGTAGAGACGGGGTTTCACCGGGTTAGCCAGTATGGTCTCGATCTCCTGACCTCGTGATCCGCCCGTCTCGGCCTCCCAAAGTGCTGGGATTACAGGCTTGAGCCACCGCGCCCGGCCACTATTGTCTTTTTATACTTATTTTATACATTAGGAAACAGAAGCACAGAGAAATTAAAGTTCCTCCCAAGATTGAGCAGATAAGCAAGGCTGGACCCAATATTAAGTTTCAAATTATGCTTGTTAATTTTTTCCCTCCAAAGTCTTAACTCATGCTTTATATTGTTACAATAAACAGTGTTGAACTGGTCATTTCCCTTTGATATGGCCATAATTTTTATAATTAATACTACTTCAGAGACAAGTTTATATGAAGCGATTTCATCAGCAGGACAGACACACACACACAATGATATATTGAAACTCCTCAATATTGAGAAAAATGTGGTATTACATTCATTGAAGGGTTGTTTTTGCTTAGTCTCTATGTCAGCACTATCCATTCCTTCTCAACCCCCTTCCAAAGCATGGGACCCTGGCCAGAATTTTCTGCAAAGTGTTAAAAACCATTATCACAATAGTTAAGGGTGTTAGTTTGAGAATCGGAAAGACCAGATTAGAATCCTTATTTTTTCACCTATAACTTCTTTTAACTGGGGTATATTTCTTGGCACCTTACATCTTAATCTTATCATCCATAAAATGATAAGAATAATATTCCCTCGCATACTGTTATGAGAATTAATTGGGAGAACATATATGAATATATCTACCCTACTGTTAGGGACATACACAGGACTTTCATTTATTTTTATGGCTGTATAAGCCTAGGAGACAGGATAAATTGACAGTGTGATCAATATAATACAGAGAAACATTTGACCATGCATTAAGCTCACAAAGAAAGATCTCCAATTTTCCTTTTAAAGAAGCTACAGGGATTTATATTATTCATAGCAAGTGATCCCAGGGAAGCTTCTTCATGTTTGTGCTTGGACTAATCAGCTGATGATTTGCCTCTTAATATTTATATTTACGTCTTTTGTGTGTGTGAAGTGTGTTTAAATTTTGTTTTAGTCCTCATAACTTGTCTCACTCACTAAGGAGGTGTCTCATGGCAAAAGTATGTACCTGATATCAGAGAGATGGGTTCTATAAATTGCTTAATCTCTGTCAGTCTCAAATATTTCAACTGTCAAATTAGGTTAATGATATTTACCAACTACCTTTTGAAGAATTGGAGTGAGAATGCAAGACTCTATTACTCTATTTGCAAAGTGTTGAAAAATACTTACTTACTATATATAGAAAGTAACAATCTTTGATAAGCTTCAGTACTATTGAAAACCTTACTTTAGTAGTCCTTGGTGATCTTAATCATGTTTAGGGGTGCTCAGACACAATCTTATTTGAAATTATCTTTACTTGGAATAAGTAAGTTTCAATGTGAAAGGTATTTCACACTTCAAAAGAGCTTATTCAGATGATTCAACATCAAATCAACAGTTGTTAAGAAAGTCTGTTTGTAAGTCTATTTTCTTCTAGCCTAAAGCCTCTGAACATTTTCACAAAAAAAAACTGCTCTTCTTTACATGGCTCTGGTCCCCTCAGGGCAAGATGAAGAAAGTGTGGAGGAAATACATTTAAATGAGTCACTCAACTCATGATGAATCTTGCTCTGGAGATGTGAACAACAACAAAAACAAAAACAAAAACACCATTTTTACCTTGTACTGCATGTGTATTTAAAGAGGTTTCTACAAAGTTTCAGAGACCTTGTCTTGTAGCTGTTGCTTTCTCTCCCAGGAATTAATTATCTCCCTTGATGGAAAGACTTTGTCTTAGAAGCAGATATTCTGGAGAGACATGTTTGAAAAATGCCCATCCTGAATGGGGAATTGAATTCTCTATATTTAAAACTTAAGCCTGTGAGAGTCCCTTTTTCCTATCTGAACCCAGGTTTCTAAGAAAGCTGAATGCCACCTAAATGGCAAGGTGGCATAATTCCAGAGTGGGCACCTCATGTAGTTTCCCTGTTGACTCATGCTACAGAAAGAGCTGCTTTTTTTTCATCTAATATAAAACCTTTTTTGGAAAAATGTTATTGATTGCTTGAGATCTAGAGCACTGAGGGCATGAAATTAATGGCAGCCATTTTAAAGGACTTGATTCCAAATGTTCTTTTTCTTTCCCTCCTCCTACTTTATTGAGGTATATTTGACAAAAAATTTTTATATTCAAGGTGCACTACTTGATGATTTATATATGTATACATTGGGTAATGATCACCATAATCAACATAATTAACATGCTCATCAACTTATATAGTTCATCATTTTTATTGGTATGGTGAGAAACTTAAGCTCTACCTTCTTAAATCTACTATACTGTATACAAAACTGTAGTAATAACTACAGTCACCTTGCTCTACCTTAGCTCTACAACTTATTTTACATAAATGCAACTTTATACACCTTGACCAACATTCCCATTTCTCTCTGCTCTAGCCCCTCACAAACCACCATACTATTCACTGTTTCTATGAGTTTTATTATTTTAGCTTTTACATATAAGTGAGGACATGCAATATTTGTCTTTTTGTGCCTGGCTTATTTTGTTTAGCATAATGTCCTGCAGATTTATCCATGTTTCTGCAAATGAAAGAATTTCTTTTCTTTTTTTTTAATTATTATACTTTAAGTTCTAGGGTACATGTGCACAACGTGCAGGTTTGTTACACGTGTATACACGTGCCATGTTGGTGTGCTGCACCCATTAACTCATCATTTGCATTGGGTATATCTCCTAATGCTATCCCTCCCCCCTTCCCCACCCCACAACAGGCCTTGGTGTGTGGTGTTCACCGCCCTGTGTCCAAGTGTTCTCATTGTTCAATTCCCACCTATGAGTGAGAATGTGCAGTATTTGGTTTTCTGTCCTTGTGATAGATTGCTCAGAATTATGGTTTCCAGCTGCATCCATGTCCCTACAAAGGACATGAACTCATCCTTTTTAATGGCTGCATAGTATTCCATGGTGTATATGTGCCACATTTTCTTTATCCAGTCTGTCATTGATGGACATTCGGGTTGGTTCCAAGTCTTTGCTATTCTGAATAGTGTTGCAATAAACATACGTGTGCATGTGTCTTTATAGCAGCATGACTTACAATCCTTTGGGTATATCCCCAGTAATGGGATGGTTGGGTCAAATGGTATTTCTAGTTCTAGATCCTTGAGGAATCACCACACTGTCTTCCACAATGGTTGGACTAGTTTACAATCCCACCAACAGTGTAAAAGTGTTCCTATTTCTCCACATCCTCTCCAGCACCTGTTGTTTCCTGACCTTTTAATGATTGCCATTCTAACTGGTGTGAGATGGTATCTCATTGTGGTTTTGATTTGCATTTCTCTGATGGCCAGTGATGATGAGCATTTTTTCATGTGTCTGTTGGCTGCATAAATGTCTTCTTTTGAGAAGTGTCTGTTCATATCCTTTGCCCACTTTTTGTTGGGGTTGTTTGATTTTTTCTTGTAAACTTGTTTAAGTTCTTTGTAGATTCTGGATGTTAGCCCTTTGTCAGATAGGGAGATTGCCAAAATTTTTCTCCCATTCTGTATGTTGCCTGTTCACTCTGATGGTAGTTTCTTTTGCTGTGCAGAAGCTCTTTAGTTTGGTTAGATCCCATTTGTCAATTTTGGCTTTTGTTGCCATTGCTTTTGGTATTTTAGACATGAAGTCTTTACCCACCCCTATGTCCTGAATGTATTACCTAGGTTTTCTTCTAGGGTTTTTATGGTTTTAGGTTTGACATTTAAGTCTCTAATCCATCTTGAATAATTTTTGTATAAGGTATAAGGAAGAGTTCCAGTTTCAGCTTTCTACATATGGCTAGCCAGTTTTCCCAGCACCATTTGTTAAATAGGGAATCCTTTCCCCATTTCTTGTTTTTGTCAGGTTTGTCAAAGATCAGATGGTTGTAGATGTGTGGTATTATTTCTGAGGGCTCTGTTCTGTTCCATTGGTCTATATTTCTGTTTTGGTACCAGTACCATGCTGTTTTGGTTACTGTAGCCTTGTAGTATAGTTTGAAGTCAGGTAGCATGATGATTCCAGTTTTGTTCTTTTGACTTAGGATTGTCGTGGCAATGCAAGCTCTTTTTTGGTTCCATATAAACTTTAAAGTAGTTTTTTCCAAGAATTTCTTTTCTTTTAATGCTGCAAAATATTTATACATATATATAAAATCACTTTTCTTATCCATTAAGTTACTAACAGGCAATTTGGTTGTTACTATATCTTTGTATTGTGAATAATACTCCAATAAACATGGAATACAGGTATCTTTTCAAGACACTGATTTCATTTTCTATGGATATACAACCAGAAGTGAGATTGCTGGATCAGAAGCTTTCTAATTTTGGGGGGAATCTCTATACTGTGTTCCCAATGGCTGTACCAATTTACATTCTTGCCAGCTGTGCACAAGGGTTTTCTTTCCTCCACTTCTTCACTAACATTTATCTTTTTTTCTGATATAGCTATCCTACATGTGTGAGGTGATATTTCATTGTGATTTTGATTTGCTTTACTATAATAATAAGTGATATTGAGTATCTTTTCGTATGCTGGTTGGACACTTATATATTCTTCTGAGAAATGTTTATTCTCATTCTTTGTCCATTTTTAATTTTTTTGCTATTGAGTTATATGTGCTCCTTTTGTATTTTGGATATTAACTCCTAATCATACACATGGTTTGCAAATACTTTCTCTCATTCCCTAGATTGCCTTTTCACTTTGTTGATTGTTTCCTTTGCTGTGAAGAAGCTTTTCATTTGATGCAATACTACTCATTTATTTTTGCTTTTGTGACCTGTGCTTTTGGTATTATATTAAAATATCATTGCCCAGACCCAAATCAAGATTTTCTTTCTCCTGTTTTCTTCTACTAACCTTATAGTTTCAGGTATTGCATTTAAGTTCTCAATCCATTTTCATTTGTTTTTTGTATATAGTGTGAGATAAGGGTCAAATTTCATTCTTCTGTTTGTGGATATTCAGTTTTTCTAACACCATGTGTTGAAGAGACTCTTCTTCCTCCTACTGTGTGTTCTTGGCACCTTTGTTAAAGATGAGTTAATAGATGTATGTGGGTTTATTTCTAGGCTACTATAGAGTTGGAATAGTGTATCTTTACCAATGAGTTTATGCTTTCATATGTTTTCATGTTGTTAGTTAGTGTCCTTTCATTTCAGCTCACTTTTGTTTTAAGCGTGAGGAATTTCCTTTAGTATTATCTTTAAGGCAGGTCCAGTGGTGATGAACTCCCTCAGATTATGTTTGGGAAAGTTTTATCTCTTTTTTATTTCTGAACAGTTTTGCTGAGTATTCTGTGTTGACAGTTCTCTTTCCTTTTCTTTCAGCACTTTGAATATATTATCTGACTCTCTCCTGGCCTGCAAGGTTTCTGCTGACAAATCTGCTAATAGTTTTATCATTCCTTTGTATGTGATAAGTCAGTTTTTCCTTAATGCTTTCAAACTTCTCTCTTTGTCCTTAACTTTTGGCAATTTGATTCTGTTGTTTTGATGAAGACATCTTTATGTCCTGACTTTTGTAGTTCTTTGGGCTTCATGGGTCTGAATGTTTATATCCCTTCCTACATTTGGGGACCCTTTTCTTTATTATCATTTCTTTAAACATACTTTTAGCTTCTCTTTCTTTCTCTGTTCCTTCTGGGTAGCCCATAATACTTACACTGACATATAGGATGGTGTTCCTGAAATACCAAAGGCTTTTTAATCTTTATTTTTACTTTTTTTTCCCTCTGAGTGAGACAAATTTCAAGCGATCTGTCTTCAAGCTTGCTGATTCTTTCTCCTGCTTGGTTGAGTCTGCTTTGCAGCTCTCTCTATTGAATTTTTCAGGTCACTGTTTGTGTTCCTCTCTTGAATTTCTGTTTGATTTCTTTTTATGGTTTATATATTTTTATTGAACTTCTAATTTTGTTCATGCATTATTTTCCTAATTTTTAAAGTTGTTTATCTGTGTTATATTCCCATGAATTCTTGAAGACAATTATTTTGAATTCCTTGTCAGACTGTTCATATATCTCCATTTCTTTAGGGTCAATTACTGTTGATTTATTTATTTCCTTTGGTGGTACCATGTTTGTCTGATCTTTCATGATTCTTATAAACTTGCTTTGGTGTCTTTGCATTTGAAGAAGTTGTCATCTCTTCTAGCCTTTACAGTCTGGCTTCTGCTGGGAAAGTCCTTCATCAATCAGCTTGTCTAGAATTCCTATGTGAGCCAACAGTTGAAGAGACTATGGGCAGGTTGACTGTGGAGGTCTCCAGGCAGATAACCTTGCTATCTGTTTCCACAGGGTTGGCCTTGCATTAGAGTCCAGTGGGAACAGACCTGACACATGGGTCTGCAGGTGTGAGCCTGGAGCCTGGGTCCACCGGGGTGAGTTTAGAACCTGAGTTTATGTGGGCTGGCCTGGCACTGGAACAGGCCTTGAGTCTGCATTTTTGAGGGACAGCCTGGAACTGGGGTAGGGTGTAAACTGAGTCCTCCATGGTGGAGCTGGACCTGTGTTAAGCCTGGTGCCAGGGTCCATGGGTACTGGCCTTCCACAGATGCTCACTGGGGCAGACATGTAGGTTGAATCCATAGGGGTTGGTCTAGTGCCTGGTTGCATTCCTGACCTGGTGCTGAGGTGGTCTGATAGCCTATTTTCATGAGGACTGGCCTGGTACTGAGGCAGGCCTGGAACCTAGATCCACATAGCAGTCTAATCATAGAATAGACCTGGAACTGGGGCCAGTCTGGTAGTGGGGTGGGTCTGATTCCTGTATCTACATGAGCTGGCCTCGCAAAGGGGCTGGTCTGAAGCTTTAGTGTGTGAAAGGGTGGTGTGACACTGGTGCAGCCCTGGTGATTATCTACTTGTGCCAGCCTGGCTTTGAGTTAGTGAGGGCCTCATTGGTACTAGGATTGGTTCTGTGCCTTGGTCTAAGAGAGTTGCCCTAGTGCTGGGTGGTTTAGGAGCCTGGGTCTGTGGGAACCTGCTCTGGCTCTGGGGTGAGCCTGGTGCTTAAGTTCATGCAAATAGGCCTTGTGCTTGAGACTGTCAGTGCAGGCCTGAATAGGCGTCTGCAGTGAAGCCAATGCTCACTTCACTTTTCTTTTCTACATAGGAGAGCCCTGGGACAGAGAGGGTCTCTCTTAGCCTTGTGTGGCATGGGCTTGGGGAATGGGTGACTTGGGTAAAGCAAAGCTGTTCTTCCCCCATTCAGTGTATCTTTTCTTGATTGTGCATTCCACTTGGGTACTGTAAGTTCTCACCTGTGATCTAGAACTCTTGTGAAGAAGGTATTTTCATGTGCAGATGGGATATGTATATTTGTGTTTCTGTGAGGGAATGTGATATGGAACGTCCTATTCTATCTTGTGACATCACTCCCTTTGTGCATTTTTAATTGAGTTGCTTGTCTTTTTATTTTTGAGATGTAAAGGGTTCTTTACATATTTTTATACAAGATCCTTATCAAATATATGATTTGGAAGTATTTTCTCCCAGTATTTGTGAACTGACTTTGACTTTCTAGATAGTTTCCTCTGAGGCACAAAAGTTTTAAATATTGATAAAGTTCAATTTATCATTTTTCATTTGTTGCTTGTTTGTGGCTGTATTTAAGAAACCATTGTCTAATCCCAAGATCATGATGATTTACCCCTCTGTTTTCCTCTAATAGTTATATGGTTTTAGATTTTACATTGGATCTTTGATTCATTTGGGATTAATTTTTGTATATGGCAAGAGAAAGGGATCCAAATTCATTCTTTTGTGTTTGGGTATCAAGTTGTCCCAGTATCGTTTGCTGAAGAGAAAATTCATTTTCTATTGAATATTCTTGACTAGTATTATTGTCACCTTAATTATATTAAGTCTTTCATCTATGAAAAGTAGATGGGTTTCTGTTTATTTTGGTCTTTGTCTTACTTCATTTGTGCTGCTGTAACAAAATACCGCAGACTAATTTATAAAAAACAGAAATTTATGTTTCACAGCTCTAAAAACTGGGAAGTCCAAGATCTAGGTAGCAGAAGATTTGGTGTCTGCTGAGGGCCCAGTCTGTGCTTCCAAGATAGTGCTTTGTTGCTGAGAGGGCAAAAAAGAGAAGAACACCATGTAAAGTCTCATTTATAAGGGTATATCAACCTTTTATGCATAAATTCTTATGTATTTTATTCTTTCTGATTCTATTTTAAATGGAATTGTTTTGTTTTATCTTCAGATGGTTCATTGCTAGTGTATAGAAATACTACTGGTGTTTGTATGATGTTGACCTTGTACCCAGCACTAAAGTGCCAGCACTAATAGCATTTACATACTAGTGATGATATACTACTTTGAATAAAAGTGATTTTTTAACTCTTATTTTAAGTTCAGGGGTACAAGTGCAGGTTTGTTACACAGGTAAACTTGTGTCATGGGGGTTTGTTACAGATTTTTACATTACCCAGGTATTAAGCTTAGTACCCATTAGTTACATTTCCTGATCCTCTCCCTCCTCCCACCTTTCACCTTCTGAAAGGCCTCAGTGTGTGTTCCCTTTTATGTGTTCACGTGTTCTCATCACTCAGCTCCCACTTATAAGTGAGGACATGTGATCTTTGGTTTCCTGTTTCTGCCTTAGTTTGCTAATGATAATGGCCTCCAGCTCCATTCATGTTCCTGCAAAGGACATAGTCTTATTCTTTTTTATGGCTGCAAAGGATTTCATGTTGTATATGTACCACATTTTCTTTTTTGCTTTTATTTATTTATTTTTATTTTATGTTTGCAGATACATGTGCAGGATGTGCAGGTTTGTTACATAGGTAAACGTGTGCCATGGTGATTTGTTGTACCTATCCACCCGTCACCTAGCTATTAAGCCCAGCATGCATTAGCTATTTTACCTGATGCTCTCCCCTCCATCCACCAAGACAGACCCCAGTATGTGTTGTTTCTCTTCCTGTGTCTATGTGTTCACGTTGGTTAGCTCCCACTTATAAGTGGGAACATGTGATGTTTGGTTTTCCATTCCTGCATTAGTTTGCTAAGGATAATGGCTCCCAGCTCCATCCATGTCTTTGCAAAGGACATTGTTTCATTCCTTTTTATAGCTGTATAGTATTCCATGGTGTATATGTACCACATTTTCTTTTTTTTTTTTTTTTAATTATTATACTTTAAGTTCTAGGGTACATGTGCATAATGTGCAGGTTTGTTACATACGTATACTTGTGCCATGTTGGTGTGCTGCACCCATCAACTCGTCAGCACCCATCAACTCGTCATTTACATCAGGTATAACTCCCAATGCAATCCCTTCCCCCTTCCCCCTCCCCCCTCCCCATAATAGGCCCTGGTGTGTGATGTTCCCCTTCCCGAGTCCAAGTGATCTCATTGTTCAGTTCCCACCTATGAGTGAGAACATGCGGAGTTTGGTTTTCTGTTCTTGTGATAGTGTGCTGAGAATGATGGTTTCCAGCTGCATCCATGTCCCTACAAAGGACGCAAACTCATCCTTTTTTATGGCTGCATAGTATTCCATGGTGTATATGTGCTACATTTTCTTAATCCAGTCTGTCACTGATGGACATTTGGGTTGATTCCAAGTCTTTGCTATTGTGAATAGTGATGCAATAAACATATGTGTCCATGTGTCTTTACAGCAACATGATTTATAATCCTTTGGGTATATACCCAGTAATGGGATGGCTGGGTCATATGGTACTTCTAGTTCTAGATCCTTGAGGAATCGCCATACTGTTTTCCATAATGGTTGAACTAGTTTACAGTCCCACCAACAGTGTAAAAGTGTTCCTATTTCTCCACATCCTCTCCAACACCTGTTGTTTCCTGACGTTCTTAATGATTGCCATTCTAACTGGTGTGAGATGGTATCTCATTGTGGTTTTGATTTGCATTTCTCTGATGACCAGTGATGATGAGCATTTTTTCTTGTGTCTGTTGGCTGTATGAATGTCTTCTTTTGAGAAATGTCTGTTCATATCCTTTGCCCACTTTTTGATGGGGTTGTTTGTTTTTTTCTTGTAAATTTGTTTGAGTTCTTTGTAGGTTCTGGATATCAGCCCTTTGTCAGATGAGTAGATTGCAAAAATTTTCTCCCATTCTGTAGGTTGCGTGTTCACTCTGATGGTAGTTTCTTTTGCTGTCCTGAAGCTCTTTAGTTTAATTAGATCTCGTTTGTCAATTTTGGCTTTTGTTGCCATTGCTTTTGGTGTTTTAGACATGAAGTCCTTGCCCATGCCTGTGTCCTGAATGGTATTACCTAGGTTTTCTTCTAGGGTTTTTATGGTTTTAGGTCTAACATTAAAGTCTCTAATCCATCTTGAATTAATTTTCGTATAAGGAGTAAGGAAAGGATCCAGTTTCAGCTTTCTACTTATGGCTAGCCCATTTTCCCAGCACCCTTTGTTAAATAAGGAATCCTTTCCCCATTTCTTGTTTTTGTCAGGTTTGTCAAAGATCAGGTGGCTGTAGATGTGTGGTATTATTTCCGAGGACTCTGTTCTGTTCCGTTGGTCTATATCTCTGTTTTGGTACCAGTACATGCTGTTTTGGTTACTGTAGCCTTGTAGTATAGTTTGAAGTCAGGTAGCATGATGCCTCCAGCTTTGTTCTTTTGACTTAGGATTGTCTTGGCAATGCAGGCTCCTTTTTGGTTCCATATGAACTTTAAAGCAGTTTTTTTCCAATTCTGTGAAGAAGCTCATTGGTAGCTTGATGGGGATGGCATTGAATCTATAAATTACCCTGGGCAGTATGGCCATTTTCACGATATTGATTCTTCCTATCCATGAGCATGGTATGTTCTTCCATTTGTTTGTGTCCTCTTTTATTTCACTGAGCAGTGGTTTGTAGTTCTCCTTGGAGAGGTCCTTTACATCCCTTGTAAGTTGGATTCCTAGGTATTTTATTCTCTTTGAAGCAATTGTGAATGGAAGTTCATTCATGATTTGTCTCTCTGTCTGTTACTGGTGTATAAGAATGCTTGTGATTTTTGCATATTAATTTTGTATCCTGAGACTTTGCTGAAGTTGCTTATCAGCTTAAGGAGATTTTGGGCTGAGATAATGGGGTTTTCTAAATATACAATCATGTCATCTGCAAACAGGGACAATTTGACTTCTTCTTTTCCTAACTGAATACCCTTGATTTCTTTCTCTTGCCTGATTGCCCTAGCCAGAACTTCCAACACTGTGTTGAATAGGAGTGGTGAGAGAGGGCATCCCTGTCTTGTGCCAGTTTTCAAAGGGACTTTTTCCAGTTTTTGCCCATTCAGTATGATATTAGCTGTGGGTTTGTCATAAATAGCTCTTATTATTTTGAGATACGTTCCATCAATACCGAATTTATTGAGCGTTTTTAGCATGAAGGGCTGTTGAATTTTGTCAAAAGCCTTTTCTGCATCTATTGAGATAACCATGTGGTTTTTGTCTTTGGTTCTGTTTATATGCTGGATTACGTTTATTGATTTGCGAATGTTGAACCAGCCTTGCATCCCAGGGATGAAGCCCACTTGATCATGGTGGATAAGCTTTTTGATGTGCTGCTGGATTCGGTTTGCCAGTATTTTATTGAGGATTTTTGCATCAATGTTCATCAGGAATATTGGTCTAATATTCTCTTTTTTTGTTGTGTCTCTTCCAGGCTTTGGTATCAGGATGATGTTGGCCTCATAAAATGAGTTAGAAAGGATTCCCTCTTTTTCTATTGATTGGAATAGTTTCAGAAGGAATGGTACCAGCTCCTCCTTGTACCTCTGGTAGAATTCAGCTGTGAATCCATCTGGTCTTGGACTTTTTTTGGTTGGTAGGCTATTAATTATTGCCTCAATTTCAGAGCCTGCTATTGGTCTATTCAGGGATTCAACTTCTTTCTGGTTTAGTCTTGGGAGAGTGTAAGTGTCCAGGAAATTATCCATTTCTTCTAGATTTTCTAGTTGATTTGCATAGAGGTGTTTATAGTATTCTCTGATGGTAGTTTGTATTTCTGTGGGGTCAGTGGTGATATCCCCTTTATCATTTTTTATTGCGTCTACTTGATTCTTCTCTCTTTTCTTCATTAGTCTTGCTAGCAGTCTATCAATTTTGTTGATATTTTCAAAAAACCAACTCCTGGATTCATTGATTTTTTGGAGGGTTTTTTGTGTCTCTATCTCCTTCAGTTCTGCTCTGATCTTAGCTATTTCTTGCCTTTTGCTAGCTTTTGAATGTGTTTGCTCTTGCTTCTCTAGTTCTTTGAATTGTCATGTTAGAGTGTCAATTTTAGGTCTTTCCAGCTTTCTCTTGTGGGCATTTAGTGCTATAAATTTTCCTCTACACACTGCTTTAAATGTGTCCCCAATATTCTGGTATGTTGTATCTTCGTTCTCATTGGTTTCAAAGAACATCTTTATTTCTGCCTTCATTTCATTATGTATCCAGTAGTCATTCAGGAGTAGGTTATTCAGTTTCCATGTAGTTGAGTGGTTTTGATTGAGTTTCTTAGTCCTGAGTTCTAGTGTGATTGCACTGTGGTCTGAGAGACAGTTTGTTATAATTTCTGTTCTTTTACATTTGCTGAGGAGTGCTTTATTTCCAACTATGTGATCAATTTTGGAATAAGTATGATGTGTTGCTGAGAAGAATGTATATTCTGTTGATTTGGGGTGGAGAGTTCTATAGATGTCTATTATGTCCACTTGGTGCAGAGATGAGTTCAATTCCTGGATATCCTTGTTAACTTTCTGTCTCGTTGATCTAGTCTAATGTTGACAGTGGGGTGTTGAAGTCTCCCATTATTATTGTATGGGAGTCTAAGTCTCTTTGTAAGTCTCTAAGGACTTGCTTTATGAATCTGGGTGCTCCTGTATTGGGTACATATATATTTAGGATAGTTAGCTCTTCCTGTTGAATTGATCCCTTTACCATTATGTAATGGCCTTCTTTGTCTCTTTTGATCTTTGATGGTTTAAAGTCTGTTTTATCAGAGACTAGGATTGCAACCCCTGCTATTTTTTGTTCTCCAGTTGCTTGGTAGATCTTCCTCCATCCCTTTATTTTGAGCCTATGTATGTCTCTGCATGTGAGATGGGTCTCCTGAATACAGCAGACTGATGGGTCTTGACTCTTTATCCAGTTTGCCAGTCTGTGTCTTTTAATTGGAGCATTTAGTCCATTTACATTTAAGGTTAATATTGTTATGTGTGAACTTGATCCTGTCATTATGATATCAACTGGTTATTTTGCTCGTTTGTTGATGCAGTTTCTTCCTAGCCTCGATGGTCTTTACATTTTGGCATGTTTTTGCAATGGCTGGTACCAGTTGTTCCTTTCCATGTTTAGTGCTTCCTTCAGGGTCTCTTGTAAGGCAGGCCTGGTGGTGACAAAATCTCTAAGCATTTGCTTATCTGTAAAGATTTTATTTCTCCTTCATTTATGAAACTTAGTTTGGCTGGATATGAAATTCTGGATTTAGAATTCTTTTCTTTAAGAATGTTGAATATTGGCCCCCACTCTCTTCTGGCTTGTAGAGTTTCTGCCGAGAGATCTGCTGTTAGTCTGATGGGTTTCCCTTTGTGGGTAACCCGACCTTTCTCTCTTCCTGCCCTTAAGATTTTTTCCTTCATTTCAACTTTGGTGAATCTGACAATTATGTGTCTTGGAGTTGCTCTTCTCGTGGAGTATCTTTGTGGCATTCTCTGTATTTCCTGAATTTGAATGTTGGCCTGACCTACTAGTTTCGGGAAATTCTCCTGGATGATATCCTGAAGAGTGTTTTCCAGCTTGGTTCCATTTTCCCCCTCACTTTCAGGCACCCCAATCAGACGTAGATTTGGTCTTTTTACATAATCCCATACTTCTTGCAGGCTTTGTTCATTTCTTTTTCTTCTTTTTTCTTTAGATTTCTCTTCTCGCTTTATTTCATTCATTTGATCCTCAATCGCTGATACTCTTTCTTCCAGTTGATCGAGTCGGTTACTGAAGCTTGTGCATTTGTCACGTATTTCTCGTGTCATGGTTTTCATCTCTGTCAGTTCGTTTATGGCCTTCTCTGCATTAATTATTCTAGTTATCAATTCTTCCACTCTTTTTTCAAGATTTTTAGTTTCTTTGCACTGGGTACGTAATTCCTCCTTAACTCTGAGAAGTTTGATGGACTGAAGCCTTCTTCTCTCATCTCGTCAAAGTCATTCTCCATCCAGATTTGATCCACTTCTGGCGATGAGCTGCGTTCCTTTGGAGGGGGAGATGCGCTCTTATTTTTTGAATTTCCAGCTTTTCTGCCCTGCTTTTTCCCCATCTTTGTGGTTTTATCTGCCTCTGGTCTTTGGTAATGGTGACGTACTGATAGGGTTTTGGTGTGGGTGTCCTTCCTGTTTTTCAGTTTTCCCTCCAGCAGTCAGGACCCTCAGCTGTAGGTCTGTTGGAGATTGCTTGAGGTCCACTCCAGACCCTGTTTGCCTGGGTATCAGCAGCAGAGGTTGCAGAAGATAGAATATTGCTGGACAGCGAGTGTACCTGTCTGATTCTTGCTTTGGAAGCTTCCTCTCAGGGGTGTACTACACCGTGTGAGGTGTGGGGTGTCGGTCTGCCCCTAGTGGGAGATGTCTCCCAGTTAGGCTACTCAGGGGTCAGGGACCCACTTGAGCAGGCAGTCTGTCCCTTCTCAGATCTCAACCTCCGTGTTGGGAGATCCACTGCTGTCTTCAAAGCTGTCAGACAGAGTGGTTTGCGTCTGCAGAGGTTTCTGCTGCTTTTTTGTTGTTGTTGTTGTTGTTGTTGTTGTTTATCTGTGCCCTGTCCCCAGAGGTGGAGTCTACAGAGACAGGCAGGCCTCCTTGAGCTCCACCCAGTTCGAGCTTCCCAGAGGCTTTGTTTACCTACTTAGACCTCAGCAATGGTGGGCGCCCCTCCCCCAGCCTCGCTGCTGCCTTACTGTTAGATCACAGACTGCTGTGCTAGCAATGAGGGAAGCTCCGTGGGCGTGGGACCCTCCTGACCAGGTGTGGGATATAATCTCCTGGTGTGCCCGTTTGCTAAGACCCTTGGTAAAGCGCAGTATTGGGGTGGGAGTTACCCGATTTTCCAGGTGTTGTGTGTCTCAGTTCCCCTGGCTAGGAAAAGGGATTCCCTTCCCCCTTGCGCTTCCCAGGTGAGGTGATGCCTCGCCCTGCTTCAGCTCTCGCTGGTCGGGCTGCAGCAGCTGACCAGCCCACATTTTCTTTATCCAGTCTATCACTGATGGACATTTAAGCTGATTCTGCATCTTTGCTATGGCAAATAGTGCTGGAATGAACCTGTGTGTGCACGTATTTTTTTTTTTTTTTTTTTTTTTTTTTTGGTGAAGAAGTCTTGCTCTGTCATCAGGCTGGAGTGAGGTGGCGCAATCTTGGCTCACTGCAAACTCTGCCTCCTGGGTTCAAGCAATTCTCCTGCCTCAGCCTGCCGAGTAGCTGGGACTACAGGCGTGCACCACCATGCCCAGCTAATTTTTGTACTTTTAGTAGAGATGGGGTTTCACCATGTTGGCCAGGATGGTCTTGATCTCTTGATGTCGTGATCTGCCCACCTTGTCCTCCAAAGTGCTGGGATTACAGGTGTGAGCCACTACGCCCAGCTATGTGCATGTATCTTTATAATGGAATGATTTATAGTCCTGGAATGAGTCCAGTAATGAGATTGTTGGGTTGCTGGTATTTCTGTCTTTAGGTCTTTGAGGAATGGCCATGCTGTTTTCCAAAATGACTGAATTAATTTACACCTCCACCAACAGTGTATAAGTATCACTTTTTCTCTACAATCTTACCAGCATCTATTATTTTTTGACTTTTTGCTGATAGCCATTCTGACTGGTGTGAGATGGTATCTCATTGTGGTTTTGATTTGCATTTCTCTAATGATCAGTGATTTTGAGCTTTCTTCTATATGTTTGTTGGTCACGTGTATGTTTGCTTTTGAGAAGTGCCTATTCATGTCCTTTGCCCACTTTTTAATGGAGTTAATTTTTTCTTGTAAACTTGTTTAAGTTCTTGTGATGGCTAATACTGAATATCAACTTGATTGGACTGAAGGATGCAAAGTATTGATTCTTGGTATGTCTGTGAGGGTGTTGTCCAAGGAGATTGATATTTGAGTCAGCAGGTTGGGAAAGGCAGACCCACCCTTAATCTGGGTTGGTACCATGTAATTAGCTGTCAGCATGGCTAGAATATAAATCAGGCAGAAAAACATGAAAAGACCAGACTGGCATAGCCTTCCAGCCTACATCTTTCTCTTGTACTGGCTGCTTCCTGCCCTTGAACTTGACTCCAAGTTCTTCAGTTTTGGGACTTGGACTGGCTCTCCTTGCTCCTCAGCTTGCAGATGGCCTATTGTGGGACCTTGTGATCATGTGAGTTAATACTTAATAAACTCATTCGTATATATATATCTGATTAGTTCTGTCCCTCTAGAGAACCCTGACTAATATGGTCCCTTATAGATACTGAATATTAGACCTTTTTTGGATGCATAGTTCGGAAAAATTTTCTCTTGTTCTGTAGGCTGTCTGTTTACTCTGTTGCTAGTTTCTTTTGCTGTGCAGAAGCTCTTTAATTAGATCCCATTTGTCAATTTTTGCTTTTGTTGCAATTGCTTTTGGCATTTTTTCATGAAATCTTAACCCATGCCCATGTCCTGAATGGTGTTGCCTAGGTTGTCTTCCAGGGTTTTTATAGTCTTTGTTTATATGTTTAAGTCTTTAATCCATTTGAGTTAATTTTTGTATACAGTATAAGGAAGGGGTCCAGTTTCAATCTTTGGCATAAGGATAGCCAGTTATCCCAGCACCATTTTTTGATTTAGGGAATCCTTTTCCCATTGCTTGTTTTTGTCATGTTCGTTGAATATCAAATAGTTGAGTTGTAGGTGTGCAGTTTTATTCCTGGGCTCTCTATTCTGTTCCATTGGTCCATGTGTCTGTTCTTGTACCAGTATCATGCTGTTTTGGTTACTGTAGCCTTGTAGTATAGTTTGAAGTTGGGGAGTGTGATGCCTCCAGTTTTGGTCTTTTTGCTTAGGATTGCCTTGGCTATTTGGGCTCTTTTGCGGTTATTTTAAAATAATTTTTTCTATTTCTGTGAAGAATGTCAATGGTAGTTTAAAATAGCATTGAATCTATAAATTGCTTTGGGCAGTATGGCCATTTTAATGATATTGATCTTATCCATGAGCATGGAATGTTTTTCCATTTGTTTGTGTTATGTCTGATTTCTTTGAGCAGTGGTTTGTAGTTCTGCTCAAACCAAAATGTACAGACCTTTCACCTCCCTACTTAGCTATATTTCTAGGTATTTTATTCTTTTTTTGGCATTTATGAGTCAGAGTTTGTTCATGATTTGGCTCTCAGCTTGACTGTTGTTGATGTATAGGAATGCTAGTGATTTTTGCACACTGATTTTTTTTGTTTGTTTTTGTTTTGAGACAGAGTCTCACTCTCTTGCCCAAGCTGGAGTGCACTGGCATAATCTTGGCTCACTGCAACCTCCTCCTCCCAGGGTCAAAAATTCTCCTGCCTCAGCCTTCCGAGTAGCTGGGATTACAGGCACCCTCCACCATGCCTGGTTAATTTTTATTTTCAGTAGAGAAGGGGTTTCTCCATGTTGAGCAGGTTGGTCTTGAACTCTTGACCTCAGGTGATCCGCCTGCTTTGGCCTCCCAAAGTGCTGGGATTACAGGTGTGAGCCACCGTGCCCAGCCTTGCACATTGTTTTGTATCCTGAGACTTTGCTGAAGTTATTTATCAGCTTATTGATTTGTATATGTTGCTTACCCAGCAATCCCATTACTGGATGTGCTTTTGGACTGAGATGATGAGATTTTCTAGATATAGGATTATGTCATCTGCACACAGGCATAGTTTGACTTCCTCTCTTCCTATTTGAGTGCCTTTATTTCTTTCTCATGCCTGATTGCCCTGGTCAGAACTTCCAGTACTAGGCTGAATACAAGTGGTAAGAGAGGGCATTCTTGTCTTGTGCTTCCAGTTTTTGCCCATTCAGTATGATGCTGGCTGTGGGTTTGTCACATATGGCTCTTATTATTTTGAGGTATATTGCTTCAATACCTAGTTTATTGGGAGTTGTTAATATAAATTGATGTTGAATTTTATTGAAAGCCTTTCCTGCATATATTGAGATAATCATGTGTTTTTTTCTTTAGTTCTGTTTATGTAATTATATTTATTGATTTGTATATGTTGAACCAACCTTGCATCCCAAGGATGAAGCCTACTTGATCATGTTGGATAAGCTTTTTGATATGCTCCTGGATTCAGTTTGCCAGTATTTATGACTTAGTTTAGATTAGAGACTGGTCTGTGTTTATCCAATGTCTGTGTGATTTCTACTGAGCTGTCTTTGCTTATATGTAGGTGAATCAGTTGTAACTGGGTTTTTTTTACTGGCTTGATGCATTTTAACTTTTCTACTCATGTAATTTACAGCTAATTGAGAGTGACAACGAAGTCACTCTTGTGTACTCGAAGCTGCCTTGGGAAAACTGCGGTTGATCAGATTTAGTTCAACACAGGGTGGAACTACAAATGTGTGAACTACAGTACCAACAGTGGGGTCACATAGATTCCCTGCTTGTTGTTCAAATGATATAGTTGAGCTCAATTCCTAAATTTATCAGCCATTTAAAGCCCTTACTTTCCTATCTAATCTAGGCTTTGAACAATAGTTTTTGCTTCAAATTCAATATTACTTCCTGACGATAATCTTTGAATGCTCCACCTCATCCCAGTTTAAGCCATATCCCCATTACACAGATGTATAGTGCTGTGTCCTTTTTGATAGTCCTCATCACTCTTTTCTTTCTAATCGTTATATTCTTGCGTCGTGAGGGCTGATACAATTTCTGGGCTGTTGAGACTGACACATTTAATTTAAACATCAGTTGTGCCACCTGCTCTTTTTGCTCTTGTATATTTACTGACACTCATAGTGCTTCAATTTTCTTATCTGTAAAATAGGAATAATAATAGTACCCATCAGAAAGGGTACCCCATATAATGTGTCTAATATAGGGGTTGGTATTTAGCACTCAAGAATTGGTTACTGTCTTTATTATTGAACAACACTGCCTCATACATTTTTGATGTTGAATGAACCTTTGTTGAAAAACAAAAAAGAAATAAAGCATTCATGTTCTGACTGAAGCCAGATGATGATCCTAGATGAATTCTAACCCTTGTCAGAAATGTTTCACTGGCAAGAAGTATAGCTGAAAGAAGGGATAAGCATGTAGTTGCCATTTTGGCAAAGGCCAGTGAAATTAATTGCTCTTTCCTTGTGTAAATTGCTCTTCCCTTGAGTAAACAGCACAGATGTGAGTTTCCTACCTAAATGACACTGGTGTCTCTATATTGTGAGAACTAAGTCGAGGAGGGTGCAGCTGTGAAGATTTCTGGGCAGAGCTAATCACAAAGACACTGCCTTTCCCTGACATACTTTGGGTCTTGAGATTGGTTCTACTGAAATTTTGGAAGAAGGAAGGCTGAATCCCAAGGACCAAACTATGTGGCTAAGCACTGAGCATTGATGCTCTGAAAAAATACTTGGAAGAATTGGCTGCAGGAGATTTCTCATCCAGGAGACCTTTAATCAACTTCTGTCTTGGTAATTGGATTTGTTTTTCTAGTTTTAACAATGGCAGTCTAGTTCTTATGTCCATATCAAGGCTTTCAGATCAGATTCTATGTAAAAATTATAATGCCTCTAAGATTTCTGTGAGTCCCATAGAAGTGTAAAGGGGCTAGAGCTACTGAAATCATCCCACTCTTTCCCAAATCCAAATTTCATTTAAGCACAACATGAATGTGTTTACTATCTGTGATAATTTATTATCTGAACAAGTTCAGGCCAGAGTGAGGAGTCCTAGACACATGTAAAGTTGATATGTAGGAGAAGCACAGTTTTTCTTCTGTTAAAGTTTACTTCAGGTTTTTTTTTTTTTTTTTTCTGGAAACACTATATATATATTACAAGTTTGCAGTAAGTTTATGGTAAATTAACATGACCATTAATTGCGCACACACTAAATTGAAGAAAACCCTGATGGACTTTAAGTATTGTTGAGTTTGCAAAAAATTAATTGATGACAAGTCAATAGTTTATAGCTCTTAATAGTGACTTGTGTAAACTTTTCCTGAAGAGTTTGTAAGAACAACTTATGACTTATATAATTGTAGGTAGGCCTTTGTTGATCTTAAGGGTGACAATCAGCAAGTGAGTTCGATAAAAAGTTTAGGTTTCAAGTACAACACTTGTTTGAAATGTTACACCACACCTATTCAATAAACAATCATTCTTAGGTGACTGTGTATGTCCATCTTTCTCTTCTTTCTTTTTTTTCTGAGACTGAGTCTTGCTTTGTTATCCAGGCTGAAGCACAGTGGCATGATCTGGGCTCACTGTAACCTCTGCCTCCTGGTTTCAAGAGATTCTCCTGCCTCAGCCTCCCGAGTAGCTGTGATTACAGGCGTGTGCCACCATGCCCAGCTAATTTTTGTCTTTTTAGTAGAGACGGGGTTTCACCATGTTGGTCAGGCTGGTTTCAAACTCCTAATCTCAAGTGATCCACCTGCCTTGGCCTCCCAAAGTGTTGGGATTACAGGGTGTGAGCCACCTTGCATGGCCTCTCCTCTTTCTTTTGTTCTTTCCTCTTTTTTATTGGTTTCAGCTTTTCTCCTCATCCTATTCCTTCTTTCTCTCTCTCCTCCTTCCTCTCCTCTTCTTCTTCTCCATCTCTGTTTCTGTCCTGTCTCCTTCTCCCTTTTTTTCTTCCCTTCTCTCTCTCCCTCTTACTTCCTCTCCCCACACCCTTTTTCTGTAAATGCTTTATGATATCTAATATTGGTCATCATTGTAGATATGAAAATGCATCCTCAAAGCATTTATTTTAATAGTGAAATGGGTTTAATGTTTCCTGGAAATCCTCACACTCAGTCATAAGAGTCAATTTTGGAAGGAGTAAGTTTTCTCTGTATTGAAAAATGGATTTAGCTAGTTAATTAATTTATGAGAAAATAGGTTATAAATCCCACAAACAAGTAGAAAAGTAAAGAATTATGAAATCATCATGTTAAATATTATTTTAATAGCTTGCTGTATTGTCTTCTTTTTTAATCTGCTGATTTTTTTGATATTTATTCTTGTTTTCCTTGTTCTGTTTGTCTTCACTTGGTTAGCTTAAGTTTTCAGAATGTTTGACTTTTGGAGATTTAAGAAACAAATTTTAAAGTTTTTTTCAGTGACACTTCCATGAATCAATAAAATCGTATAACAACAATAATAGTAAGTTTAAAATTATGTCATTTTTCACAACAATCCTGAAAGGTATATTTATTCCTCCTTTTTGGCAGCTGAAAAACATTGAAGCACAGAGACATAAAGTCCATTAATATTATTTAGTTAACAGTGGTTAGATTCAGGACTGTAAACAATATATTTGGATTTTAGGTCCATTTCTCTTTCTTTAGTCTTTTATACATTTCTAATTTCCCCTTCTCCTTTTTCTCTCCCACTCTTTTTTTTTCTTTTGCTTCTTTTTTTTTTTTTCCTTCTCTCTCTCTGTTAATGCTTTATGAGTGTTTGTTTTTGCCAGCACTAGGGATACAAAACTTAATATGACTAGGTTATAGTAGGGCCAGACTTTTGCCCCAAGAACCCATAGTGTTGAACACAGAGAGATGATCATAAGGCTATGTGTACTGTAATGGCCATTCAACATGGCCTTTGAGGTTGGACAAGTGTAGCAGCACCATTTTCAGCCTTGAGGACACCAAGAAGCTTCCAGATAGACAACATGGAAAAAGGGATGGCTCATGAAAGAGAGAGGCTCTCTATGTGCTTGGTCTTTTTGTATGACTTAAAATTGGCAGAGCAAATTGGAGTTTTCTCTGGTAAGTATGTGCACCCATTGTCAGGTGAAGTATATCCATCTTGGTGTACCCGTAAATGGGTTACCTATATGGCCACATCATGGAATGGCTCTTGAAACTTGACATTTTGTATTTTTATTTTCTGATTGTAAACGTTACACATTTTTACTGTAGAAAATTAAAAACAAACAAGAAAATTATAAAGAAGAAAATGCATACTATTCATACTTTGTCAAATGTCAAATAGAAACAAATAAACAATTGATACGGTTTTGTGTTTGTTTTTACTTATTGTAAAGCTAGAAAACATATGACATCAAAGATATATTTATTCACTAACTGAAAGCCTTATTGTTGAGGATGAATATGACTTATTTTTCAGAGCAGTCACCTGTCACCTGAACACAACTGATGATGAGGATGAATAATGTGACTGAGTTTATTCTCCTGGGCTTGACTCGAAACATGGAGCTTCAGAAATTTTCATTTGTTGTGTTTTTGATTGTCTACTCAGTCACCTTGGCAGGCAACCTGCTCATCATCCTTACCATCAGCACCAGCAGGTCCCTGGTATCCCCCATGTACTTTTTCCTGTTTTACTTATCCCTCATGGATGGCTGCTGTTCTTCATGCATGACCCCCAAAATGCTAGCTGATACTCTTTCTGTGAAAAAAACCATTTCTTTTAGGGGGTGCATGACTCAAGTCTTTGCTGGGCATCTTTTTGGTTCTGCTGAGATTGTGCTTCTCACGGTGATGGCCTATGACCGCTATGTGGCCATCTGTAAACCCCTGCACTACATGACCATCATGAACCAACAGGTGTGTAGACTCCTTGTGGGAGCAGCCTGGGTTGGAGGCTTTGTTCATGCAACAATTCAGATCCTCTTCACAGTCTGGCTGCCCTTCTGTGGCCCCAACGTCATAGACCACTTCATGTGTGACTTGATCCCTCTGTTGAAACTCGTCTGCATGGACATTCATACCCTTGGTCTCTTTGTTGCTGGCAACAGTGGATTTGTCTGCCTGTTGAACTTTCTCCTCTTGATTGTGTCTTATGTGGTCATCCTATATAATCTGAAATCTCACAGCTTGGAGGGGAGGCACAAAGCCCTCTCCACCTGTGTATCTCATATCACTGTAGTCATCTTGTTCTTTGTGCCCTGCATATTTGTGTATCTACGTCCAGCGACCACCTTCTCCATTGACAAAGCGGTATCTGTGTTTTATACCATGATAACTCCTATGTTAAACCCTTTAATCTACACCCTTAGAAATGCAGAGGTGAAAAATGCTATGAAGATGCTCATGGTTAATATGTAATTTCTCTGCCACTGCTGTAATATGTAATACTCTGATCTGACTGGAGTCTGTAAGATTTTTGGGAGCTGGAGCACCTCCTAACATGCTCATTACTGTATTTCTCTCCTCCTGGTTTTCTGATCTCCTTTGGGCCTTTGTCTTCTGGTCCTTGAGGCTGATCCATTTGTCAGTCTAATTCTATCATGACAAACCCTGTTTCAAGGACCAAAGAGTGACTTTATTATGAATCTGAAATCAACAAAACAGGCAATTAGAATATGGATAGACAAAATGAAGTGAGAAATTTGTTGAGAAAAGGTAGTATGGTGCAGAGGTAAGAACAGATTCTAGAGTCAGTTTCCTGGGTTTGACTCTGACCTAGGAAAGTTATTTAACTTGTTTATTCTCACATTTTCTTCATTTGTAAAAATGGTAATGATAGTATCTCTCTCAAAATGTTGTTGGGACATTTAAAATGCATTAGTATTTGTTAAGTGTTTATAACAGTATGAATGGTAAATATTGCAAAAGTGTTTTTTGTTTGTTTTTTTGAGACAAGATCTTTCCTTGTCACCCAAGCTGGGATGCAGTGGCATGATCTCAGCTCACTACAGCCTCGACTTCCCAGGCTCAAGCCGTCTTCTCACCTCAGCCTCCTGAGTAGCTGGGGCTATAGGCGTGAGCCACCACAGCTGACTTATTTTTGTATTTTTAGTAGAGATGAGGTTTCACCATCTTGCCTAGACTAGTGTCGAACTCCTGGGCTCAAGTGACCTGCCCACCTTGGCCTCCCAAAGTGCTGGGATTATAGGAGTCAGCCTAAAAGTATTTTTTAAAAGCCAAACATATTGACTAGTGCTGACCCAACTTGCATTTGGGGCCAATTTTGCCTTATGTCTCCTTCAGAACTAGCAGGATGTTTGTTTTTTCTGGATCGGGATCTTTATGGGTCTCACCCTGGTCCTTGTCTCCTTAGGTGGAAAAGACACCTTCACATGTGATCAATATTATGTCATATAACTGTTTCCTTGGACTTCAGGCAAGGACATGATTGACTTTTAGGGTGATTATTTAACCTCTGGAAGTCCTGTTAACAGAGTTTTGGATGATGTGGAAGAATTTGACTGTGGTGTCAATAGAGCTAGGATGGAACTCTATCTCACTAGTTCATATAACATTGTATGTATTTCACATCTCTCAATATCTTATTTTAATCTTTGTTTATATGTACAATGAAATGGTAGTACATATTTCATAGGGTTATTTTAAGCCTTAGATGAGACACTATGTGCAAAGTGTCTAGGATAGTACTTGTCACTCAGTGGATGCTTAATAAATGTCACTGTTTTTATTGCCTTTACTTCATCATCAGTGTCTCATTTCTGTCTGCTCTGGAAAAAAACTACATGATTTACAGATATTCAACTATGTGTAGGTATTATATTAGGAAGTCATGAGGAACTTTCTGATTCCTGAGAGTAAACCTCCCAAAATTAATGCAGGATGGATGAGATTAAGCCTGAACAATTCACCTTAGAAGTCTGAATGTCTCTTTTTGCAGCCAACAGACCCATGAAAAAATGCTCATCATCAGTGGTCATCAGAGAAAGGCAAATCAAAACCAAATGAGATACCATCTTACACCAGTTAGAAAGACGATCATTAAAAAGTCAGGAAACAACAGATGCTGGAGGGGATGTGGACAAATGGGAACGCTTTTACACTGTTGGTAGGAGTGTAAACTAGTTCAACCATTGTGGAAGACAGTGTGGCGATTCCTCAAGGATCTAGAACTAGAAATACCATTTGGCCCAGCCATCTCGTTACTGGGTATATACCTAAAGGGATTATAAGTCATGCTACTGTAAAGACACATGCACACGTATGTTTATTGTGGCACTATTCACAATAGCAAAGACTTGGAACCAACCCAAATGTCCATCAATGATAGACTGGATTAAGAAAAAGTGGCACATATACATCATGGAATACTATGCAGCCATAAAAAAGGATAAGTTCATGTCCTTTGCAGGGACATGGATGCAGCTGGGAACCATCATTCTGAGCCAACTATCACAAGGACAGAAAACCAAACACCGCATGTTCTCACTCATAGGTGGGAATTGAACAATGAGAACACTTGGACACAGGACGGGGAATATCACACCCCAGGGCCTGTCATGGAGCGGGGGGTCAGGGGGATGGATAGCATTAGGAGAAATACCTAATGTAAATGATGAATTGATGGGAGCAGCAAACCAACGTGGCACATGTATACCTATGTAACAAACCTGCACGTTGTGCACATGTACCCTAGAAATTAAAAGTATGGAAAAAAAAAGCCTGAATGTCTCCAAAATCAAAATCAGGCTAAAGAAGACATAAAATTTAATAGAATCCTTAAGACAAATAAGAAAGTTATAGCATAATAATCAAAAATTTTAGTAAAGTTTATTAGTATTTACTACAACGTGGTTCATGCTAGAAAGTCATTGTCTTGTTAATCTGCACAAGAGCCTTATGAAATAGATACTGTTTTTCTTGATTTCTAATACAATTGGATGAAGCTGGAAAAATTTAAATAAATTACTTTAGTCACAGAGGTAGCAAATACCTGAGGTAGGATTTGAACTCATGTAGTTTTGCTTTAGAACTTACACTTTTAGGCACTATGGTATATACCAGAAAAATGACACACATTTGAATAAAGAAAAATTCTAGTCAGGGCGAGGAGCAATAAATAAACATTTTTAAGAAAGGATAAATTCAGAGTGAAAAGGGCTTAAAAAGGTGAAACCTGTGATGTGATCGAGAGCAACTCAGAAGGCAGGGTGGGCATTCCTTCAGAATGGGTGTGAAAAAGATTTTAGTGCAAGAATTTAGTGTTTAACCTATCAGGGTGAGGAACAATGAACTGAAAGTCATAAGTAAAACAGTAGAGAGAGATGTATGTATGTTGAGGGGGAATATTATCTGACCTGATGCAACTCTTGTCTTTAATTTCTCTCTTCTCTTTTGACCCTAATATCACCAACTAAATTTATCATATTATAATTAATTCTTCTCTAATTAAAATCAGGATGAAGCTAAATCAAGCATATGCATCCAAGCAACCACTTTTCCCAGAAACCTTTGTGTGTGCCTCTGGCAGTTGCTGTTTTTGATGGACTTTTTGGTGTAGTCAACGACATTGATCTCCATTTTGCCTCTGTGTGACTATTGTTTTAAAATTAATTTCTATCTTTTTTCCCATGTAAAAAATTCACTTAGTGAAGTTGAGCTAGGTTGATTGGTAAAAGGAAAGCTATTTAACCAATTGTAATTGATGTTTTCACACCTTGTCGGAGTCTGTACAATTGTTTCCCACTCAAACATGTATCTGATCTCATCCAGCACCACTCTCTCGCTTGTTCACTGTGCTCCAGCTGTAGTGACCTCATTCTTGCGCTCGGGCCATTGTACTAGCTCGTCTTTATTTCCCAAATGCTCATCTTCTAGATCTTCACATGGCTGTATCCTTGTCATCACTCAGTCTACAGTTCAATTTGTCCTCCTTAGAGGTCTTCTTGATCCATCCATGTAAAAGCATTCTCTATCTCTTTGAGTTATCTTCTATCACATTACTTTGTTACATTTTATCTACAACATTTTCACCATGCGATTGTCAGATTTAATTTATTTTTTGTCCATTTTTTCCAGTTAGAATTAAAATCCACGAAAGTAGAGGTATTGACTGTTTTGTTCACTATGGCATTTCCAGCACAAGAAATGCCCATGCATTTATTCTATGTCAAGCCTATTCTGTGTCAAGAATGGGCTGTTATGAGCAAATGTAGTTTTCAAAGGGACCCTTGTTAACAAGAATGCTTCTGCAATTGATGACTTTCCATTCTTGGTGACAAATTGAAATAGAGAATTTTAGATCAGTTTAGTATATCAGCCATGGTTCTTAGGTGATGACACAGAATTATCTGTAGCTAGTTTAAGTAAAGGGATTTGTTATATGCAATTAAGTTGTTTAAAGAACCTTTGGAAGGGTTAGAATGACAGAGTCTGACATGAGTGACCAGGAATAACTTGCAGAAGCACATCTGTTGCGACAGGTGCTACAAAGGAGCCGCTGCCCCTCTGACACCATGGTTATGCTGCCATGGGCACATCTCCACAGGTGCTGCTGTGTTTCTCACCGCAGAACCACTTTGCCTTTGTTGACATAGTCAGAACCCAGCCTCAGATAACTAATTTCCAACTCAAAGACTTGCACGGAGGCTCCTGATTCGTATCTCTCAAGTCACGTGTCTAACCTTCTGGGACTAGCATTGTATAGCATATGATTTGGTAGCAAATCTCAAGCAGCTCTTCTATCTTAATTTGAGATGCTTATTAATGGAAGATTCCCTCAATTGAAAAAGTGCTTCTCTTACTTTACTTTCATTTTTATATAATATTTCTATTTTTTATACATTTAAGTCATACAACATAATGTTTTGATATACATGTACATGATGAAACTATTACTACAGGTACGCACTTTTACATATCCATCATCTCACATGGTTATCTTTCTGCATCTTAAATTTTTTTTTTTTTTTTTTTGGTAAGAGGACCCAAAACCTCTACCCTGTTAGAAAATTTGCAGTATACAATGCAATATTATTAACTATAGTTTTTATACCACACTCTATTTAGATCTTTAGATTTATTCATCCTACGTATCTTCCCATTTCCCCACCCTCTGCCTCTGGTAACCACTGTTGTTCTATTCTCTGTTTCTACATATTCAGCTATTTATTTTTATTTTTTTATATTCCACATATAGGAGAAATTATGCAGTATTTTTCTTTCTGAGTCTGGCTTATTTCACTCAACATAATGTCTTCCAGGTTCATTCATATTATTGCAAATGGCAGGATAACCTTGTTTTTAAAATTGAAATAATGTTCATATATATGAATATTATTCATTTTTATATGAAGATTATGAACATTATTGTAAGTATATTATAACAATTATATATTCATATTACTGATATATTAATATATAATTATATTATTAATATCCCCTTACATTATTAATATACTATAATAAACATTTTATTACATTATCAGTACAGTAATATACTATGTTAATGTAATTAATATATTTTAATAATATTCACATTATTCATATTTTATTATGCTTTTTAAAAATCTAGTCATCAGTTGAGAAACATTAGGGTTTTTTCCATATTGTGGTTATTGTGAATAATGCTTCAATAAACATGTAAGTGCAGGTATATCTACAAGGTACTATTTTCTTTATTTTTTTTTTTATTATACTTTAAGTTCTAGGGTACATGTGCAAAAAGTGCATGTTTGTTACATATGTATACTTGTGCCATGTTGGTGTGCTGCACCCATTAACTCATCATTTACATTAGGCATATCTCCTAATGCTATCCCTCCCCCCACCCCCTCCCCACAAAAGGGCCCAGTATGTGATGCTCCCCTTCCTGTGTCCAAGTGATCTCACTGTTAAACTCCCACCTGTGAGTGAGTACATGTGGTATTTGGTTTTCTGTTCTTGCGATAGTTTGCTGAGAATGATGGTTTCCAGCTGTATCCATGTCCCTACAAAGGACACAAACTCATCCTTTTTTATGGCTGCATAGTATTCCATGGTGTATATGTGCCACATTTTCTTAATCCAGTCTGTCACTGATGGACATTTGGGTTGATTCCAAGTCTTTGCTATTGTGAATAGTGCCGAAATAAACATATGTGTGCATGTGTCTTTGTAGCAGCATGACTTATAATCCTTCGGGTGTATCCCCAGTAATGGGATGGCTGGGTCAAATGGTATTTCTAGTTCTAGATCCCTGAGGAATCGCCACACTGTTTTCCACAATGGTTGAACTAGTTTACAGTCCCACCAACAGTGTAAAAGTGTTCCTATTTCTCCACATCCTCTCCAGCACCTGTTGTTGCCTGATTTTTTAATGATTGCCATTCTAACTGGTGTGAGATGGTATCTCATTGTGGTTTTGATTTGCATTTCTCTGATGGCAATTGATGATGAGCATGTTTTCATGTGTCTGTTGGCTGTATGAATGTCTTCTTTTGAGAAATGTCTGTTCATATCCTTTGCCCACTTTTTGATGGGGTTGTTTTTTTCTTGTAAATTTGATTGAGTTCTTTATAGGTACTGGATATTAGCCCTTTGTCAGATGAGTAGATTGCAAAAATTTTCTCCCATTCTGTAGGTTGCCTGTTCACTCTGATGGTAGTTTCTTTTGCTGTGCAGAAGCTCTTTAGTTTAATTAGATCCCATTTGTGGATTTTGGCTTTTGTTGCCATTGCTTTTGGTGTTTTAGACATGAAGTCCTTGCCCATGCCTATCTCCTGAATGGTATTCCCTAGGTTTTCTTCTAGGGTTTTTATGGTTTTAGGTCTAACATTTAAGTCTCTAATCCATCTTGAATTAATTTTCATATAATGAGTAAGGAAAGGATCCAGTTTCAGCTTTCTACTTATGGCTAGCCAATTTTCCCAGCACCATTTATTAAATACGAAATCCTTTCCCCATTTCTTGTTTTTGTCAGGTTCGTCAAAGATCACATGGCTGTAGATGTGCGGTATTATTTTTGAGGGCTCTGTTCTGTTCCATTGGTCTGTATCTCTGTTTTGTTACTGGTACCATGCTGTTTTGGTTACTGTAGCCTTGTAGTATAGTTTGAAGTCACGTAGCGTGATGCCTCCAGTTTTGTTCTTTTGGCTTAGGATTGTCTTGGCTATGTGGGGTCTTTTTTGGTTCCATATGAACTTTAAAGCAGTTTTTTTCCAATTCTATGCAGAAAGTCATTGGTAGCTTAATCGGGATGGCATTGAATCTATAAATTACCTTGGGCAGTATGGCCATTTTCACAATATTGATTCTTCCTATCCATGAGCATGGTATGCTCTTCCATTTGTTTGTGTCCTCTTTTATTTCACTGAGCAGTGGTTTGTAGTTCCCCTTGAAGAGGTCCTTTACATCTCTGGTAAGTTGGATTCCTAGGTATTTCATTCTCTTTGAAGCTATTGTGAATAGGAGTTCATTCATGATTTGGCTCTCTGTTTGTCTGTTACTGGTGTATAAGAATGCTTGTGATTTTTGCACATTGATTTTGTATCCTGAGAATTTGCCGAAGTTGCTTATCAGTTTAAAGAGATTTTGGGCTGAGACAATGGGGTTTTCTAAATACACAATCATGTCATCTGCAAACAGGGACAATTTGACTTCTTCTTTTCCTAACTGAATACCCTTGATTTCTTTCTCTTGCCTGATTGCCCTAGCCAGAACTTCCAACACTATGTTGAATAGGAGTGGTGAGAGAGGGCATCCCTGTCTTGTGCCAGTTTTCAAAGGGAATTTTTCCAGTTTTTGCCCATTCAGTATGATATTAGCTGTGGGTTTGTCATAAATAGCTCTTATTATTTTGAGATACATTCCATCAATACCGAATTTATGGAGAGTTTTCAACGTGAAAGGCTGTTGAATTTTGTCAAAGGCCTTTTCTGCATCTATTGAGAAAATCATGTGATTTTTGTCTTTGGTTCTGTTTATATGCTGGATTACGTTTATTGATTTGCGCATGTTGAACCAGGCTTGCATCCCAGGGATGAAGAGCCACTTGATCATAATGGATAAGCTTTTTGATGTGCTGCTGGATTCAGTTTGCCAGTATTTTGTTGAGGATTTTTGCATCAATGTTCATCAGGGATATTGGTCTAAAATTCTCTTTTTTTGTTGTATCTCTGTCAGGCTTTGGTATCAGGATGATATTGGCCTCGTAAAATGAGTTAGGGAGGATTCCCTGTTTTTCTATTGGTTGGAATAGTTTCAGAAGGAATGGTACCAACTCCTCCTTGTACCTCTGGTAGAATTCAGCTGTGAATCCGTCTGGTCCTGGACATTTTTTGGTTGGTAGGCTATTGATTATTGCCTCAATTTCAGAGCCTGCTATTGGTCTATTCAGGGATTCAACTTCTTCCTGGTTTAGTCTTGGGAGAGTATAAGTGTCCAGGAAATTATCCATTTCTTCTAGGTTTTCTAATTTATTTGTGTAGAGGTGTTTATAGTATTCTCTGATGGTAGTTTGTGTTTCTGTGGAGTTGATGGTGATATCCCCTTTATCATTTTTTATTGCATCTATTTGATTCTTCTCTCTGTTCTTCTTTATTAGTCTTACTAGTGGTCTATCAATTTTGTTGACCTTTCCAAAAAACCAGCCCCTGGATTCATTGATTTTTTGGAGGGTTTTTTGTGTCTCTATTTCTTCAGTTCTGCTCTGATCTTAGTTATTTCTTGCTTTCTGCTAGCTTTTGAATGTGTTTGCTCTTGCTTCTCCAGTTATTTTAATTGTGATGTCAGGGTGTCAATTTTAGATCTTTCCTGCTTTCTCTTGTGGGCGTTTAGTGCTATAAATTTCCCTCTACACACTGCTTTAAATGTGTCCCAGAGATTTTGGCATGTTGTATCTTTGTTCTCATTGGTTTCAAAGAACATCTCCTTTTCTGCCTTCATTTTGTTATGTACCCAGTAGTTATTCAGGAGCAGGTTGTTCAGTTTCCATGTAGTTGAGCGGTTTTGATTGAGTTTCTTAGTCCTGAGTTCTAGTTTGATTGCACTGTGGTCTGAGAGACAGTTTGTTATAATTTCTGTTCTTGTACATTTGCTGAGGAGTGCTTTACTTCCAACTATGTGGTCAGTTTTGGAGTAAGTACGATATGGTGCTGAGAAGAATGTATATTCTGTTGATTTGGGGTGGAGAGTTCTGTAGATGTCTATTAGGTCCACTTGGTGCAGAGTTGAGTTCAATTCCTGGATATCCTTGTTAACTTTCTGTCTCGTTGATCTGTCTAATGTTGACAGTGGAGTGTTAAAGTCTCCCATTATTACTGTGTGGGAGTCTAAGTCTCTTTGTAAGTCTCTAAGGACTTGCTTTATGAATCTGGGTGCTCCTGTATTGGGTGCATATATATTTAGGATAGTTAGCTCTTCCTGTTGAATTGATCCCTTTCCCATTATGTAATGGCCTTCTTTGTCTCTTTTGATCTTTGATGGTTTAAAGTCTGTTTTATCAGAGACTAGGATTACAATCCCTGCTATTTTTTGTTTTCCATTTGCTTGGTAGATCTTCCTCCATCCCTTTATTTTGAGCCTATGTGTGTCTCTGCATGTGAGATGGGTCTCCTGAATACAGCAGACTGATGGGTCTTGATTCTTTATCCAATTTGCCAGTCTGTGTCTTTTAATTGGACCATTTAGTCCATTTACATTTAAGGTTAATATTTTTATGTGTGAACTTGATCCTGTCACTATGATATTAGCTGGATATTTTGCTTGCTAGTTGATGCAGTTTCTTCCTAGCATCGATGGACTTTACATTTTGACATGTTTTTGCAATGGCTGGTACCTGTTGTTCCTTTCCATGTTTAGTGCTTCCTTCAGGATCTCTTGTAGGGTAGGCCTGGTGGTGACAAAATCTCTAAGCATTTGCTTGTCTGTAAAGGATTTTATTTCTCCTTCACTGATGAAACTTAGTTTGGCTGGATATGAAATTCTGGGTTGAAAATTCTTTTCTTTAAGAACGTTGAATATTGGCCCCCACTCTCTTCTGGCTTGTAGAGTTTCTGCTGAGAGATCCACTGTTAGTCTGATGAGCTTCCCTTTGTGGGTAACCCAACCTTTCTCTCTGGCTGCCCTTAACATTTTTTCCTTCATTTCAACTTTGGTGAATCTGACAATTATGTGTCTTGGAGTTGCTCTTCTCGAGGAGTATCTTTGTGGCGTTCTCTGTATTTCCTGAATTTGAATGTTGGCCTGCCTTACTAGGTTGGGGAAGTTCTCCTGGATGATATCCTGCAGAGTGTTTCCCAACTTGGTTCCACTTTCCCCGTCACTTTAAGGCACACCAATCAGACGTAGATTCGGTCTTTTCACATAATCCCATACTTCTTGGAGGCTTGTTCATTTCTTTCTCCTCTTTTTTCTCCACACTTCTCTTCTCGCTTCATTTCATTCATTTGATCTTTAATTGCTGATACTCTTTCTTCCAGTTGATTGAGTTGGTTACTGAAGCTTGTGCATTTGTCACGTAGTTCTCATGTTGTGGTTTTCATCTCTATCAGTTCTTTTAAGGTCTTCACTGCATTGATTATTCTAGTTATCCATTTGTTCATTCTTTTTTCAAGGTTTTTAGTTTCTTTGCCCTGGTTATGTAGTTCCTCCCTTAGCTCTGAGAAGTTTGATCGACTGAAGCCTTCTTCTCTCAACTCGTCAAAGTCATTCTCCGTCCAGCTTTGTTCCGTTGCTGGCAATGAGCTGCATTCCTTTGGAGGGGGAGATGCACTCTGAGTTTTTGATTTTCCAGCTTTTCTGCACTGCTTTTTCCCCATCTTTGTGGTTTTATCTGCCTTTGGTCTTTGATGATGGTGATGTACTGATGGGATTTTGGTGTGGGTGTCTTTTCTGTTTGTTAGTTTTCCTTTTAACAGTCAGGACCCTCAGCTGTAGGTCTGCTAGAATGTGCTTGAGGTCCACTCCAGACCCTGCTGATACCCTCTGCTGCTTGGGTATCAGCAGCGGAGGCTGCAGAATATAGAATATTGCTGAACGGCGAGTGTTGCTGTCTGATTCTTGCTCTGGAAGCTTCGTCTCAGGGGTTTACCCCGCCGTGTGAGGTGTCGGTCCGCACCTAGTGGGGGATGTCTCCCAGTTAGGCTACTCAGGGGTCAGGGACCCACTTGAGCAGGCAGTCTGTCTGTTCTCAGATCTCAACCTCTGTGCTGGGAGATCCACTGTTCTCTTCAAAGCTATCAGACAGGGGCATTACCTCTGCTGAGGTTTCTGCTGCTTTTTGTTTAGCTATGCCCTGTCCCCAGATGAGGAGTCTACAGAGACAGACAGGCCTCCTTGAGCCATGGTGGGCTCCACCCAATTCGAGTTTCCCAGTGGCTTTGTTTACCCACTTAAGCCTCAGCAATGGCGGGCACCCCTTCCCCAGCCTCGCTGCTGCCTTGCACTTAGATCTCAGACTGCTGTGCTAGCAATGAGGGAGGCTCCATGTGCGTGGGACCCTCTGGGCCAGATGTGGGATATAATCTCCTGGTGTGCCATTTGCTAAGACCCTTGGTAAAACACAGTATTAGGGTGGGAGTTACCTGATTTTCCAGGTGTTGTGTGTCTCAGTTTCCCTTGGCTAGGAAAAGGGATTCCCTTCCCCCTTGTGCTTCCCAGGTGAGGTGATGCCTTGCCCTGCTTCAGTTCTCGCTAGTCGGGCTGCACCAGCTGACCAGCACCAATTGTCCAGCACTCCCCAGTGAGATGAACCCAGTACCTCAGTTGAAAATGCAGAAATCACCCATCTTCTGTGTCACTCATGCTGGGAGTTGGAGGCTGGAGCTGTTCCTATTCAGCCATCTTGGGCGCCCAACCCTAATTCACATTTTTATTTACAGTTAACCGCCAGAAGAACATAGACTCAAATCTGCGGCTATTTGGTTTTAGGCCTTAAATTCATTTGGCACTCCTCTTGGGATCCCATTGGCATCTATATAAACATGAGAATCGAAGGACCCATGGGGTTCCTCTCTTGTTTGATGATGTTTGGTTCCTATCCTTTCTGGTTGATAAAATGCCAGGGTGAAAGGGATGGCCAATTGAATTAGAGCACAAATTCTGCTCCACTTACTTGGCAGAGTGTCCAGTATTGGTCTATCACAATACCACCACACATCTGCTTGAGAATGGCTAGGGGCAGACTGATGGGTAAGCTCTTGGAAGGGCTTAAGCTCACTGCGTCCTGTTAAGGCTCCCAGGAACACCAAGTTATCTCCCTGTCATGAGAGACATGAAGTAAAATTGGCATTGGGAGATGGATGCTGAATGGCCCTTGGAGGCTGACCCACAGGGTGTTTAACTTCAGGGAACAGCAGAGAAAGAGCTTGGCATGATTTGTTACCCCAGGCTGAGGGGTTTTGGAGGAGAGCTACCATACAGCTCATGGCTGGTCAACTGGAAGACCATCCAAGTGGAAAGGGCACAATCTGGGCCTCTGGTCTACCACGCGCACAAGTGTAACATTCACTTTAGTTTAAAGTGTGGACGGAATATTTAATCCATTCCACCCAGGCATTTGCATCTTGATATCCTGTCTCTAGAGCTATAGTTTCCCTTAAGTTTTCTACCTCCACAACTGTTACCTGGGTTGGGTCATTCTGGAAATGGGAGGAGGATGTTGGGCTCACTATACTTAGGGAGAGTGTTGGGTTCCACCTGTCTCCTGGACTTTGGGTCTGAACTCCTTTATTATTGGTAACCAGTGTTTTAACTAATTTCAGGGAGAAGATTCCTATAGGGTCCTGTCCTTCAATGCTTGTTCCTTACCTGTACCATTCGAATATAGAGGGCTCTTGGGCCATTGTCCGGGGATTATTTATAATTAGCAACAAGGGGTTACAGTGTAATGGCTTACAATTTGGTGGGGTGGTGCAATGGACTAGTTAGAATTTTTATTTCAGTCCCCATAATTTATTTGAAGCAGGGGGCTTGGCTGTTCACTCTTTCTACTTAATAGTCCACCAAACATCTGCCCAGTCACCACAGGGACTTTTTAAGGCTCCATACTTATACCTGCTTGATTCCTTGCGGTATGGACACAGATACTTATCAACATGAGATAGCTTCCTTTGAGCTTGCATGTCTCCACACGGGATGACTGAACAGGCATTGAACTGACGGGTTAAAGGATGGCTATCCTGAGTTACATTCATGACAAGATGAACTTCTGTTGAAAAGAAAAAAGAGAATAAACAAGTGATTATTCAGCTCTTTTTAGAGTTAGTTTGGCGGAGGCGGGCCCTGGTGTGACAGTCCATGATTCTGCAGGTGGTGGCATCTTCTTGACTCAGGTGTATGAGTCCATCCTCTTTCCACTGTCCAGACTGCAGTCTCAGTAGTTAGGAGCACTGGATAGGGTCCTTCCCAGGCTGGTTTGAGCTTCCCTTCCTTCTACCCTTTGATAAGGACGTGGTCTCCAGGTTAATGCTGATGTTCTGGAAACTCCAGGGGCAGCGTCTGTTCTAGGAGACCTTTAGTCTTAAGGGAAGAGAAGATAGAGGATAGACCAAGTATACAATTTTTGAGGAACTGGTCTTTTTTTCAAAGGTAGGGATGTCAGCAGTGGAGTATAAGTAGGGCAATCCATAGAACATTTCATAAGGGGAGAGACCAGTATCTCTCCGAGGAGCTGTCTGGATTCTTAACAGCAATAGGAAGACATTTAGTCCATGGCAATTGAGTTTCTAAAGCTAATTTAGTTAAGTGGTTTTTTAGAGTCTGGTTCATCCGCTCTACCCTTCCTGAGGAGGATGGATGCCAAGGGGTATGGTATTCCCAATTTATATCTAGTACTTGGGCTAACTTCTTAATGACATGCACAGTGAAATGGGTTCCATTATCTGAGTCAATATTTTCTATTAGTCCAAATCTGGGTATGATGTTTTCAATTAATGCTTTAACTACATTACTAGCAGTTGCATCTGAGAGTGGGATTGCCTCTGTCCAGTGGGTAAAGTGGTCTATTATTACTAATAAGTATTTTAAATGACCAATTGGAGGCACTTTAGTGTAATCCATCTGAACACTTTGAAAATGGTCTCAGTTCTGGATTTCTTCCTCCAAGGGGCGATTTCCTTAGAACCTGCTTATTAGTTTTTTTACATATCAAGCAACTATCTATAACTTGTTCAGTTGGGGTGTAAATTCCTGTACACCTATAAACCCGGGGAACTGCATCGCACATTGCTTGGGGTCCCCAGTGGGTCCCCTGATGTAATTGAGACGACCTCCCTCATAAGAGGTTTCGATAATATTTCCCTTTGATCTGACAATATCATTTCCCTTCCTCATTTTCTTTAGCTCCTATTTTTATTAACCTCTCCTTTTCAATGGAAGAGAAAACGGGGGTTGCAGTAGGAGAAGGAAGGCATGGAGTTAAATGAAAAACAGGTGTTTCAGAAGAAATAGCAATTTGTTTTGCTATCTGATCTGCAAGATTATTTCCCCGACTTGTGAAAGACAAGTGCCTTTGGTACTCTGGGACATGCACAATAGCTATCTCTTCTGGCAGTTGGAGATTGCTGAGGACATGAGCAATGAGCTCTCTATGAATTAATCTTAGCCTATACTATTGATAAGACCCCTCTCCATCCAAATTTTCCCAAATGTGTGTGCCACCCCAAAGGCATACTTAGAGTCAGTATAGATAGTTCCTTCTTGGTTTTGTCAATGTCCCAAAGCTTGGCTGAGTGTAAACAGTTCACAGGTTTGGGCAGACCAATCATTATGCAGCCTTCCTGATTCTACTTCTTCAAGTGTCTCTCCATCAATCACTGAATACCCATTATGTCTTTTTGCTTCAATCACCCAGGAGACCCATTCATAGACCCATCTATGAATAAGTGCCGCCCCATCTTGAAGGGAGTTTCTCCTAAGTCTGGTTAAAGTTTTGCATGGTAGTCAATTAGATCTAAAGATACTTGCTCTCATTTTAAGTTTGGATCCCCCGTTAAAAAGCCTGCTGGATTATGAGTTTTTAGTAGTTAATATGAAATCATCCTTTTCCAGTAAGATAGCCTCATATTTTAAAATTCTTGAGTCAGTGATCCATCTCCCTGCTTTCTGATTTAATATAGTTCTAACGTGGTGGAGCATGCTTACTGTTAACTTTCCTCCAAAGATTAACTTCCTACTTTATTCAACTAATACTGCTGTAGCTGTGATGGATTGGATATGTTGGGACCACCCACGAGTGACTGGGTCTAAGCACTCTTAGGGCTACCCCCTTATTTACATTAATGAAAAGGTGAAATGGCTTTTCTAGGGAGGGTAGAGCTAGAACAGGGACTGTTGTGAGTATCTCTTTCAATTCCTCAATCTGCTAGATTTCCTGGGAAGTCCACAAGAGATTATTAGGCTTCCACTGGGCAAGTTTCTCATATAGAAGTTTAATTTTTAATGCATATGAGTCACTCCATAAACAACAATATCCAATTAGTCCTAAAAATTTCCTGAGTTCTTGTTTAGTTTGAGCCATGGGTAGGGAAACAATTCCCTCCACTCTTTCAGGTCCTATTTTTCATTTACCTTCACTGATTAGGTGGCCTAAGTATTTAACTTCAGGTTCTGCATACTGAAGTTTCCCTTTTGAGACCTGCAATCCCTCACAATGCAAGTTACTGAGAATGCGTGTAGAGAAGTCACCTGCTTCTTTTATGTCTCCATCAGATATAAGGAGATCATCCATGTACTGAAGCAGACATATTTGTTTAGGGACTGTAACTTTCTCTATACTTGTTCTAGGATCTGACCAAAGAGGTTGGGGGAGTCTGCAAACCCCTGGGGCAAGACTGTCCATTGATATTGTTGTCTCCGCCCTGAATAGGGGTCTTCCCACTCAAAGACAAATATATCATGGCTATCCTCAGTCAAGGGGCATGCCCAGAAGGCATCTTTCAAATCTATCACTGTACACCATTGATGATCATATGGAATTTTGCTAAGAATGGTGTAAGGGTTAGGAACAACGGGGTGAGTGGTCTGGACTGTTTGATTAATAGCTCTAAGGTCTTGCACCAATTGATACAACCCATCTGATTTCTTGACAGGCACGATTGGGTATTGTAAGGAGACATACAGGGTTCAAGAAGCCCATCTTTAACAAGACCCTCAATTACAGGCTTTAGCCCTACTCTGATCTCTAAAGGAATGGGATAGTGCTTTTGACTATATCCCTAGAGGTTTTTAGTTTGATATGTATTGGAAGGATTTGGAGTTTCCCTCTATTTCCTTCCTTTGACCACACATTGGGATGAATATATTTCTCATCCACAGCAGTGAGTAAATGTAGTGAAGTGATGAATCCTTTAGGGCCCACTGGAAGGCCTATGCCTAGCCTTAACATTAAGTCCCTTCCTAATAAATTAGTTCCTGTTTCAGGTATTAATAAAAATTGAATATGGGTAAATCGATCTTAATATCTGACTTCTGTGCTTTCTAAAACTTTTGCCTTAAATCCTTCTCCTTTTACCCTTGAGACTAAAAGTTCTTCTGAAGAGCAGATGAGACCAGGTGGAAGGAAACAAGCAGAGGAGTGTGAAGTCCCTGAATCGACTAGAAAGGTGATAAATTCACGTTTGGGTCCCACCTCCAAATTTATCAAGAGCTCCTGGTGGGACTCAAAATAAAAGAGGCGGAGCCCCTGACTCCCCTATTGTTCCTCAAAAGTCATGAGTGTGTTTCTCTCTCTCTCTCTAGTTCAGGACACTGGCTCTTGAAGTGGCCTGTTTTTCTACATCGATAACATCTATCTTGTCCTTCTGCCTTCTCAGTCTGAGCATTCTCTGCCCTTGCCCCACCTATACCCCTTGGGGGCTTATTATTTGAGGACCTCAGCCCTCTAAATGGAGGCTTGGACGGGTCTAGGCCCCTCATAATCTCTGGTTCCTTGGAAGCCCTGCTTGGAGATATATGGATTTGGAGCCATCTGCTGGAAGGTAGATAACATAAGTTTTGTCTTGTTTTTGTTTTTCCTTGTCTCTTCTGACATATGCCTTTTGAGCCTCCCTAAGTAGTTCACTCAGGGGATGGTCCTTCCAATTTTCTATTTTTTGTAATTTTCTTGGAATATCTGGCAAACTTTTAGTAACAAAGTGAAGTTTTAACATTCCCTGTCTAAGGGGATTTCCCAGATCAACCCCTGCATATTGTCTCATTTGCTCCCTCAATCTATCTAAGAACCCAGTGGGTCCCTCATCTTTTTCCTGTTTAATATCAAATGCTTTAGAAAGATTTCGAGTTTGGGGTACTGATTCTCAAATTCCTTTTATTATCATCTCTCTTAGGTCCTGCATGTTTTCCCGGTGATTTGCATTGTTATTGTCCCACTGAGGGTCGTGAGTGGGAAATTTATGGTCCATAAGAGGAACATTTTGGCCGGGAGGGTGCTCAAGTTCCCAAACCATATAGCAGCCTTCCAAATCATACTTCATTCCTCCCCTGAAAAGAGGATGCCCAAGATGGACATCAACTTGGCCCAAGTGTATATATGAGACCCTAAAAATTGATCAATTTGATCCGCTACTCCATAAGAGTCATCCAGTAATGGCTGAAGCTCCTTTTTCAAATTTTGGACCTCTGAACTAGTCAAGGGAGCATTTGCAAAGCCAAAAGCCTCCTCTGGCCTTGTGGTACCTCTCCTAAAGGAAAGAAAGTTGGATCTGGCTCTTTGCGTGTGGAGGAAAATGGAAAGTTTTGAATATCTTTTTTACGTTGTTCTATTTTGCGTTGAAGCCCCTTTAAAGAGGGATACTTAATAGGTTGGGAGGGGGCAGGCTCAGAATTCTGCAGAGTTGGGAGTATAAGGAGGGGGTCAATATGTGCAGAAGTATCACAAGCAGAGGAGGGATCCACAGCAGCAGCTGGGGGAATAGCGCGGGCTGGGGCTCTGCATGAAACGGCTGGGAAGTAACCTGAAACTGCAGCCGGAGTGACGGCACAAGCTGGGGGACCTGAGACAGGAACCGGAAGGGTGGGATTAGGGGCAGCCGGAAGAGTGATGCAAACAGGGGAGGGACCTGAGAAGGGAAGCGGAGCCGGGGGGATTAGTGGCGCTGAAGGAAGGAAGATGATTTAGAGGATCCCACGTGTTAGTTGTGGGTTGTCTAGGCATGGGAACTTCTTCCCTTTTAGAAGGATTGGCTTCTGACTTTCTCCCTCCGGAGTCTGAAGGGTAAAGGAGAACTGGCCCCTGACGCCAGCAGAGGGCGTAATGGATCTCTTCCTGGGAGACATGTTTTATTAAGAGCTGACAAATCCCCTCATTAGACCCAAATTTTGGCCAGAAAAGTGAGGGTTTAAGGATGGGTTCTCAAACCCAAATGAAACAACAATATTTTATCATCTGCTATTTTAATTTATACTTGGTTCTTTCATTATCTTTCCAATACATTAGCATAAGCCCCAAGGGGCTATCAGAAGGAATTTACTGGCCCATCTCAGACTTGGACTGAAACTCTATGTTCAGTAAGATAATACTCGTAATCATCCTAGAATTATATTGGTATAGTTTAAATTACTTATGAGGCATACTATTAAATTTTTCTTAAGTCTTTCAAAGTGTCTTATCCACAACTTAGAAATGACATTTATTTTCATGACCTTTCTTACTTTTAGAGTACTTTTCTCTTTGCAGAGACTGGAAAGCAAAACCAGTTTTATCTTTGAAAAGAAGTTCTGGCTATTTTATGCTTCTTGTAAATTCTGTCTGAAAAGGTAAAAGTTAATATTTTAAGTAATTAAAAATATATCTATGACTTATTACAAGATACAATGCTATAAGAAATAGTTGTAACTATCTATATTCTATTTGGAAATTTTACCCAAATCCACCTATTCAGCAGTAGATAGCGACTCACTTTTCTCACACCTTCTGGGACAGTTACATCTGTTTTTTTCAGCCTTTCCTGACAATATCCTGGAGGCCCCTATTTTTGAGCACTAAAGCCAATGCCATACACTTTAAATTGTTGTTACGGCAATACCACACCTTGAGTGCCACTTTTTATTCTGGTCCTGTCTTCATGAATGGTGCAGGGCTCCACAGTTTTTGTGAGTTAAAACAATCACCATTTCACTTTAGGAGGCCGAGGCAAGCCGATCATGAGGTCAGGAGATCGAGACCATCCTGGCTAACACAGTGAAACCCCATCTCTACCAAAACAAAAAAACAAAAAAACCCAAAAATGTTAGCCAGGTGTGGTGGCAGGTGCCTACACTCCCAGCTACTTGGGAGGCTGAGGCAGGAGAATGGTGTGAACCCGGGAGGCGGAGCTTGCAGTGAGCCGAGATTGTGCCACTGCACTCCAGCCTGGGCGACAGAGTGAGACTCTGTCTCAAAAACAAAACAAAACAAAACAAACAAAAAACCATTTAATTTGATCTCAAAATTTTGTGAGCCAAGAATTCAGGCAGTTGTTGGCTGGGTATTCTTTTTTGTATGTGGCAAGGACTGAAGTCACTGTCTTATTAAGCTGATACCTGAGTTTTATGTACAATGCAGGATGACTTAGTTCACATTTGCAGCACATTGGAAAGGATGACAGTAAGAGATTCACTGGATCCCTCTTCCTATCTCTTTGGACCACAGGATCACTCCAGAGAATAGCTTTTTACATGAGGAAGTGATGACTGGTGAAAGCTGTGAAAGCAAGCTCAGAGAATGGTTCTCAGAGGTCGCACTGGTAGAGAGTGGATGGGTCTGGACAGTTAAAAGTTATGTTGAGAACTGGCACAATGTCACTTGCATCATATTCTATTCATCATGAGTGGTCACGTGACCACTCCAGATTTGAGATTTTACTGAAACAGAAGATAATCCTTGATGGAGAAGTGGCAAAGTCACTTTGCAGAGCAGCATGCAGAACAATTGTCTGCATCTCAAAAAGAGCATATTGGAGTTTTATTCATTTTAAGTTGGATCCATAAATCATCTTGTACTAACAACATCTTCACAGTATTGGATTTTCTAATTCCTGAATACAATATGTCCGTTAAGTATTTTAAATATTCATTCTTGAAGAGTTTTGTAGTTTTTATTAGTGTAGGGATCTTCCTCCTTTATTCCTAAATATTTATGCTTTCAGATTTCCTCACAAGTTTTTATTTGTTAAAGAATTCCAACTGTCATTGTTGTTAGTACATAAAGAAAATCGAATTTTTTATTTGACGGTTGGGTCCTGTAAACGTCCTAAATTTAATTCTTATTCCTCCGTAGTTATGTCTGTAACTTCTTTAGGGTTTTCTGAACCATTATCATGTTATCTACAAGTAAGGATAGCTCATTACTTTGAAAGATATAGGAGTGTTTCAGTTTCACTTTGTATCAGTTTAGGAAGGTTGTCCTTTCCCTACATTTTGTCTAATTCATCTAAGCTGTCAAATTAATTGAAATCATGTATTTTGTAAAAATACTTTTCTAAACTTTTAAAGTCAAAAATATCTGTGGGTTGATTATTTGTCTTATTATTTCTGATCTTGGTAATTTGAATTTCTCTTTGTTTTCTCTTGATCACTCTTGCTAACAGTTTATCAATGTCATCGTAATAAAAGTACCATTTTTGGCTATTTTTATTTTCTCTATTTTATGTTTTCCATTTTATTGGTTTTGATCTTATATTTATGTCTTTTTGTTTAGTTATCTTGGCTTCTTGTTCTAACTTCTTAAGGTGAAGGCTCAGATGGCTGCTTTAAAAATTTATTTTCAATGAGAGCGTTTATAGCTATACGTGTTTCTTTAAACACTGTTTTGATCATACCTCACACATTTTGATATATTTTTGTTAGTGCTTAGTTCTAAATACTTGGTTATTTCCAGTATACCTTTTTCCTGGATTCATAGGTTGACTAAATATTTGTTGGTATGTTTCTCAATATTTGAAGCCTGTCCTAGACATATTTATGAGTTATTTATTCATTCGTAGCAAATTATTTTAAAACATAGTTCATAGCAAATTATTTTAAAACTTAGTGATTCAAACAATATGTATTCATTCATAATTTCTGTAGGTCAGGAAACTAAGGATGGTTTAGCAGGTTCCAAAGCTTCAAAGCCTCTTACAGAGCTGTAATCAAGGTGCCTTTGGGGCTACTGGCTCATATGAAGGCTTGGCTGAGGAAGGATCCACTGCCACATTGGGTGTTGGTATTAGTAGTTATTTGAATTCAGCTGGAAGGGACATAGAGAATTAGATCCTATTTTTATATTAGTTCTTCATCTTGAAGTCATAATTTAAACCGAAGTACATTTGACCATATCTGATAGTTCTTCAGAATTAAAGATACGTACGTACATTTTTTTCACACTTACCAGTAAGACAGCTCAGTGCTTATAGACATGCTCTTCAAATTTTAGCAGTAATACATATTACATTTGGGGTGGATGAATTTAATCCATTTATTAGGTAAGTTTAAAATGACCAACTTTTAATGGAGCCAGTTACATGATAAAAACCTTTGCTACTTCAGATAGATATTTATGACTTTATCTAAGGCTCTTATGACACAAAGATCCAATATTTAACTAAATGTATGATGAGATGAAGGTGTTCAGCGGAGCCACTGATGAGCTAAGTCACAGAAATAACAATGGAAACCCTTAGACACTGCTCCCTTGTTGAAAATAAAAATTTCTTTATTGTAGAAACAGTTATTGAATTGATGGTGGAATAAAATTTAAAAAGTAAGTTAATGGATGTATTAGTCTGTTTTCACACTGCTGATAAAGACATACCCAAGACTGGGTAGAAAAAGAGGTTTAATTGGACTTTCAGTTCCACATGGCTGGGGAGGCCTGAGAATAATGATGGGAAGTGAAAGGCACTTCTTACATGGTGGTGGCAAGAGAAAAATGAGGAAGATACAAGTCTGGTTGAAGTTTGGGTGGGGACACAGCCAAAACATGTCAATGGACTACAGATCATTATCATTATATCTGACATAGATACAGGTCTTGATCAAAAGCCAGTACTGTAACCTAAAACTGCAGCACTATGGTTACCTATTTTTCCAAGAATCAAATATCAACTTCCATTCTTAGGTTCCCTGCCTCTGAGCCTCAGGGCTTCTTGGACACAGACTTTCTAACAGGAAGGGTAAGGCCCTCCTTACCAGGAATATTTTTAAAGAAGAGAATCTGGGGCTGGTTCTCTTTCTTTCTGGCTGAAATATTGCTTGTCTTACCTATACATTTTATAACATAAAACTCATAATTTATTATTTGATTTACTTTAGAATTTTTCTTTTCATATTACAGACATTTCACATTGCTTGTCATTTAGCTACTTTTCCTTAGCAAGAGCCAAGTCTTTTTCCTCTAGGGATTTTCTAAGAAAAAAGTTTACAGAGAGGCTACTTCATTTGAATTTGTTCCAATATTCTAATTAACGAATCTATAATGATCTTACTGTCTCTTTCTAAAAATTGTTGATATGAAAGTCATAGACTGTGTCTACAGACATCAATGGAAGAATTATTTTCCTGGTAGAACAACGCAGGAGATATAATAAAAGTTAAATCTCTGCCCAAGGTAGAGTCTGTCTTCAGTTGGTTTCCATTCCTCCAGGTGTAATATTTTCTTGTCGTATCCATCATTGCTTGTAAAAATGAGTGAAAGGTCTCAATTTCCTGGGATGAGATTGGGGATATATAGAGACATGCTTTTACTTAGGAAAGAAGTGGTCTTAGGGATATGCTAGTTGAATGACTGAAAGACTGAAGAATTAGGCTTCCCCTGTATGAAAGCTCTGCCATTGGATTTTCCATGAAGTTGAATCTCAGCATTGTCCTTGTTAGGTACAAAGCTTAATAGCTGGGCACACGAATGTTATCATAAATCCTCAATCACAGTAAAGTACTTACGGTTGCTTCACCATAATTGAGAAAATATGCAAATAACAAATTTTAGTGTTGATACTTCTGTAACATAGTAAGGGTCTCGTTCAGGTTAATTTTCAATAATTAGGTCAACTTTTAAATAGTCATGCAGAAATAGTCTGTTTGTTTTTATCTGAAGAAATTTTCCAGCACGTGAGAATGTTTGATTACCTTTGTACAGTAAATATTAACATTATGTTAAAGCATCTTGATATTTTTGTCATTGGCTTTGGTGCTATACATCTCTAAAGACTGAGATAATGAGAAGCCTGTGTGAAACTATGGAAACTGTAGCCAGTAGGAACTAAGTCTATATCCATGGATCAGCCATTATATTCTTGTGTTTTATGATCACACATAGATGCATGAGGTATCTACGGCAATCTTCATTGAAAGAAGCATTGCTTTTCTGGACCACGAATTGAGTGTTTGAAACCATTGGCAAGACATGTGCATTGAAAATTATTGTGATATGTTGAAATATAGCTAGTGTCTTAAAAACCAATGGCTTTATTAGATAAATTCTAACTGGAAAAATTAAACTAGGAAATATGAAAATTTACCAGAATATACAATGTACACTTGGTTTTAATATACAGCCTAATTGGTTGTATTTTTCCATTTGCCAAATAAGAAGAGAAACATATTCCATAGGATCTGGGCTATGTTTGTTTGTCTACCCCAAGAAACCTCTTGACTCTCCCCAGGGACCCACAGGAGGTTGTACTTCCATTATTTCCTTATGAAAAAAATCTTTCTGAAGAAAATTTTTTGAAGAATACTTGCCTCAATTATCACATTATTGTTAATCTTACTACCTGTTGATATTAACTTATTAATTATAATTACTCTGTTTTCATATTTAACCCCCTTTTCTTTCATTTTTACCATACAGCTCTACCTCTTATGAGGGGTCCAACTTTTCTAATATAATTCTGCCTGATCTTGTCAAGATATGTTTCATCAAGATAAAATAACTACTCATACATAATTAAATAGTTCCTAAGATATACAATTATGTTGTGTTCTCCAAGAGGCTTTCCTGAATTATAGGTGTCTTTTTGTTTTTTCCCTGAATTATGTCTATAAATCTTTTCAAATTGACAGATATTCAGATGATGAGTTCTGATCCAATGTTCACAGTGAAGTATTCAGGAACACGGGTAATAGATACCATTTACTGAGCCTTTACAAGGTGCCAGCCAGTGTTCTAGGCACTTTACTTTGTTGTAATAAAACAACCCTAAGAGTTCTTAAATCATAGTGAGGCATAGAGAGGTTTGGCAAGTGGCCCAAAGTCACACAGTAAGTGGTGAAGCTGGGGTTGTAGCAGAGGCAGTGTGGCTCCAATGTCCACGTTATTCACCACATGCTATGCTTTCTCTCCATGGATGTCTTGAATCTTAGACACATATTGAGTGAAAAATTTATAGTCATTATTTGCTCACACTAATCATGAAACATCTACTACTGACTACCATTATTCATGTAACAGTCATGAGCTTGGAAGTTGTTATTTAATTACAAATATATGAAACATGAAAAGAAGTCAGCAGAATAGAATAAGGGAGAGGTGCACTAATAGTTTAATAGATGGTTGACTAGAAAGGATTCTCAGTTTATCTAAATTAATCATACTATTTTCCAGTAAGAAAACACAAACAGATTTTTAAATGCATTCAGAAAATGACTGAAATTCATCCATCTTATATTGAATTTGGAATTTCTCTTCTACAATGCTTTATTTGGAATCTGGACAATAAGGTTCTATTTTTGAGTGCTCTCAGTGTTTAAATACTGTTATAAATAAAACCATGTCCCCTGTTTTGTGCCTCTTTGCACAGTGTCTATTTTCTCCTCTCTCACCATCTTGTTCACCCCAAGAATTCAGAAAAAAATAATCACTACTAATGGGGCAGTTGATGACGATCATGAGTTAGTTCACTCGAGTTCAAAATTAGTTGCTGAAATCAGGATATTGTTATAAGTGTGATAAAAAGTTATGAAACAGGCAAGGATATGATCTAGAGACTTATAGCTCCTTATAAGGTGAACAGATGGTCAGACTAAGTAATTGCTGCAGGGAATAATGTGATAAATAATATTTTACTATTTATACAGGTTAATGTCCATTCTCTTGACATTTATTGAGATAGTCATAAAGATTAAACATCCTTCGAGGCATGAAGGCCCAATGTCTAATAGTGGAATTCCATAGTCCTGAGTGATATATTTTAGAGGATGTTATTTTTGATGCTACACTGATCATAAAGTAAAAACACCACAAAACTACAAACTCAAAGGACTGAATCTTTGCCAATTTACTTATTTAGAGTTTATTACCACCACCATAAAGTGAGTTTCTTGAGACCAAGAATCTGTTGCCTATTCACCATAGCTAACAGTCATGCCAAAAAATATGTTTTAAATAAGGACTTATGAAACGTATGAATGGCTGTTGGGCCAATAACTCTTCTTCTGAACAGAATATTCACTAAAACTTAGAGTCAGAAGCTGTTACCTACAGGCTAAAATTAAATCTTTGAGGAGATGAGGAACTCAATAGACACTTACACAAGGTTGATCGTGTGTGTAAATAACTATTGAGGATACAATGATGAAGGTATGTTCTGTGCCATTATGGATGCATTCATGCTCCTGTTCACTATTTCATTACAGGTCCTGCCCTCCTGAGCTCTCAACTCAGATACAAGCCTTAGAGAAGAGTAAATGCAACCGAGTAACAGTGTTACAGAATTTGTCCTCCTGGGCCTCTCTCAGGATCCTGATGTGGAAAAAGCATTATTTGTCATGTTTTTACTCACATACAATGTGACTATGGTGGGGAGCCTGCTCATTGTGGTGACTGTTATTGCCATCCCCTCCTTGAGCTCCCCAATGTATTTCTTCCTTGCCTGCCTGTCATTTATCGATGCTGTATATTCCACTTCCTTTTCCCCTAAGTTGATGATAGACTTACTCTGTGGTAAAAAGACTATTTCCTTCCCAGCTTGTGTGGGCCAGCTATTTATAAACCACCTATTTGGTGGTGTTGAGGTCTTTCTTTTGGTGGGTATGGCCTGTGATCACTACATGGCCGTCTGTAAGCCACTGCGCTATTTGACCATCGTGAATCGGCAGATTTGCATCCTTCTGTGGGTAGTGGCCATGACTGGAGGTTTTTTGCATTCTGTGTTTCAAATTGTTGTTGTGTGCAGTCTCCCTTTCTGTGGCCCCAATGTCATTGACCGCTTTGTCTGCGACATGTACCCATTGTTGGAACTGGCGTGCACTGACACCTACTTTATAGGCCTCACTGTGATTGCCAGTGGTGGAGCAACCTGTATGGTCATCTTCACCCTTCTACTAATCTCCTATGGTGTCATCCTAAACTCCCTTAAAACTTACAGTCGGGAAGGAAGGCGTAAATCCCTGTCTACCTGCAGCTCCACATTACTGTGGTTGTCCTCTTTTTTGTTCCCTGTATTTTCATGTATGTTAGACCTGTTTCCAACTTTCCTATTGATAAATTCATGACTGTGTTTTATACAGTTGTCACACCCATGTTGAATCCATTAACATACACACTGAGAAATTTACAGATGAGAATTGCTATGAAAAAACTCTGTGTAAAAACTTAACTATAGTAAGAATAAGGGTGTTGTGACTAGGTGCGGTGGCTCATGCCTATAATCCCAGTACTTTGGGAGGATGAAGCAGGTAGATCATAAAGTCAGAAGTTTGAGACCACCCTCTCCAATATGGTGAAACCCTACCTCTACTAAAACATGCAAAGATTAGCTGGGAGTGGTGGCACGTGCCTCTAGTCCCAGTTACTCACGAGAGAATAGAGTCTCTTGAACCTGGGAGGTGTAGGTTGCAGTGAGTCAAGATCGTGCCATGGCACTCTACACTTTAGCCTGGGTTACAGAGTAAGACACCATCTCAAAAAAAAAAAAAAAAAGGAATAAGGGTGTTCCTCTTCTTTTAGTAGAGGTATATGTAGATGACATATTTGCTGTGATACTGTTAGACATCTAAGGACAATTCAGGTATACTCGGTTGGGAAGGCAAGATTTAGAATCTCCCTTCTCAAAGAGATGTTATCTCATAATGGCATCTGTTTGAATGTTCAAGATCTCAAATTCTATATCTAGAATTGGTGTGGATGGGCTCCATGGGTGCAGTTCCTATTATGCACTTTTTAAATTTTCTTTTTTCTGTATTTACAGATCTATTGAGACGGAATTTATTCCACGTGCCCAGCACACAATGGAGAAAGAGAGGTCTAGGCAATTAAAATAGATGCTCCTGTTCACAAGGGAAGGCAATGGTGTCTTCTTCAGTGTGATTTGCTTAATGACTTTGTAGTATGTATAAGCACCACACTCACAAACTCTTTGAAACTGGAAATGTATAACTGCATTCATACCACTGAGAAACAAGAGTGGTAACCTATGTGAGAGGTTCCTTTTGTTCTGAAAGTTATGCTTATGAATATGATATCCTTCCCAGAGCCACCTCCTAAAATAAGTTTCTATACATACTATTTCCATTTTATTAAGATATTTTGTTAAGTTATGCCATTAATAACATTAGGTTATGTCTGTGTGAAAGCCCAATAACTTCTCAGTAGTTGCCTTTCCAGTGGGCTTCCTCTGGAAACTGTATCAGGAATTATTGAATCCCAAATCCCAATAATCATCACAGGTGGCAGGAGTAGCTTTCTGCTAGAGTCTTCAGTCTGCATATGTTCATATATATATACTTCCCAAAATGAATGTGCATTAAGGTTCTTGGGTCTAATGGCATTGCATGAGTAACTTACTATTATGAGTCTTCTAGAGGCCTTGTCATTTATTTCTTATTATTGTATGTTTGAGATCTACTGGTATAATTGCTAAGGCTTGTGAAATGTCTCTGGTGATCATGAACAATGCTGTTCCCAGAATCTTGCATGATTAGTCTAAGCTCTGTTTGTTGACTAGACCGATCAATCACATTTGAATACTAATAATTGCTGTAGTCTCCGTACTTTTCCACGTTGCTTCTTCTGAGGAAGAAACTACTACAATATTATCATAGTAATGAATTAATTTATTTCAATTATGTTCATGTCTAAGTTTCATTTCACCAAATTATAGCATTATGCTAAGAATATATCTTGAGGGAAAATGGAAACCATATGTTGCATTTGTTTCCACATAAAAGCAAACTATTCTGGATATTGCTTTAATCCTAAAAGTTGATTCTGGAAGCCCAGAGATATAAGATTTGTAATTAAAATTTTGAAAGACTAATGAATCATTCTGAATAAGACAGATTACAATTTTATAACAATTAAAATAATATGGTGCTGTTTGAAATATAAAGATAAGTAGATATACATGTAAATAAAAAGCATTCCATAAACACATTTAAAATGTAGCTCTTTCAGTTAGCATGTTTTTGATTCAAATTGTAGAACACTGAATTCAAACTTTTTTGAAATATAACAGTATTGATTGGTTAGCATAATCACACTTTTAAATATTATGAAAATATTCAAGGTGAGTTGATAAAATGGATCAATTATGTTTTTAAAGAAGGCGTTTCTTTGTTTATTTTGTCCCATGAGTCACAATATTGGATTAAATCTGGCTTTTCAATCACAAGAAGGGTTGCTATCTGTATTGATTTAGAGAGCGCTCTTCCCACAACTGTGGCAGAGGTAACTGACCTGATTGTGATGTGGAATGGAGATGTTACAACACAATGGTTGCAAGAAATAATACTTTTTTCTTCCAGTTGACTTTCTTGAGCACATCTTGCCATTTCCTTTTTCAATAGTGATAATAAATGAGAAAGTGCAGGAGTCCTTTGAATGGGTATAATGAAGAGGGATGAGACATTTTGAGGACGAAAGTCTGGACTATCTCATTCAATAAGTTATGAGATCTACAGAGATGCTAGTGGAAGGCGAAATGGGAAAAAGTTGATAAGAAGTTGGTAAATAGCAGTGGCAACTCTGAGATCAGTGGCAGTGGCAAGAGACATAGTTTGTCATTGAACCTTTCTCTTCTAGTTCCCCTCAAGTAAGAGAATCCTAAAAAACTGTTCTGATAATGTATAAGAATATATACATTCAAGTGGCATAAGGGGTATATTATGGTCTATATGAAGAGGCACTGCCCTGCCCTTCATTTAGGAAAGAAGGATTTATTTTTCCAGCCGTTGGGTGTGCTGTTAGTAGACAGCATTCAGATGATAGCCCCTTCAGTGTCTTTAGACATTGCAGAAAGCCACCTCAATAAAGGTCTCATGCTCTTTCTCAGAGGAGTCCCTCTTTGCATCCAGGTTAATATTTAGGTTCAGGTAAACTTAAAGTGCAAGCAGGAAATATCGTCCTTTTCTAGAAGAAAATAATTTTGTTAAAAATTATGAATCTAGGTAATTTAAATGACAATAATCATAGGAACATGTGGGATTGGATCTTGTGGATATTGAAATGGAGAAGGACATTGATTAGGCTGCATGGGGAATGTTTATCAGTGTGAAGATAATGTCACATCAGTATATGTGGCACAAGGTTTATGCTACTAAAATTGCTGAGCACATACTGTGTGTCAGACACATAAAAAAAAGCATTTCAAGTGTTTAGGGTGGAATGTTCAGGGTGGCACCATGACTCACCCTTTAGGAGGCCATTCCAATGTTCTATCTAGACAGTAGCTTCTAGGTGATGGGAAATTTGGTCATAACGCTGAATTCTATGGTTGTGAGTAGTTCGCTGTTCTTTATTTATTGGAAAAAATATCCCCTGGTCAGAAATGACAATGATTGTGGTAACATGGCAATGGATCCTTCCTCATGAATAATAAATAAGACTAAAGTACTGGGACAATCATATAACCAGAACATATAATATAATGTCTCCATCACATTGAGATTTGCAATGAAGTAAGCTGGCAGAGGGATGTTGACTGGTTTCCCTAGCTATCTGTGTCACGTTAGGGAGTCACTGATGGACATTGCTGATGGCATTTTGGACCTTGAGCACTGACAGTACCTAGGGCAGCCATGGTGAAAGGCAGATTATGTTCTTTGAGCTCTTGTAAAATATTCATCAGTGCCACAGGGACTACAGAGATGACTGGAATAAGAAAAGCCTGAGTGACATCCAAAATATAGTTCATGTTACCAACCAGATTTCTGCAAGCCTCCTCTGCAGCAAATTTTCTTTGATAGGCATTTACGTGGAAACTAACTGTTGCATTTGTATTCAGTCTGAGATAGCTATACCATTGCAACTGCTTTGTAATCTTTTTTCCATTTTTAATTTTCAGTTTCCTCAATATCTTACCAAATCTGTTAGCCACATTCCTGAATCTTTGTGGATCCATGACTCAGGCCATTTCTCTTTCCACATGAAATGGAAAACCTAACATAATCCTCAAAGTACTGCTCACCGGGATGCTTTTCCTTCACTTCATTGCTTCGGTACCACATTCCAGGGTGAGTACTGTGCATGCAGCATTTGTCCAGTTTCACCTGCTTTTGCCATACCAAGCAGATTGGTTGCGTATTTTCTTGTCTTTCAAGCATAGTTTTGTTGTTTTTAGTGTTACTGAGGTATACTTCATAAATATTTTATGTACTTAAAATGTACAATATGATGTTTGATGTATGTATACATTGTGAAGTGATTACCACTATGAAGCTAGCTAATGTATCCATTATGTATCCATAATGTATCCACAAATACAGTTACCTTTATTTGTGATAAGAGCACTTCAAATATACTCTCTTAGCAAATTTCATGTATCCAATATGTATCACTAATTATGATCAACAACCTGTACCTGAGCTCTTCAGCATTTATTCATATCACATAACTGAAACTTTGTAACCTTTGGCCAGCAACTCATTTTCTTCAGCCCCAGTCCCTGGCACTGGCAACCACCTTTCTAGTCTCTGCCTTTCACGAGTTTGACTTTTTTTAGATTGCACACATAAGTGAATCATGTGGCATTCATGTTTCAGTAGAAAAAAGAACTCTTGTGCAGTATTGTTGGAATTGTAAATTTCTGTGGCCGTTACAGAAAACTCTATGGAGGTTCCTCATAGAATTATTATTAAAAATATCATCTAGCAATATGACTTCTTATATGTAAAGGAAATGAAATTAATATCTTGAAGGATGCCTGCACTTCCATGTACAGTGGAGCATTATTCATAATAGTCAAGATATGAAAACAAAAGTCCATCAAAGATGAATTGGTAAAGACAATACATATCCCATCTGGAGTGATATATATGTATCTATATGCCTAATATAATATTATTAATTGTAGTCCATTCTGTACCTTAGATTACTAGAATGTATTCATTCTGCATAGCTCAAAATTTGTGTCCTACATATGTAATACAGTATTATTCAAACCAAACATTATTCAACCTTAAAAAAAAGGAAGATCGGCCGGGCGCGGTGGCTCAAGCCTGTAATCCCAGCACTTTGGGAGGCCGAGACGGGCGGATCAGGAGGTCAGGAGATCGAGACCATCCTGACTAACACGGTGAAACCCCGTCTCTACTAAAAATACAAAAAAAACTAGCCGGGCGAGGTGGCGGGCGCCTGTAGTCCCAGCTACTCGGAGGCTGAGGCAGGAGAATGGCGTGAACCCGGGAGGCGGAGCTTGCAGTGAGCTGAGATCCAGCCACTGCACTCCAGCCTGGGCGACAGAGCAAGACTCCGTCTCAAAAAAAAAAAAAAAAGAGGAAGATCCTGCCATTTTTGGCAATGTCTATGGACCTGGAGGACTTTAATAACGTCATTATTTTATTTCACTTTTAATTAATGGATAATAATATTATGTATGTATAGGTTACCATGTGATGTTTTGAGATCACTTGCAGTAATATTGATGAACCTGGAGTGTATTATGCTACATGAAATGAGTTATTGAATGAACATTTAGTACATTAATTTTACAGTGTTTGTTATTTTCTAATTAATACAACTAAGATTTTGGCTGACTTTTATGAGCTTTGGTAGATTGTACTTTTTGTAAACATTAAGCTCAAAAAAATTTCTAATTTCCATTGTAATTTATTTTACCAAAACTTGTTAAAAGGTGATTTATTTAATTTTCAAATATGCAGAAATTTCTGGATAATTTTATTTTTTATTTTTTCATAAGTTATTGGGATACAGGTGGTACAGGTGGTATTTGGTTACATGAGTAATTTCTTTAGTGGTGATTTGTGAGATTTTTGTATACCATCCACACAACCATATTGGTTGTGTTTTATCCCTTGCCCTCCTCCCACTCTTCACCCCAAGTCCTCAAAGTCCATTGTATTCTTATGCCATTGCATCCTGATAACTTAGCTCTCATAGAATGTTTGGTTTTCCATTCCTGAGTTACTTCACTTAGAATAATAGTCTCCAGTCACATCCAGGCCACCTCAAATGCTATTAATTCATTCCTTTTTATGGCTGAGTAGTATTGCATCATATATATATATATATATATATATTAATATATATTATCTATCTACCTAACTACCTATCATTTATCTAATCTACACACACATACATACATACATACATAAAATATGGTATTAACTACAGACCTCATGCTGTACCTTGCATCACCAGTACTTCTTCATCCAACATAAATAAAAATGTGTATATTTTGCCCTTTGTGTTTGTATATATAATGCAATAATATTTCAAAATAGAATATTATTGTGTTTTATTCAATACCAATTATATATTGCATTTGGATTTAAATCTAATATATAACCATTTCCCTTGGTTTTGTATTTATTAATGTTACATATGATTAATATTCATTTTATTTATTCCTGTATTTCTTGTTTCAGTGAGTTTTCCTTTTTTCTTGCATTTTCTTTTTCTATTTCAAAGCTTTTTTCTTCTTCCTGGAGATCATTTTTTAGAGCTCTTATTCATAGCTTTTGGCTGGTTTTAGAATCTCGAAGTACTTTTTTAAATCAGAAAGCTGTGCATTTTACATTCATATCTGTGAGATTTTGAATGGATTCTGTGTTGACATTAACATTCATTTAGCACTGTGAAGGTGTATTTCCTTAGTCTTCTAGTTTTCACTGCTTCTTTCAAGAAATTGTCTGTTAATCATATTATTTTGTTTTCTTTCTTTCTTTTTTTTCTTTGAGACAGGGTCTCGAATCTGTTGTCCAGGCTGGAATGCAGTGGTGCCATCTCGGCTCATTGCAACCTCCGCCTCCAGGTTTAAGCAATTCTCATGCATCAGCCTCCCAAGTAACTGGGATTGTAGGCGCCAGCCACCACACTTGTTTAATTTTGTATTTTTAGTAGAGATGGGATTTCTCCATGTTGGCCACGCTGGTCTCAAACTCCTGACCTCAAGTGACACAGCTGCCTAGGACTCCCAATATATTGGGATTACAGGCATGAGACACCACACTTGACCTTATTATTATTTTCTTGAATGCAGTATGTTCTTAAAATTTTTGTCTGTATTTTGCTTGTATTCTGCTGTCCTTTTCCGTTTATCCTTTTTAAACAAATTATTCTTTTAAAAATTCATTTTCATGAAACTTTTAACACCTTATAAATTCATAGCTTAATATCTTTCAGTAGTTTTAGAGAATTTTCAGCTATAGTTCTTCAAATATTTTGCCTACCTGTTTCTTTTTCTCTTCTTTTTCTAGAATTGTAATTAAATTACAAGTATGGCAGAGTTTTGCACTGTGTCCTCTGTATCTCTTTTATACTATTTTCTTTATTTGCTTTTTTTTGTTCTCTGATTTGGTCTGCATATTTTCTCCTAGTATTTCTTGCAATTTACTAATTCTCTAATTTTTTGTCTCTAATTTGCTGTTAAATTTAATTATTATGTTTTTGATTTGTCATTATGTATTTTAGTTTTCAATTTATTTTGTTCATTTTATTAACCCTCTTGTGTTTTAATATTTGTACATACTAAGTTGATCTAAAAATGCTTATTTTTCATTATTTAGATTATCTATGTTTGTTTTTATTGCACTTCCCCTCAATCAGGCCATGTCTTCTATACTTTACTTTTTTTGATTTCCAATTTTGCATATGGAATGTTAAAAAAGGCAATTCAAGATTTTTTTGGATTTTTTTTTTTTTTAACAGGGAATTTCCTATGTTTCCTATATTTCCTAACAGGAAATTTCCTATGTTTGAGAGTTGGAATTGGAGAAGTAAAATAATCCCAGATAGTCTTAATTCAATCAAGAAATTAGATGTTGCAAGCTGGACTTCAGTTCCTCTGAGGACTGCCCTAATGTCTGTGCATTCCTACTCCAATAGTAAATCCCCTTGTGGTCTCAAATGAAGGCCTTGTTGTTTACAAAGGACTTTTTTCTTTAGTAGACCTTCAATTTTACATGTCATCCCTTAGGGTAAAGCATCTACAGAAAGTTTCACACAGCTTTACAGGCTATCATTTATGGCTTTTAGAATTATTTCATAGTTTTAGAGAAAAGAGACTCCAAATGCGAGGTTCTGCTCTCTAGCTTTCTTTCTCTTTTTGAGACAAGGTCTTGCTATTTTGACCAAGCTGGACTCAAACTCCTGGGCTCAAGGGATTCTCCCACCTCAGTCTTAAAAGTAGCTAGGACCAAAAAAAAAAAAAAAAAGTAGCTAGGACTACATAACATGCGGATTGGTTTGGCTATGTCCCCACCTAAATCTCATTTTGAATTGTGATCGTCATAATCCCCATGTGTTCTGGGAGGGACCAGGTAGGAGGTAATTGAATCATGCGGGAAGTTTCCCCCATGCTGCTCTGATGATCTGGAGTGAGTTCTTAGGAGTTCCGATGCTTTTTTTTTTTTTTTTTTTTTTTTATTATACTTTAAGTTCTAGGGTACATGTGCATAACGTGCAGGTTTGTTACATATGTATACTTGTGCCATGTTGGTGTGCTGCACCCATCATCTCGTCAGCACCCATCAATTCATCATTTATATCAGGTATAACTCCCAATGCAATCCCTCCCCCCTCCCCCCTTCCCATGATATGCCCCGGTGTGTGATGTTCCCCTTCCCGAGTCCAAGTGATCTCATTGTTCAGTTCCCACCTATGAGTGAGAACATGCAGTGTTTGGTTTTCTCTTCTTGTGATAGTTTGCTAAGAATGATGGTTTCCAGCTGCATCCATGTCCATACAAAGGACGTAAACTCATCCTATTTTATGGCTGCATAGTATTCCATGGTGTATATGTGCCACATTTTCTTAATCCAGTCTGTCACAGATGGACATTTGGGTTGATTCCAAGTCTTTGCTATTGGGAATAGTGCCGCAATAAACATACGTGTGCATGTGTCTTTATAGCAGCATAATTTATAATCTTTTGGGTATATACCCAGTAGTGGGATGGCTGGGTCATATGGTACATCTAGTTCTAGATCCTTGAGGAATTGCCATACTGTTTTCCATAATGTTTGAACAAGTTTACAATCCCACCAACAGTGTAAAAGTGTTCCTATTTCTCCACATCCTCTCCAGCACCTGTTGTTTCCTGACTTTTTAATGATTGCCATTCTAACTGATGTGAGATGGTATCTCATTGTGGTTTTGATTTGCATCTCTCTGATGGCCAGTGATGATGAGCATTTTTTCATGTGTCTGTTGGCTGTATGAATGTCTTCTTTTGAGAAATGTCTGTTCATATCCTTTGCCCACTTTTTGATGGGGTTGTTTGTTTTTTTCTTGTATATTTGTTTGAGTTCTTTGTAGATTCTGGATATTAGCCGTTTGTCAGATGAGTAGATTGCAAAAATTTTCTCCCATTCTGTAGGTTGCCTGTTCACTCTGATGGTAGTTTCTTTTGCTGTGCAGAAGCTCTTTAGTTTAATTAGATCCCATTTGTCAATTTTGGCTTTTGCTGCCATTGCTTTTGGTGTTTTAGACATGAAGTCCTTGCCCATGCCTATGTCCTGAATGGTATTACCTAGGTTTTCTTCTAGGGTTTTTATGGTATTAGGTCTAACATTTAAGTCTCTAATCCATCTTGAATTAATTTTCATATAAGGAGTAAGGAAAGGATCCAGTTTCAGCTTTCTACTTATGGCTAGCCAATTTTCCCAGCACCATTTATTAAATAGGGAATCCTTTCCCCATTTCTTGTTTCTCTCAGGTTTGTCAAAGATCAGATGGCTGTAGATGTGTGGTATTATTTCTGAGGACTCTGTTCTGTTCCATTGGTCTATAGCTCTGTTTTGGTACCAGTACCATGCTGTTTTGGTTACTGTAGCCTTGTAGTATAGTTTGAAGTCAGGTAGCGTGATGCCTCCAGCTTTGTCCTTTTGACTTCGGATTGTCTTGGCAATGCGGGCTCTTTTTTGGTTCCATATGAACTTTAAAGCCGTTTTTTTCCAATTCTGTGAAGAAACTCATTGGTAGCTTGATGGGGATGGCATTGAATCTATAAATATCCTTGGGCAGTATGGCCATTTTCACGATATTGATTCTTCCTATCCATGAACATGGTATGTTCTTCCATTTGTTTGTGTCCTCTTTTATTTCACTGAGCAGTGGTTTGTAGTTCTCCTTGAAGAGGTCCTTTACATCCCTTGTAAGTTGGATTCCTAGGTATTTTATTCTCTTTGAAGCAATTGTGAATGGAATTTCATTCCTGATTTGGCTGTCTGTTTGTCTGTTACTGGTGTATAAGAATGCTTGTGATTTTTGCACATTAATTGTGTATCCTGAGACTTTGCTGAAGTTGCTTATCAGCTTAAGGAGATTTTGGGCTGAGACAATGGGGTTTTCTAAATATACAATCATGTCATCTGCAAACAGGGACAATTTGACTTATTCTTTTTCTAACTGAATACCCTTGATTTCTTTCTCTTGCCTGATTGCCCTAGCCAGAACTTCCAACACTATGTTGAATAGGAGTGGTGAGAGAGGGCATCCCTGTCTTGTGCCAGTTTTCAAAGGGAATTTTTCCAGTTTTTGCCCATTCAGTATGATATTAGCTGTGGGTTTGTCATAAATAGCTCTTATTATTTTGAGGTACGTTCCATCAATACTGAATTTATTGAGCGTTTTTAGCATGAAGGGCTGTTGAATTTTGTCAAAAGCCTTTTCTGCATCTATTGAGATAATCATGTGGTTCTTGTCTTTGGTTCTGTTTATATGCTGGATTACATTTATTGATTTGTGAATGTTAAACCAGCCTTGCATCCCAGGGATGAAGCCCACTTGATCATGGTGGATAAGCTTTTTGATGTGCTGCTGAATCCGATTTGCCAGTATTTTATTGAGGATTTTTGCATCAATGTTCATCAGGGATATTGGTCTAAAATTCTCTTTTTTTGTTGTGTCTCTGCCAGGCTTTGGTATCAGGATGATGCTGGCCTCATAAAATGAGTTAGGGAGGATTGCCTCTTTTTCTATTGATTGGAATAGTTTCAGAAGGAATGGTACCAGCTCCTCCTTGTACCTCTGGTAGAATTCAGCTGTGAATCCATCTGGTCCTGGACTTTTTTTGGTGGGTAGGCTATTAATTATTGCCTCAATTTCAGAGCCTGCTATTGGTCTATTCAGGGATTCAACTTCTTCCTGGTTTAGTCTTGGAAGAGTGTAAGTGTCCAGGAAATTATCCATTTCTTCTAGATTTTCTAGTTGATTTGCGTAGAGGTGTTTATAGTATTCTCTGGTGGTAGTTTGTATTTCTGTGGGGTCGGTGGTGATATCCCCTTTATCATTTTTTATTGCGTCTATTTGATTCCTCTCTCTTTTCTTCTTTATTAGTCTTGCTAGCGGTCTGTCAATGTTGTTGATCTTTTCAAAAAACCAACTCCTGGATTCATTGATTTTTTAGAGGGTTTTTTGTGTCTCTATCTCCTTCAGTTCTGCTCTGATCTTAGTTATTTCTTGCCTTCTGCTAGCTTTTGAATGTGTTTGCTCTTGCCTCTCTAGTTCTTTTAATTGTGATGTTAGAGTGTCAATTTTAGATCTTTCCTGCTTTCTCTTGTGGGCATTTAGTGCTATAAATTTCCCTCTACACACTGCTTTAAATGTGTCCCAGAGATTCTGGTATGTTGTATCTTTGTTCTCATTGGTTTCAAAGAACATCTTTATTTCTGCCTTCATTTCATTATGTACCCAGTAGTCATTCAGGAGCAGGTTGTTCAGTTTCCATGTAGTTGAGCGGTTTTGATTGAGTTTCTTAGTCCTGAGTTCTAGTTTGATTGCACTGTGGTCTGAGAGACAGTTTGTTATAATTTCTGTTCTTGTACATTTGCTGAGGAGTGCTTTACTTCCAATTATGTGGTCAATTTTGGAATAAGTGTGATGTGGTGCTGAGAAGAATGTATATTCTGTTGATTTGGGATGGAGAGTTCTATAGATGTCTATTAGGTCTGCTTGGTGCAGAGATGAGTTCAATTCCTGGATATCCTTGTTAACTTTCTGTCTTGTTGATCTGTCTCATGTTGACAGTGGAGTGTTGAAGTCTCCCATTATTATTGTATGGGAGTCTAAGTCTCTTTGTAACTCTCTAAGGACTTGCTTTATGAATCTGGATGCTCCTGTATTGAGTGCATATATATTTAGGATAGTTAGCTTTTCCTGTTGAATTGATCCCTTTACCATTATGTAATGGCCTTCTTTGTCTCTTTTGATCTTTGATGGTTTAAAGTCTGTTTTATCAGAGACTAGTATTGCAACCCCTGGTTTTTTTTGTTTCCATTTGCTTGGTAGATCTTCCTCCATCCCTTTATTTTGAGCCTATGTATGTCTCTGCATGTGAGATGGGTCTCCTGAATACAGCAGACTGATGGGTCTTGACTCTTTATCCAGTTTGCCAGTCTGTGTCTTTTAATTGGAGCATTTAGTCCATTTACATTTAAGGTTAATATTGTTATGTGTGAACTTGATCCTGCCATTATGATATTAACTGGTTATTTTGCTCGTTAGTTGATGCAGTTTCTTCCTAGCCTCGATGGTCTTTACATTTTGGCATGTTTTTGCAATGGCTGATGTTTGTTGTTCCTTTCCATGTTTAGGGCTTCCTTCAGGGTCTCTTGTAAGGCAGGCCTGGTAGTGACAAAATCTCTAAGCGTTTGCTTATCTGTAAAGGATTTTATTTCTCCTTCACTGATGAAACTTAGTTTGGCTGGATATGAAATTCTAGGTTTAAAATTCTTTTCTTTAAGAATGTTGAATATTGGCCCCCACTCTCTTCTGGCTTGTAGAGTTTCTGCTGAGAGACCTGCTGTTAGTCTGATGGGCTTCCCTTTGTGGGTAACCTGACGTTTCTCTCTGGCTGCCCTTAAGATTCTTTCCTTCATTTCAACTTTGGTGAATCTGGCAATTATGTGTCTTGGAGTTGCTCTTCTCGAGGAGTATCTTTGTGGCGTTCTCTGTATTTCCTGAATTTGAATGTTGGCCTGCCCTACTAGGTTGGGGAAGTTCTCCTGGATGATATCCTGAAGAGTGTTTTCCAACTTGGTTCCATTTTCCCCCTCACTTTCAGGCACCCCAATCAGACGTAGATTTGGTCTTTTTACATAATCCCATACTTCTTGCAGGCTTTGTTCATTTCTTTTTCTTCTTTTTTCTTTTGGTTTCTCTTCTCGCTTCATTTCATTCATTTGATACTCAATCGCTGATACTCTTTCTTCCAGTTGATCGAGTCGGTTACTGAAGCTTGTGCATTTGTCACGTATTTCTCGTGTCATGGTTTTCATCTCTGTCATTTCGTTTATGACCTTCTCTGCATTAATTATTCTAGCTGTCAATTCTTCCACTCTTTTTTCAAAATTTTTAGTTTCTTTGCACTGGGTACGTAATTCCTCCTTTAGCTCTGAGAAGTTTGATGGACTGAAGCCTTCTTCTCTCATCTCGTCAAAGTCATTCTCTGACCAGCTTCGATCCGTTGCTGGCGATGAGCTGCGCTCCTTTGCAGGGGGAGATGCGCTCTTATTTTTTGAATTTCCAGCTTTTCTGCCCTGCTTTTTCCCCATCTTTGTGGTTTTATCTGCCTCTGGTCTTTGGTGATGGTGACGTACTGATGGGGTTTTGGTATAGGTGTCCTTCCTGTTTGATAGTTTTCCTTCTAACAGTCAGGACCCTCAGCTGTAGGTCTGTTGGAGATTGCTTGAGGTCCACTCCAGACCCTGTTTGCCTGGGTATCAGCAGCAGAGGTTGCAGAAGGTAGAATATTGCTGAACAGCGAGTGTACCTGTCTGATTCTTACTTTGGAAGCTTCCTCTCAGGGGTGTACTCCACCCTGTGAGGTGTGGGGTGTCAGACTGCCCCTAGTGGGGGATGTCTCCCAGTTAGGCTACTCAGGGGTCAGGGACCCACTTGAGCAGGCAGTCTGTCCCTTCTCAGATCTCAACCTCCGTGTTGGAAGATCCACTGCTCTCTTCAAAGCTGTCAGACAGAGTCGTTTTGCGTCTGCACAGGTTCCTGCTGCTTTTGTTGTTGTTGTTGTTAACTGTGCCCTGTCCCCAGAGGTGGAGTCTATAGAGACAGGCAGGTTTCCTTGAGCTGCTGTGAGCTCCACCCAGTTCGAGCTTCCCAGCGGCTTTGTTTACCTACTTAAGTCTCAGCAATGGCGGGCGCCCCTCCCCCAGCCTCGCTGCTGCCTTGCTGTTAGATTGCAGACTGCTGTGTTAGCAATGAGGGAGGCTCCGTGGGCGTGGGACCCTCCTGGCCAGGTGTGGGATATATTCTTTGGGTGTGCCCATTTGCTTAAAGTGCAGTATTGGGGTGGGAGTCACCTGATTTTCCAGGTGTTGTGTGTCTCAGTTCCCCTGGCTAGGAAAAGGGATTCCCTTCCCCCTTGCGCTTCCCAGGTGAGGTGATGCCTCGCCCTGCTTCAGATCTCACTGGTTGGGCTACAGCAGCTGACCAGCACCGATTGTCCGGCACTCCCTAGTGAGATGACCCCAGTACCTCAGTTGAAAATGCAGAAATCACCGGTCTTCTGTGTCGCTTGCACTGGGAGTTGGAGACTGGAGCTGTTCCTATTCGGCCATCTTGCTCCGCCCTCCGAGTTCTGATGCTTTTATAAGTGTCTGGCATTTCCCCTGCTGGCACTCATTCTCTCTCCTGCTACCCTGTGAAGAGGCATGATTGGAAATTCCTTGAGGTCTCCCCAGCCATGCAGAACTGTAATTCAATTAAACCTCTTTTCTTTATAAATTACCCCATCTTGAGTATTTCCTTATAGCAATGTGAGAATGGACTAATGTATATGCATTTCTCCTTTTAAAAAGAAATATACATTGTATCTATATTTAACTTTCTAATTTGGTAATAGGTATGGATTGCAGAGAATTACTATTGACTATGGGATATTTTTGGCAATTTCTATGTTAGTTGATATTTTTGATGTGTTTTTTATTATTGGAGCTAATTAATTCAGATTCTGGACTGTTGTAGGCATTATCTGATCTAACAAACATTTTTGTGTCATTTAGAAAAGTGGAAAGCACTAGTGGTTATTTGAATTCAGCTAGAAGGGGCATAAAGAATTATGGCTTATTTTTATATTATTTCTCCGTCTTGGAGTCATAATTTAATCCACAGTATCTTTGAACATATCTGATAGTTCTTAAGAATTAAAGATATGTTTGCATTTTTTACCGCTTACCAGTAAGAGAGCATTGTGATTATAGACATGCTCTTCTAATTTTTGAAGTGACAGATATTACATTTGTGGTGAATTAATTTAATCAATTTATTAGGTAAGTTGAAAATGACAACTTTTAGTGGAGCCTGTTACATGATAAAGACCTTAGCTGGTTCATGTAAGTATTTATGGGACTCCTTATCTAAGGCTCTTATGACCCAGAAGATCTGATATTTAACTAAACGTATGCTGAGATGAAGGTGTTCAGTGAAGCCAATGGTAAACCAAGCAATGAAAATAGCAGTGGAAACTCTTAAGCACTGCTCCCTTATTGCCAAAAAAAATTCTTTATTGTAGAAACAGTTACTGAATTGACATTAGAATAAAATTAAAGGATTGAATTTAATGGGCTACAGATCATTATGATTATATCTGACATAGATTCAGGCCTTGATCAAAAGCCTGTATGTTAACCTAAAACTGCAGAACTATGATTACCTACCTTTCAAAGAATCGGAATGTCAAATTTTGTTCTTGGTCTCTGTGCCTCTGAGGCTCAGGGCTTCTTGGGTTGGGCTTTCTAACAGGAAGGATAAGACCCTCCTTGCTGGGAAAATGCTTAGGGAAGAGAACTTGGGGCTGCTTCCCCCTTTATTCTGGCTGAAGTATTCCTTGCCTTACCTCAGTATTTCATAATGTGACACTCATAATTTATTATTCAATTTACTTTAGAATTTTTCTTTTCACATTAAAGGCTTTTCACATTACTTGGCATTTAGCTACTCTTCCTTGATGAGACACAAGCCTTTTTCCTCTAGGGATTTTCTAAGGGGAATAAAAGTTTTCAGAGAGATTACTTCATTTGAATTTATTCCAAAGATTCACATTAACTAATCTATAACAACCTTACTATCTCTTTTATTTAAAATACTGATGATGTAAAAGTCACAGATTGTGTCTACACATAATTATTTTCCTGATGGAATAATGCAAGAGATATCTGAAGAGTTAAATTTCTGCCCAAGGCAGAGTATGTCTTCAGTTGGTATCAGGTCCTCTAGGTGTGATGTTTTCTTGTCATATCCTCCATTTCTTATAAAAATTTGTGAAAGTTCTCAATTTACTGGGATGAGGTAGGGGAGACATAGGGACATTTTTAATTAGAAAAGATGTGGACTTAAGGGTATGCTATTTGAATGATATTTGAATGACTGGAAAGACTGAAGAGTTTGGATTCTGCCTCTAAGAAAGCTCTATCATTGGTTAGCATTGTCCTTGTTAGGTACAAAGCATAATAGCTGGGCAGATGAATGTTATCATATATCCTCAATTACAGTAAAGTGCTTATGGCCACTTTACCATAATTGAGGTAACTTTCATGGCACATATTTTAGTGTTCGTACATTTTTGTTTTACTTGTGTCACAAATTAGGAGCTTGTCCAGGTTAATTTCCACTAATTAAGTCAATTTTTACATAGTTATGCAAAGATAGTGTCTTTGTTTTTCTATAAGAATTTTTCCAGCAGGTGAGAATATTTAACTACTTTTCTACATTGTTTCAGCAACTTCATATTTTGGTCATCTGCTTTGGATGGTGCCAAACTTCTCTAATGACTAAGATAATGAGAAGCCTGTGTGTAACTGTGGAAACTGTAGCCTCTAGGCAATATTTCTATATCCATGGATCAGACATCCATATCCATGTGTTTTAGTATCACATATACATGCCTGAGGTAGCCACATTAACGTTTAGTGAAAGAAGCATTACTTTTCTGGACCATGATGTGAGTATTTGAAACCATTGACAAGAGATATTCATTGAAAATTCGTGTGATATGTTGAAATGTGGCTAATGTCTTAAATACCATATGATTTTGTTGAAGGAATTATAATTGGGAAAGTTAAGCTAGCAAACATGAAAATTTTTTGGAATATGCAATTTAGTTGGTTTTAATATATAGCCTATTTTTTTTTCCTTTTTGCCGAATAGGAAGAAACACATGTTCCATATTACGTGTACAATAAACCAATTGATTTATAATGTTCATTTATGGGATGTTATATTTTAAAAGATTTATTAATGAATGTATACAATCACTTTCAGATATATTTCATTAGAGAGTTTAAAACTGCAGATCATGTCAAGTGTGTTAGTGTGAAGGAACCAATGCCTGTTATGTTGTGGAAGCATAATATGGGTTTTTACTTATGAATCTAAAAATAATCCCAGCAAACATACTCGTAAGTATATATGCTCAGGAAGGTACCTAGTCCATTGTTGTTTAAATAGATTCATAAAACTGTGACTGTGAAATATATTATTATTGAGTTCTTTTTTGTTTTTATGGCATTTTATCTTTTGAAAATGCTGTATTCTTAGGAAACTATGTTAAATCTTTTTTTTTTCTAGAAAAATGTTAACTTGGCAGTTTACATTGAAAGCCTAGTAATGCTATCTTTCAGTTTCTAAAGTATTCCATTCTTAATTACTTATACTCTAGAGGATAATTTACGTATCCTATTTTTTACAAGTAAACATTTCAATTGTCAAAAGAATTATCCTGTTGAAATCTAGCTCTGATGATGAAACGGGGAAAAGCCACAAAACCTCGCAGCAAGTAAGGTGTGAAAAAATACCAGAATTGGCTATGGACTACATTATTCACTTGTGTTTTCAGCAGATTTGTTTCTATCACTCTATAGCTTCAAAAATGCTAGAAGTCAGAAATCTAGAATTAGCTGGAAGTGGTAATAAGAATGAGTCATGTGGAGTGTTCATCACAGCTGTTTTCTAGAGACAGCTCAAACTCTCTCTGCACATGTCCTCTTCCACTGCAAGATTTCTGTAAATGGAATCATGCAGTCGACATTTGAGGTTTAGTAATTCTGCAGTTTTCCACAGCAGTGAGTAATAAGAAAGTTTGGGTTTTTATCTCTACTTGTCCCATTATTCTCTGTATTTTAAGTTTGTCAGACCTAGAGACTTTGAGGAATAAATTTTTTTTGAAGTTTTTCTTTTTTTAACTAGGATCCTGTCTGTGTTTGTTATGTCTATCCCAAAAAACTTCCTGAGTCACCCCAGGAACCCACGGGAGGTAACACTTTCAGTATTTCCTCACTAAAAGGGATCTTTCTGAAGTAGATTTTTAAAAATACTGGCCTCACTTAATTATCTCATTAATTTTCTTATAGTGTGTGAATACTCATTTATTAAATACAGTTTCTCTGTTTTCTGAGTTTAGCCTTCTTTTCAATACCTGAGCTCTCTCTGATGGTGCTTCCAACTTTTTCACTATTCTTCTGGATGTTTCTCATCAAGATAAATTCTATCACAGGTAAAATTCCTACTCATATAATTAAGTCATTATTTTCTAAGGCATACAATTTTATTGTGTGCCCCCCAAAGCTTTTCCTGAATTTTAGGTATCTTATCCTTTTTTTTCCCTGGACTATGTCTATAAATCTTTTCAAGTTGACAAAGATCTGCATGATTTGTTCTGATCCTGTGTTCATGGTGAGTCATTCAGGATCACTAATAATAGGTATCATTTATTGAGCCCTTCCCAGGTGCCAGCCAATATTCTAGGCACTTTGTTTTAATAAAACAACAACTCTACAAGGTAAGGACTGGGATCCCCATTCTAAAATTGATGAAAGTAAGGGACAGAGAGCTTTAGTAAATGGCCAAAAATTATAAATGGCCAAAAATCTTGTAATAAATAGCGAAGCTGAAGTTGTAGCTGAAGTAGTGTGGCTCCAGTGTCCACATTATTCACCACATGCTACACTTTCTCTCTAAGGATGTCTTGGATCTTACCTAGATAGGTACATACTCCGTAAGAAACTTATAGTCACTACTCACTGTAGTCATGAAACCCCATGTTCCACTGACTAATATTTTTCATGTAAGAGTCATGAGCTTGGAAATTTTTATTTAATTATCAATTTATAAAAAATGAAAAAATGGTCAGCAGAATACCATAAAGGGGAGGTACAGAAATATTTCTGTAGATAGTTGACTAGAAAGGATTCTGCATTTCTCAAATTTAATTCCATTGTTTTCCAGTGAGCAAACTGAGACAGACTTGTAAATGTATTCAGAAAATGCCTCAAATCCATGCCTTCTTACATTGAAGCTGGAATTTGTCCTAGAGTATGCTTCATTTTGAAATCTGCTAACTAAGGTTCTTTTTTTGAGTACTCTCAGTATCTAAATAGTGCTATGAATAAAACCATGTCCCGGCCGGGCGCGGTGGCTCAAGCCTGTAATCCCAGCACTTTGGGAGGCCGAGACGGGCGGATCACGAGGTCAGGAGATCAAGACCATCCTGGCTAACACGGTGAAACCCCGTCTCTACTAAAAAATACAAAAACTAGCCGGGCGAGGTGGCAGGCGCCTGTAGTCCCAGCTACTCGGGAGGCTGAGGCAGGAGAATGGTGTAAACCTGGGAGGCGGAGCTTGCAGTGAGCTGAGATCCGGCCACTGCACTCCAGTCCCGGCGACAGAGCGAGACTCCGCCTCAAAAAAAAAAAAAAAAAACCATGTCCCACATGTCCCACTGTTCTGTACCTCTTTCTACAGTATCTATGTTCTCTTATCTCACTATGCTCAACCCAAGAATTCAGAAAAAATACTCATGGCGTATTTGGTTTTTGGTGATAGTCATCAGTTAGCTCACTTGAGTTCAAATTCATTGCTGAAAATTAGAATATTGTATGTAAGAGTTGAAAAACTGGGGTATAGGCAAGGATAAAATGGAGAGAATCCTGGCTCCTTATAAGATAGACAGAGAGTTAGACCAAGTAATTGCTATAGGGAGCAATGTAATTAATAATATCACAGCAATTTATACAGTTCAGAATCCTGTCTGATGAAAGACGAATGATGACTGAACATCCTCCAAGGCGGGAAGAAACGAAGTCTCACAGTAGAAGGCCAGCGTACTGAGTGAGATGTTTCAGAAGATGTCATCCTTGGTGTTACACAGATCATATCATAAAGATATCACAAATACAAACACAAAGGACTAAATCTGTGTCAAATTATTTATTTAGAGTTTATTAACACCACCAGAAAGTGAGTTTCCTGAGACCAAGAACCTGTCGCCTATTCATCATAGCTGACTTCTGTGCCAAGAAAAAATGTTTTAAATAAGAAGTCATAAAATGTATGGATGGCTATTGGGACTTCAAAACTTCTGTAGGGAGTATTCACTAAAACTTAGAGGTAGAAGCCTTTACCTGTGGCTGAAACTGAAATCTTAAGGAGAAATAGAATTGTCAAGGGAAGGTGGGCTTTTTGGGTGAGGAACTCAGTAGAGATTTACTAAATGTTTATTGTGTGTAAATCACTGTTCAGGATTCAACAATGAAGATGTGCAATGGATGTGATCATATTCCTGTTCACGATTTCATTACAGATCCTGTTCTCCTGAGCTCTCACCTCTGTCTGGTACAAGCCTGAAAGAAGAGTAAATGAGACAGAATAACAATATTACAGAATTTGTCCTCCTTGGCTTTTCACAGGATCCTGATGTGCAAAACACATTATTCGTCATGTTTTTACTCACATACATTGTGACAGTGGTGGGGAACCTGCTCGTTGCAGTGACTATTATTGTCAGCCCCTCCTTGGGCTCCCCAATATATTTCTTCCTCGCCTGCCTGTCATTAATAGATGCTCTGTATTCCACCACCATTTCTCCCATATTGGTTGTAGACTTACTCTGTGACAAAAAGACTATTTCCTTCCCAGCTTGCATGGGCCAGCTATTTATAGACCACTTGTTTGGTGGTACTGAGATCTTCCTTCTGGTGGGCATGGCCTATGATCGCTGTGTGGCCATCTGTAAGCCACTGCACTATTTGACCATCATGAATAGACAAGTTTGCATCCTTCTGTGGGTGGTGGCCATGACTGGAGGTTTTCTGCATTCTGTGTTTCAAATTCTTGTTGTGTACAGTCTCCCTTTCTGTGGCCCGAATGTCATTGACCACTTTTTCTGTGACATGTACCCATTATTGGAACTGGCGTGCACTGACACCTACTTTATAGGCCTCACTGTGGTTTTCAATGGTGGAGCAATCTGTATGGTCATCTTCACCCTTCTACTAATCTCCTACGGGGTCATCCTAAACTCCCTTAAAACCTATAGTCAGGAAGGGAGGCGTAAAGCCCTGTCTACCTGCAGCTCACACGTCACCGTGGTTGTCTTCTTTTTTGTTCCCTGTGTTTTCGTGTATGTTAGGCCTGTCTCAAACTGAACTTAGGGGTATGCTGTTTGAATGACATTTGAATGACCAAAAGACTGAAGAGTTTGGCTTCTGACTGTGAGAAAGCTCTGTCACCGATTTTTCCATGAAGTTAAATTTCAGCATTTTCCTTGTTAGGTACAAAGTGTAAAAGCTGGGCACATGAATGTTACCATAAGTCCTCAGTCACAGTAAAGTACTTATGGTCGCTTTGCCATAATTGAGGAAACTTTCACGTAACAAATTTTAGTGTTGGTACATGTTTGTTTAGTTGTGCCACATAATAAGGGGCTTGTCGAGGTTAATTTCCACTAATTAGGTCAAGTTTTACATAGTCAGGGAAAGATAATAACTTTGTTTTTCTATGAAGAAATTTTCCAGCAGGTGAGAGTATTCAACCACATTTATACATTATGTTTAAGCATCTTTACATTTTCATCTTTTGCTTTGGATAGTGCCGTACTTCTCTAATGACTGAGATAATGAGAAGCCTGTGTGGAACTGTGGAAACTGTAGCAACTAGGAACTAATTCTATATCCGTGGATCAGCCATTCATATTCATGTGTTTTATGATCACACATAGATGCATGAGGTATCGACAGCAACATTCACTGAAAGAAGCATTGCTTTTCTGGACCAAAATGTGAGTATTTGAAATCACTGGCAAGAGATATTCATTGAAAATTCCTGTGATATGTTGAAATGTAGCTAACGTCTTAAATACCATATGATTTTGTTGAAGGAATTCTAATTGGGAAAGTAAAGCTAGAAAACATGAAAATTTTTCAGAATGTGCAATGTATATTTGGTTTTATAATATATAGCCTAATTTGTTTTCCTTTTCT